>NW_019174444.1:127283-476572 GCF_002260705.1 Seriola dumerili | reverse complement strand
TCCTACCATAATGACACATGCTCTCTCTCTTCTCTCTCTCTCTCTCTTCAGCATCACCTGCCCTCTCAGTGAGCAGAGATTACCTGTCAAAGTACTAAACCGCGTCCTCTTACCTGTTTCTCTTCCCGAGCTTGAGCCTAGACTTGCATCACTGCCTGAACTGAGCATAAACCCATTTCTCTGTCTGCGCCTGCCTTAACCTGCCTCCGTCCTTGCCTGTGTGCTGAGCCTAAATCTGCGTCTCAGTCCGAGCTCGAACCTGTCACTCTGCCCTAACCCCGAACCTGTTCCTTTTCTCTAAGCCCCAAAAGATGCCTGCCCTGCCTGAGATGAATGTGTTGGTTGTGTCCCAGCAGTGTGAGAATGAATCCGTCACCCCTTTTAGCCTGAATCTGTACCGCTATCAACTGATGTAATATGTCGCTAGCTGCTTTCATGAAGTCACCAAACCTAGCGAGAAAATCACTAAGCTGTCAAGCCCCAAAGGGGCTTTATGTGTTGATTGATTGATTATTGGCCTAATGATATGGGTTATTTATAAAGTGACAACGTTGAGGTTATTTATTTTTTAATGTTATTTATATTTGTGAAAATCCTACTAATGTGAACATTTGGAATAAAAAAAATTAAGATACATTACATATTAGTGATGAATGCTGATTGCAGGGTCCCTACCATAATGACACATGCTCTCTCTCTCTCTCTCTCTCTCTCTTCAGCATCACCTGCCCTCTCAGTGAGCAGAGATTACCTGTCAAAGTACTAAACCGCTCCTCTTACCTGTTTCTCTTCCCGAGCTTGAGCCTAGACTTGCATCACTGCCTGAACCTGAGCATAAACCCATTTCTCTGTCTGCGCCTGCCTTAACCTGCCTCCCGTCCTTGCCTGTGTGCTGAGCCTAAATCTGCGTCTCAGTCCGAGCTCGAACCTGTCACTCTGCCTAACCCCGAACCTGTTCCTTTTCTCTAAGCCCCAAAAGATGCCTGCCTGCCTGAGATGAATGTGTTGGTTGTGTCCCAGCAGTGAGAATGAATCCGTCACCCCTTTTAGCCTGAATCTGTATCCGCTTTCAACTTGATTTCAAACACAGCCTATACTCCGTGCACTGTCAGAGCTCTCAGCACTGATATGAAAAGTACACGTGGCGAGACTGTAATTCTTGAGCGTCCTCGGACGTGCCTCCTGGTTTTTCCCCTTTCAGTGTGATATCAGATCACTGGAGTTGGAGGGGAGTTGGCAGGTAAGATCTAGTACCTGAAACATCTCTCTGCTGAACAGAAACAAGAATGAGTCTCATTGTTTGACTGTGTGTGTGTTCCAGACTTTCTCTTTCAGGTTCACTCAGCGTTTAAACGGGTTTTCGCTTTGAGCTGACCGGCCGTTCTCAAGGGTCAATACCTTTTTTTTTAGTCTCAGTCACGGTTTCCAGCTAAAACTCACAAGACGCTCCAGTGGACACATCTGCGAGCAACAGCGGTGCGCGGCATTGACGCAAGCTTCTGCTGTGTGTATGTGTGTGTGGTTGCGGTTGTGATTGTTTGTGTATCTTGCGAGACTTCTGAATTATCTTGTGAAGTGTTTTTTTTTTTTTTTTTCTCTCTCTCTCTCTCTTTTCCATTTGCGGTAAAATTTGGTTCAGAAAAGAAAAAGAACAGAAGGCAATTGTCAGTATCACTCCTCACATTCGAGGTCAATGAACAGGAGAAAATGCACAAATGGCAGCGCTCTGCCTTCTGCACATCCGAGCACACGCAGCTTGCACTGCACTGCAAACAACTAATTGCAACAATCAAAACTGGGGCAAAATAGGACCTGACACTGATTTTTAAGCAAATGCAAATTGAAGGCAGAGGTCAAGGTTCTTCTACAAAACAAGCCACGGGAAAATTGCAGTAATAGTCTGCTTGAAAAACACTTGCCGCTACAAACGCGGACCTTAATTAGCTTGATTGCATTTGTTGTTGATAACATCATATTGTGCCGGTTTACCTGCTGCTGTTTTTCCCCACTCAGATTCACATCACAGCGCAGTGCATCTTTCCTCCCATCTTATGTTCTGAACGTACATTCATTCATTATTTCCTTGGCTGTATCCTCTGTATGACAAGGTGTCAAGTGTTTGCAATACGTTTGTTGACATAAACATGAGTGCACCTGTCAAGTCGGGCTAGGTGAGTAAATCCCACAGCTAAACAGGTTGTTTATTTTAGGTGTAGGCAGCTGCTGGGGTTGCTATTAGAAAAAAGTGAAATGAGTGAGGCAGGAAGCAATAAAAAAAAAAAAAAAAAAAAAGGCTTCCTGTTGCTAATGCAGCTATGGTTAAGATGCCTTCCCGACAGCTCAGTGTGAGCTGCCAATCACTGTTCAACAATGTCCCCTGTTGAGTGGCAATAAGGAACATGACTGACGGACGGCTGGTCAAAATCAAAAATCAAACACATCTATGTCGGACAGCGGGAAAGGGGGTGGTCACTGACGCAAGCACGCTCAAGGAGATTTTTTTTTTTTTTAAAACAATAAAACCATGTTCTGTTGTGGACTTGAGGATGTTTCACGGGGGCTCTCGGTTGAACTGAACTCAGCTGCGATGCTGTGACACAACTGGGGGAAAAGAAAAGGACAAACATCAGATGATGCCATTTCATTTTCTCTAGTATTGAACTGCAAACACCATTAGTTCTGCAAACTGACCACAAAACAAGCAGACAACATCCATAACCCCAGGTCTGTAATATGTTGTATCTGCTCAAATAATGCTATCATGAGCCTCCGGGAGCCTTGTAAAGGTGATTTTTACTTGGTATTTCACAAACACGGCAGTGGCCCCTCTTGGGGGTCAGAGTATTGATTTATTTTTTTTTTCTGACATCAGGTGCCAGTGTTTGTGAAATTTCTTTCTTCTCTCAGCTTTGTTGACACTTCCTCTCAATTTTGAGGATCCTGAGGCTGCGGTGATATTTTACCTGATCGATCTGTGTGATCAGAGGCAGTCTGACGGAAGTGGACAATTTGTCACCCGCTCCGTGGACTGGGGACTGTGTGTGTATGTCGTCAGGCTGGATATGGCAAGTCATTTAGAGGCATTACCGAATTAACCGAGTCCGATTTCCATTGTTGATGACGGGCTTGATTCTTTGTTATTTGCCTTGCTTTTGGGGACATGATTTATTCCACTTTAAATTGAATTAGTTAACCTTTCTGTTACTTAATATAATTGTACTGTTCCTCATAATTCATATTTGTGTTCTCCATGTTTGACTGTGCAAGGAAGTGGTCCAAAAGTCATTTAATCTTTGGCCACTTAGTGTTCTACTAAATGGGGAAATTATTCATCCTGGTGGTGCTATATTTCAGCCGGGTTCATTATTTCATTTAATTAGGGCAGGCAAATGAACAAATATTTGGCTGAGGAGCTTGCAGATGACATTTTTGAGGCAACAGTTTCCAGTTGAATAATTAGATTTAAACATCTGCTGGGTAATGGCATTAGGAAAGCAAACAGAAAACAAAAAAAAAGACAACAACTTAAAATTCTTGGATGTCAGAGACAGTTTGAGCACTTAAACCTCAACAATTCACTATTTAGCCACACTCCTCTGTCATTTCTACTCAGGAATTATTTGAATGGCTGCTTATTTTAACAGGGTGCATATATGTATATATATATATATATACACAGACTATCAATACTAATTTGCTGTGACTGACAAAGCCGAGACAAAACCTGACAGTGTGTCTCTGACTGTGCTTAGCTATGCGGCTTAGCTCTGCTTTCTTCTTTCCTTTTAGGCTTACCGAAAACAAACATGATCCGATAACAGCCTAATAGGATGGAGGCTGATGATGAAACTTTTACTGTCATCACACTCATTATCCGATAAAGACACTAAAAAGTAAGAGAGAGAGACAGTGAGGCAGAGGGGAGAAAAGCCATAGACAGCAGGGGAAAGAGACACTGGGGGGGAGGGGGGGGGGGGGTCATGATGAATTTGGAAGAGAAATAAAAAGAGTGCTTATTCAGTTGAGAAAGATTTATGACCTCATGCGGATGTGGTTGTGAACTCTTTAGTGCTTTTTCCTCTCTCGAAATTTCCCCATCGAGGCGCTCAGTAACTCTGCAATCCTGCAATCAACATCCTGTCTCCATGTAAATGTGCATAAATGGCTCCCTACACAATGAAATTTATGGTCCAGACAACACACCCCGAGATTTAGGTTCGAAATCGCACTCAAAGTATT
Organism: Seriola dumerili; assembly: GCF_002260705.1. Lineage (NCBI taxonomy): Eukaryota > Metazoa > Chordata > Actinopteri > Carangiformes > Carangidae > Seriola > Seriola dumerili. Next base: position 472,333 of record NW_019174444.1, on the reverse strand, counting down.
GATTTACACATCAGCTTGGTTTCCAGGCTTTAAATCCTGGATATTTATGCCTCTAACTTAGCAGATATAAAAATAATTACTGCAAGTGAATCTGTGATGCGTCATTCCTGAAATGAAGGTGCATGCTTGTACGGTAATGCATTAATGAGCCGTATTATGTTTCGGATTGATCATGTGAGATGATTGCCTCTGTGATAATAATATATATGTCACTGTGTGTGTTTAAACCCTTCATTTTTCCTCAGGAGTCGTGTCTTATACTTCACTTGACTGTGGTTGTAATAAATCCAGTACCACTAAGATTACTGCTATGACTAAATGTCATCTGTTGCTACTAGTAATATTACTACAAATGTAATGTATTGTCATTAGTAATACTACAGCTGCAGCTGCTATTTTTGTAGCTCAATTCAACCTTTATTTATCTTCGTTGAACATATGTTCCGTATAACTAAGACTGACACTGGCCTTAATGAGGTGTCTAAAACTACTCAACTTCAGGATCTGTTGTAAATTATTCCACAGAGATGGAGCAGCATAACTAAAAAAGGAGGCTTTCCAAGCTTAGTATTTACTACTGGAACCTGTAGCTGTACCAATGCTAATGCTACTACCACTATGACTTCTACAGCGGCTAATGTGCCCACTACTGTTATCAGGACTGTGTCTATTGTTTCTGTCAATGCAATGTCACTTTTAGAAACCCTTGGTGGAGCATATCAAATACAGACATTTAATATATGAAATATATGTCCCTATATCAAGAGTGATGTTACCAAATATGTTAAGTATAAGGGGATATATTATTATCACATATATACATCCTCTGGATGTATGAAGATTTAAGGTTATAACATATATGAAATACCCATAGTTAAATTTGTATATTTACATACATTATAAATATCTATATCATGAATTTTATGTTATAACATGTTGCGAGCATATATGTTATCAATATATATTTAACATATATGCAAGTTTATTAAAACTTTTTTATTAATTTATCATTCATTTTAAACATATCTTCCCATTCTGGGACAGTAGTCTCAGATTTCTGAAATTGAAATTGTTCCAATTCTAATATTATTTTCTACATGTTTCTATGGAAATTCTTTATGGTAGCAACACCATATGAGGAGTATTTTACTCACGGTTACACCTTCATTCTCATTTGTTAAGACTGAGTAAAACACTAATGATTGTGAATGGTCACAAATTATCATCAACATGTGAACAGTATTTATGTTGTAGGCTGACTTTAATTATCTGTATACAGTCATTATTTAAACTCCAACTATAAATCACAATATGTGCATGCACTTGTTATACATAGCATTTGGTGATATCTCACAATATGGTAATTCTCCATTTGCAACTATTTTACTATACTACTACAGTAAATGAACTTCCACCTTGGATTGAAACTACTTTTGCTACAACTACTAGTAAAACACTACTACTAAACACTGCTAATAGTACTTGTACTTCTTACATTAGTAGCTGTAGTGCTAATAACTTCCATAATTAAAACAAAAGCTTCAAGTTCAGCCAGGTGCAGTGATAGAAAGCATAAATACAGAACTCTTCCTATCACTTGCGACCAGACGAACAAACTCAATTAAATAAGTTAGACAATGTATTAATTTCCTTTATTAATTATCTCATTATATAACTGCTCTGTGTAATATATCATGTGTAGTGCTGCTGGACGTTTGCTGGCTCAGTTTGCCTTTTGTTTTGCTTTATCAGAAAGCCTGCCGTACCAGCTCGTTTGTAATGTTTTCTGTTCACAGGGGGAGTACACTGGTAGCATGTTTGTTTTGGAGCGTTTCTCATTTTGACTTCCAGAGTTTGTTTTTCCAACCAGTGGGACACTCTCGGGACTCGCTCTATACTCCTCGCCGCTGTGAGTACTGTAAATGCCCTCAAGCTATGTGGCTTAGTGAAGTTGAACCATGGCAGTGCACTATACACTGTACAAGAGGGCTTCCTTGCATAAGTAAGGGCTTACATAAATGTTTAAAGGGTGGCGCGCTGACATAAAAAAAGCATATTTTTTCACTTACTAGTGGTGTAGTCGTGTTTAATTTGCCCATGTTCTGAGATGTCAGTTGCTGAAAACTACAGCCAGACAATTCAGTTGAATGGAAATTCATTTGAGCTTAATAAAATGTAAATACTTCTGTAACAGTGGAGTTAGGTAGGGGCAGAAGCTGGCTGAGGGCTGTATGGCGTGGAATGGCTAGCGAGAGCCAAATGGTTGAAGGTGGATGGCGTGGAGGAGCAGGACATCAGGTGGGTGGATTGAGAGAGTGGAGTTGCATCTGGCTAACAATCAGGTAATGAGTGGAGGGAAGACTGGAGTACTGGGGGCAATGGGTTGATTGGACACAGGTGTGAAGAACTTCCAGGCGCCAGGAGAGGTAAACCACGCCTAGTGCACATACACACACACACACACACACACACACAGGCAGACAGATCAGGAAGGCGGAGACACACAGGACAACAGGGAAAATACAGGCAAACCACAGACTGTATATAAAGATGGATGTAGCCTCTGTGACGTCACCAACAGGTTTCTGATAAGCGGTTTTGAAGCTCAGAGAGGGCTGCTCCATCATGGCCAACTTGGCAGTGTCTGATTCCACCTAACTCCCAGCTAACCCAAAAATGGGCAAAGAGGTGGGGCTCGTGTGGAGACTTCAGTGCATACCAGTTTGTGGCAAATATATGCTCACCCACCTGTCACTCATAGAGGTCACGCCCTCAATTATGTATAACTTTAAATTATGTAAAAATTCACCCCCTGTACAGTTGTCATGAAGGAGGAAATTAGCTGTAGAGCTGTAAACATGTTTTTATTTCTCCTGTAAAGTTGGGCATTTTAACATGGGAGTCTATGGAGATTGATTCACTTTTGGAGCCAGCCTCAAGTGGTCATTTGAGGGACTGCAATTCTTGGCACTTCTGTGTCAGCTTTATTTTTTTACCCTCTATGATTCTGCTTGATGGAAACACAGGAGAAAAAAGGGAAAACTCTAACTCACACTGCTGCTGCTGAGGTTTCACCTCACTCACAGGATGTGTCTTTACATCATGAATGTCCTAGTGAATAGGAGAATGCACTTCTTCACTTTTTATCGAAGAAACACTCCCTGTTCAGTACATTATTTCAAAAAAGAGCAATTGTTGTTGAGCTTTTCACGTCTGCAATAATAAAATGTAATTTACCTCCATCACTTTGGGGTGGTGGCCCAATTTTCTGAATCCCTGCAAACATCTTTGATTTTTTTTTTTTCAAAGGTTCAATTACATCTTGTGCTCATTGATGGCTGTTTCCCCAGTAGAGGAAAACAGAGCAATCAAATCTTTGTAGGTGTCTTAAGAATCGTTGTGTCATCTTCCTGATTCATAGCCAGAAAAATAACTAAAAAGCAACAGGAAAACTGTCACAAAAATGGCACTGCAGCTGTACAGGTTACTGTAATTCGGCTCTTGAATCAGCATATTTCTTTATCATCATGAAAAAACATTAAATTAAACTAACTGCGCAACTCTTGTCAGCTGTTTTGAGTGACCTGTCCATCAAGATGAATTGTTATGGCAAAACAACCATAAAAATATTGCTTAACATGAACATGATGTGATGTTGATGTGTGACAGTAGTGATCAGGAGGTGTTTTAGACACATTTTTTAATCGTCTGTCTTGAACACGTGTGACCAACAGTTACTCAGTTTACATCAATACAGCTGTTAATATAACCACACAGACCCGTGGCTAACAACATCATTTAAACTTTATGTATATTTTTCTCTGTTTTGAAACATGTAACTAAAGTGATAGTGTCCCTGATCATTGCCAAAACAAAGGTGACCTACACAGCAGTCGCGTGCCTGAAGACGTGTGCCTGTGCAAATACCGACGAAGAACTGATGTTGCTGTTTCTGCTCAACTAACGAGCTGCTTTCACACGTCAGCTGTTGTAGACATTGTGTTAGGTACCAGTGTATGTTCTGTATATTAGTGATTTGGAATAACTGATTCTTTAAAGCTTTAATATGTAACTTTTCCACATTAAAATGTCTAAAAATGACAAGACCCATGTCATATATTTTCTTGAGTTGTGTACTTATTTTATTACAAATGTTTCCAGCAATTCTCAAACCTAGAGAAATACGCCATTTTAATCATGGTAATGGTCCATTTCATTTGGTCACCTGTCAATGGCGTCATAGCCCCGTTGTGGTTGCCTAATTTTTTAAGATGAACTGTTTACAGTTTTTAACTAGTTTTGTTTAACATGGTTTTTCCCACGTAAAAAGTTTTTGAAAAATGGAAAACTGGGGCTGAAAGCTTCCGCATTGAGAAATTCTAGATCTGGCCTGCTTGTGCTAGGTTGACAGGTGAAAGAGCAGTGCGTGTCAAGATAGGTAGCGGAGGAAACATCGTGTTTGAGCCTCAGTCAGACCCAGACTCAGATGAGGAGTCTGTTGTGACCAAATTGAGAGACTATCAGAGATGTATCAGAGCAGATAGATTTCTTAGCATCTTTTATTTGTTCATGCTGTTTGTTAGCTTGTAACTGGCAGTGGCTGAGCAGCTGTGCTAAAGAAAACTCTTGCTCTCTGTACTGACAAGGTTTCAGGTTGATTTTGCCCCGCCCCCACAAGTTGACAGGATTGATTCCTTAGGTTTGTGACATGTGAAACCCTGGCTGTCTCAATCCATTTCTATGAGACATACAGTATGTCATTGATTCACTGCAGTTCCAAGGTGGAGAAACTCAGTCATGGTATTGACTGCTTATTTTTGCTCATGATATGTCTTGTATTATATAAAAAACACCATTTGTACATGTTAACGAGGTTAAACACTCGATTTTCATCGGATCGTGAAACTGCTTTTTCCAGTGTTTCTGACGGGTTTGAATCCCTTGGTCCACTGGCGGTGGAGAAAAGGTAAAAATCTCCTGGATGTCTAACACTGAAGCAGTCCAAACCAGGAGTAGCTGTGGACAACTCTCATGATCCCCCATGACGACACCAAACACTGTCTTTTCTTAATGTTTTGATTGAGAGACTCCTATTGGCAGAAGTTACATGCTGTGTGTTTAATAAGACACAAGTAGCTAGAGTCAAAGCTGCAGTGTTTTCCGCTGAAAGTTTACAGTGATGTACTTCCGTTCTTTCTTATGATTACCTTTACCGGTGTCATGAAGTACAAAAGATTTTCCTGAAAACTTTAGAAGTTGGAGAAAATTTAGTTCTACACTTGTACTCTCCTTGAGCCAGTTCTACATAAACATGATTTGAGAAAGAGACAATTGCAGATGCCTCTGTGGTGTGAATGCAAGATAGATGCATGATGGGGGAGCGCTACAATGGCCATGACAGTGGCTTTATGGGTTTTAAAATGAAACAGGTCTGTCAGACAGAGGACTAGTTTGAGGCAGAGTGGAAATGAAATGAAGGCAAAGGAAACAATATCACACAGATAAAACTGGCCTGGAAAAAAAATATAACATAAAAATAATGAATACTCTGAGGAGTACTGTGTGTGTGCATAGATGCACACACACACACACACACACACAGTCTGTGCGTGCATGTGTTTCTGCGTGTGTGTCTCCTTGATATTTGCCCAGATTTGCTCCAAAAACCACCCATTGCAACTCAGCACCTGTTTGTCCTCAGATTTAAACAGCAACAGAGAGCAGTGAGTGGGGACAAAGAGTTGCTCTCAGCTCCCATGCCAGGTATGTCTTCTCTCTTCCCCTCTAGCACACTTTGCAGGCATCCACCTCCCATCATGCTCCACTGGCATTCAGAGGAAGATTTCTGCAGGAGTTGGTGCCAGGCTCAGCCTCTCAGTGGCTGGCCTTTGGAAGTGCCAGCAAAGAAACCGTGTTCAACTACCCAGCTCCAAAAAGTCGACACAAGTTGTCTACATGAGTTAGAGAACGACGGAAGAGTGAATTAATGCTTATGATGAATACTTTAACCTGAGTGAGTCTCTGCCCTTTTGATCATATCATGTACTCTTGACTGTAAAGGCAGCACACTGATGTCTATTTTAGCTATAGCAGAGCAGAGATACCAGTCAATATTTAATTTGTTGGACTGGGTATGTTTTTGCTTGACACCTCTGAAACCTGTTGACTCCTGCTGCAGGTATCCAGGTTTCATCCTTTTCAGCTGGCATTTAAGAGTGAACCTTTTGTGGAGCATAATGCCAGGCTTAGCTACTTTATTTGCTGGCCTTTGGAGGTTCCAGCAACTAAACTCATTTGCCGACACCCTGGCCTGTTGCTCTCATAACAAAATGTGACTAAATCAGATGAACCATTCAGACGAGATTTTATCTGTGCCAACAAAAAAAAAAAAAGGGTGACAATGATTATGAAATACATCGGTGTTGGAACACAGTTCGAGACATATATCTAAGTTGTGTTATGTCCAAAGAGCAGGAATGTGTTCATAGTCGGCTTGACATTGAGTGACATGCATGGAGGTCTATTATATTTGTTCTTTCACGCTCTTATTTTTGCTCTTGCTTCTATAGTGTCTTGTAAGCCCATGCAGGCTTGGCACCTTTTGGTGTATGACACATGTAGGAAATAAAAATTACTTACCTACCACAGCAAATGGAGGTAACTGTTTTCCAGAAGTGCAGCTATCACACATAGATCACTTGGTTTTTTTCAACTGAAATAAATCTAAATCTACTCAGTCATATGTATGGCACGTAAAAAGTAGTTTTGTATTCCACTGCTTTTTTATTGTAAACATAAAATGTATTGTCAAGAAACAAGAAAGAGCATCACAAAAACAGCTGCAGGTCAAACTAGAAAAAAAAATAAATATTAATATTTATTGAATCCATGTGAATAAATAGATTGAAATGGGAAACATACAAATGCTCAATGGACAGAAAAGAGCAAACAAAAGCAAATGTGAAGCTCTAGCTGCATCTCCTGTTCCACCTCAGTGTTTCTCCTCAGCTGAGCAGGCAGGCAGTTTGGGACTGCACATATTTATTCATTTCTTTTTTCTTTTTTTTTCTTTTTTTCTTATTTATTTTGACCGAACAGCGATCATGTTATGCCATGAACAGGTTTCTTTACATATTAATTATATCTACCAGCTGGTGCAAGAGAGGACGGCTCCAGATATGTAGCCCAAGCGGACTCATTAGATTTTACCCACAGATCTTAGCTGCTGTAGCACAAGCTTGCATACTCATGAAAATGCAATATGGAATTCCAGTTAAGTGCTGCTCTCTTCCTTGTGCCTCTATTAATGTTGCTACAACAATACCACTGACTTTACTGCTACCACACCACACTAGTTTCTACCACCAGCAGAGGAAGCAGCAGAGAGCTTTTTTGAACTAACTCTAATAAGTCACATGAATACATTTAGCAGCTTTGACTACAATCAAAGTTTTGCTCCTTATCTTAAAGGTTCATATTTTACACTTTTCTTGTTTTTCATTTGTCGTATTGATCCATCAGAAGATATTTTTGTGGTTTTAAGAACTTAATGTAATTTTACATCTCTCTCAGGCTTCTCTCTAGAGCTGTAACGGGTCAGTGAGCCAATTAGAGGAGAAGCTCGGAGTATCTCTTCTGACTGGCTAATTTGAGGTAAACACTACTTTGTTGTGACATCATAAAGTTACAGAAGTCCTGACGGCTGGTTTTAAGGCTCAGTTTCTGAATACAGGCTGTGTGCATTTCTCTGGGGACTGAGGCTTTGATACTTTAACAGTATTAATACATAACCTAGATCTGCTGTATAATCAATAAAGACGCAGAGATCTACCTTTATACTATATTCAATAAGTCAAATGTGAAAAAGGCACCTCACACACCACACTGAAAATGAAAATACCAGTGGACATTATCCAACAGAATCCGACATCAGTGGCAGGCAGGTGGCAGGGCGTGGGCTTCACAGTGAACATTACTCAAACTTATCAAACCCAAATTAAAATGCAATAATATTTGTAAACATCTTAAAAAGTGAGCATTTGATTTTCTGCAGATGAAGATGTGCTAATTTTTTCAGCAGAGCAACTAGAATTACTCCTTCAAAGTATCTTGGATTAATAAAACCCTTTTTCTCTTGAGGGTAGCTTGGCTGTCTTTCAGCTGCTGTCACTGAGGAGTCTAAGCTGGTGAAACAAAGGTCAGTACCAACACTTTTATATACAAGGTACAATTCAAAGAGAGTCATTGCTTCACATTTATCCTCCCGAAAATATCTTCCTAGCAGAAACCCTTTAAGAAGATGTTGAAGTTATGGATCTCTTTATGTAATTTGGTGTAAATGTCACATGCCTTAAGGTTCTACACAATATATAAAAAAAAACACTTTAAACTACATTTTTTACTCTTGGGTAAACCGACACGCCAGATGGTTTGTTACTCAACGATCTGGGAGGGATTCAAAAAAATACTTGGCAAGTGATTGGGCGAACCATCTGCCTATCATATGATGTAGCAGGAGAACACCGAAAAGGAAACACACCATAACTAGCTAGTTAGCTTTAAAGCTAGATAGCATGTTAATAGGTGATTCTCTCCATCTTCATAACCAAAACAGTCACTTCTCCAAAGCTACCCATAGTCCCTCCATCACAGGATGCTGATTGGTTCAAATCACTGTGGTTCGGCCACATGTGAATAGCTTGGAGCCTGGCAAGATTGATTCTTGCCTGGGAGAAATCCAGCTGCCTCAAAAGGTTAACTCAAGGGATAGGTCTGTCAGTCTTTTCGGCCCACTTAGGACTAGACTATATATTTGGTCCCCAGTAGATTAATATTTTATCACTTTGATAATCTCCTAACTTTTCATCATAAGGTCAAAATTATAAGCCAACACTTTGGTTTATGTCCAAATACTAATGACATCCTCATCACCCTCACACAACTGTACTGTATGTTTAGCGCAAATCGGCGAGTGTCAGCATGCTAACAGGCTAAACTAAGATGATGTACATGGTCCACATCACACCTGCTTAAAATCTGCATCAGCACGGTCGCTGTGAGCCTGTTAGTAAGCTGACATTACATTTAGTTCTTGGTACAGCCTCACAGAGGGACTGGGGTGGCTCACTCCTGTGGTCTTTTTAACTTTGTAACCTACATATATTTCAGTCTTTGTGAATACTAGCCTATATAATTTACATAAAGGTAAAAGCTCATCCCTTTTTACCTGAAAATACTTTGTGTTTTTTTTTTGCCCTTTACATTGAACTTATAAAATAAATAGATAAACAGTTCTCCTTACTGCTGGTGCTGCTGTGCAGCTGCTCATATAGCATTTCTTACTACCATCATGATCGTTTGAGATATGCTAGTATCACAGAACATTATGGTGAGTGTGTGCAAGTGCATTACAAGAAAGGCCTCTTACTTTTGTGCTGCTTTTCAGAGAGCATGAGTGAGTAGTGGTTTTATACTGTAAATGAATGGATGGGTTGAATGGGTTCGAATGTCCATAACTGTGACATAAAGAACACAATGTAATGTGACTTTTTTTTAATGGTTCTCCCCATAAAATATAATAAAATGGTTGATGCGTGCTGGAAAAATCATTCTCTGTTTTTGACCTGATCTTAAGAGTAGTGGGCAGCCATTCTCCAGCACCAAGGGACCCACTCAGTTCTGAGGCCAGCTCCTTGGTCAAGGCCAATAACACCCAATGAGCACGTCTTTTTTTTTTTTTTTTTGGTGTGGGAAGAAATTAGATCGACTTGAGGAAACCCACGCAGAAATAAGTAGCAAATGCAATCTCACACAGAAAGGTCCGGGGCTGAGATCTTCCGACCTTACTGCAGCGAGCCAACACCGCTAACCACTGAGCTGCCAGGCTGCCAAAAAATACATGAACATGGGAAATGGCGTGGAGACAAAATCACAAAGGGCTTTAAAAGTGACTGACAAGTAGGTAAATGCTCTACTCTCGCCGCGATTTGGGTTTTATGTTCCAAAAGAAAGTGTTGTTTTTCAGATGCATGTTGTGCACAAGGCATGAGGCATATGTCATGTACAGCTGGTGGTACTCTGGGGGGTTTGTCTCCGCCTTATGCACAACATGCTCTCTGCCCAATACAAATGAGGCAGCTGCAGAGAGCGGCAGATTCACCTCTGTGAACAGGACCATAATGTAGGCTAACAACTTGCAGACATCATCGGTCTCAGCAGGTGTCAGTTGTTTTCTGCATTGCAGATAGGTCTGATAGGTTGAGTACGAGCTTTTATGAATTTATATATATAAATATATATTAGAGAAGGATTAACATGATTATAAAGCCCCTTTAATGTGGACCTGTTCTTAAGCCAAACACGTCAGAGGAGATTTAAAGATTAACAAGTGTTTCCTCTGTCAATTTGAATATTTGCAGGGAAAAAATTGATAATTTGAATGACTTCTTTATGATTGAGCAGCTTCTCTGTCCTCACACCACCCACTACATACTGTCCTCAGTGTGACATTTTCCCTGGCCCTATCCATATTATAATGTCACAGGACAGATTTCCTAATTTAAGCTAATATAAACATGAGAAAGATTCTTCTGGCAGCATTAGTCTTCGATTGAATGCAATTTAAACCTCTGAGTGAGAGTGCTGAATCAGAAGGGAGGGACTTGGCAGTCTGGTAAAAAGAGAAATTCCCTTTGAGGATGAGTGTTTCATTTCTACTTCTTTAGCGGGGCACAGAGCAGCGGTGCTGCACAAACACATTCGACTACACACACACACACACACACACACACACTCAAAAATGCACATTAACAAACACGTGCGAACACCAACACAGTGTTTGTTAATTGCTTAATGTGGCCAAAAACATCGCGTTCTCATTGGCAGCTAACTTGAATTGGCTCATTATTATGGAGTATTGGTGAAGATCCAGACTTAAGACATTCCATCTGAATAACAATGTTGTTAGTTTATTCCCACGTGGGAGGGATTCAAATGACAAGTGTGTGCTTTCACGTTGCCTCCATTTTATTTTGGTTTTTTTTTTTGAGCAGTTCCAAACGGTCTCTCTGACTGCTTCACTTGGCGCCGGACAAATATCAAATGCACATAGATAAAAATATGCAAAGCAAAGCAGTTTAAAGGGAATAAAACAACAAAGTAGGCATTTACACATAAGGTTTAGATGTTAATTGGAGACACTGCAGTTTAATTCCCCGTTTATCTTCATGGTGTTAGGTGGTGTTAGGTCTCAGTGTTTTCATCTTACACTCCTGCCTCATGTCATGGGTTACCACCATCAAAACAACAGTCAGAGTGAAAAGCAATTAACACATCTGTCTTGTGCTTCAGACTTTCCATCTGTGTTATGACTCGAACCCGCATCTAATCTCCTGCAAAGCCGCTTTGGATCTTGTGTACTGCAGCTGATCTAGTGCTGCCTTTGTTTGTTTGTTGTTTTTTGTTTTGTTTTTTTGTTTTTGTTGTTTTTTTGTTTTTTTGACAGAACCGCCAGAATGGCTCAGCTGCTTTATTTAAAGTCGCATATACTTTCTTCTGTACTTTTTGTATTGTGAATTCCTCACTGACAGAAGCATGGATACGGGCTTATCACTGTTAAACAGCTCATCTATAAACATGGGGCAAAAAAAAAAAAAGAAAAGAAAAGAAATGATTACATTAGACATGGCAATGTCTCTCGTCAAAACAAAAACAAGAAATTCCCCTGCAGATCTGCATGCCGTGCCCGTTGCAGAACTGTGACTCAGAGCCGGTTGACATTATAACCTGAATCTGAATAAATCTACAGAAAACTGATGTAACTACTTGGACCAAAGTGAATGTACATTTCCTCTGTCTGTGTTAAGCCCAAACTAATGTCTTTAGACAGTCTGACAATGAACATGACTTACAGTGTGCAGAGACAGATTGCCTGTGGCAGTGTGCACCCACAGCCAACTAAACTTAGCACCGAACTCGTCCCTCAGTAACGCTTTGTGTAAAATAATTTTCTGGAAGGTTGAGCTGCATACAAACGTTGGGATTAGATGGACAGTGCGGTCGGGAAGTAAACTAATTTAATCCTCTCTCAATTTCACTGTTGCGTGGGCTAAGCTGTCACAAAGTTAGACCTACACAGTATGTTTCTGTTTCCCTTGTTTCAACCTGCCACATCATTTGCTGTGTTTAACCGTTAGTTGTTTTAGTGAGCAACTCGGGGGGGGGGGGGCTCTTCCCATCACAAGCGGAAACTGGCTGATAAATGAGATAATTGGCTTTGAGGAAACGGAGTGTGTTCTCTTTTGGATCGATAATGCACACCCTAAATTGAAACTCATTCGGCCCGAACTGGAGAATGAGTTCGCAATCTAACGTCAGTTGGATACAAGGTTGATACTAGTGGCTCAAAAGCTACATGAAAGTGAAATTGAACATGACTCCTCTCTTTCATGCTCAGCTAATCCAAGTCTTTGTACACATGGAGGGCAGTGGCAACTAGACTGTGAGGGGCCCCTAGCCTGTTGGTGAGATGACTTCTTCTTCTGCAGCACTTTCACAAGACAGGCTGCAATGCATGATGGTCTAGCCTGATTGATGTAGTGTAGATCTTCTTTGCAGTGTACTATATAGTGGATAAAATTTAGTTACAATAGCCAAGATTAAAAAGCTAATGTTAGGCTATAAACCAACCACACCTCGGTCGCATGACTTCACTGTCACCACTGCTAAACCTCCAACTTGAGGTTTGATCTAACTCTTACCTCTTCTACAAAAGCTTTTCCTCTTACAAAGTTAGTAAAAGTTTGCAAAAGTGCGAGTAGAAACACTACAAGGCTGTCAAAGCGGACTGATGTGTAAAAAGGTTCTTCATGTCCGGCGTGATAAACGTCCCCAACAACCTCTGTAGTCTCATTTAGCCACTTGTTAGCAACCGGCCCTTTTTAAGTAAAAGCTTAAAGAAATCACAACTGGGATATTATGCATTTTACGTCATAGAATAATACATGAAAATGTTTTTTTGCTTATGTTAACCATAGACTTTATTTCAGCCATCTAACCAAAAACCCATAGACTTCGGGAAGAGGGATGCTAAAATGCTAACTTATTTCTGAGTTTTAGGACTTATTATAATGAGCGGGTGGATATTCAAAACAGGGTCATAAATTCAAATGATACTTTCTTTGTGGTTTTAGTTTTAGTTTGCTTTCTTGCAGAACTTAGATGATGGACAACTGAGAGTGCTTATTACTTATTTCTACTGAAGGGATGAGCAGTGCTTGTGATAATAGAAAAGGAGGAAAAAAAACTTTGAAAGACCTGCATACACAGTGAACTCAGTTTTCAATGTGGTAAGTCTGAAAAATTCATTTTAGGTTGATGCTTGTAAATGTCATAACTGGGTTTTTTTCTTTAAAAAAAAGCAATGTAAGCTGTGATGAAAAGGAAATTCAGGTAACCCTGACATGGAAATATTCTCTTTTCATCTGTGCAGAAATTCTAAGCATTATGGATACAAAAAAATGTCATAAAATGGTCAAAGTCAAAAACATTTTTTTCTCTTTTGGGAGTCAGAAAACTCAATTTATGCACCACTTTTCAAACACAGAGGTCAAATGAAATTCTTTATGAGGCAAAGACATGTGCTATCAGTGGTAAAATAAAATGAAATAAAATGCTGTAAAGTAAAATATATGAAAAAAATATTATCAGAAGTATTATTTTAACCTATACTCCTAAAGAATTATTTACTGTTTTCTTTTTGCAAATGGTTCAGTATGAAGTGACGCATATTGGGATGGCAAATACTCCTTGGTAGCTACTCTGTCACAAATGCTAAATAGGAGCAACTGGTGTGTAACAGCATGGCATGTATGAAATGAGACCTGGTCAAAGGAAACTGTCTTCCCGTAAAAAAAAAAAAACAAGCCCAAAGGACATGTGTTCAAGCAGCTTATTATGACCCATAGTTATGTTTTCTTGTTAGGTGACCTCTCGCGGACATAGTAATTATGATGGAAGGAAAGGCTGAAGTTAGCCGACATCGCTGGGGTGGATGGTTGAGCTGGCAAAACACGTTCATTTTCCATGTGAAACTGATTCTTGATCGTTCCACAACTTTAACCATATGAACAGTGAAAGTTTCACAAGTTTTCATATGGTCGATCTTTTCCTAAACCAAGTAGTTCTTGTGCCTAAACATGACCAAACCGTGATCGTGGGTACGGACAAGCAACTTACACGGTCGATCCAATGTAGGTTGGAGGACTTGTTAGGTGACAGCATGGTGAGTCAGTCGTTCCCCAGTGGTCAACCACAGTACTGCATGTTTTTAAAAATCCCCTGCTGATCAAAACCAATTTTCCCTATACACTCCCACTGTGATAAAGATGTCTATGAAACTGTTTACAGCAGTGGTTCTCAAACCTTTTCACATCAAGGACCCTTCAAGTAACACAAATTAGATCACAGACCCCAATTAGATAAGATTCTTCCAGGGTCCCCCATCTGATCTAAGAAAGTGTTTGAACCTATGACCAAAACAGTCATAGATTCTACCATTGTGTTACTTATGGATGGAGTTAGAGTGAAAATAAATGATTCCCCCTTTTGCTGGGGACCCTCAGGTACCTCCTCAAAGACCACTTTGAGAACCATTGGTTTACAGGACAGCTCAAACTGCAAACGAGGTCAATTATTGCTCCCTATATATGCATTTTAAACTATAAAGGTTTCTCAGAGCCTAGAAAAGCTACTATCAACGAGCACGACATATGTTCACTGTATTGGGTCAATGTCGGAGCTCTGAGCACGATCAGGTAGAGAGACACTAATGTTCGTGTGCAGTGGCCCGTATAACACAGAAGCCAACCACAGCAGACTATGACAGGAGAGAAGTGTTTGAGGTATATGCGCCAAGCTCATGGGAACAGTGCTGTGCCGTGAGGCGATTTTGCTGTAACGGCCACTGTTGGTTTTGCAGGTCACACAATCAGCACTGGCTAAAAGGAGACTTTCCCTCACACAATCATTACAAAAGGATTCAATTATAATCATATTATCAAATCCTCCTGTATTCTTAGAATTTGATCAAAGAACGTCCTTAATGTCATTGCTCCGTGAGCTCAAAAAACGCAAGGGAGCCTGAGACGAGACAATGAGGCCGCATCTTGGAACACAGTATTCATACATTAATGCAACACAGAGCAAACAGACCATCAGAAGAAGACAGTCAAGAGTCTCGTCCAACACTGTCATAATCAAATGCTGTCCCCTGCATGCACACACCGGCTTTTGTTTTCATCTTCCTGTGAATCCTTTGTGCATGGGTACCCCACAGAATCTCGCATGGGAGATACAGACTACATTACGAAATGCAAATACACGGAAAAGATGTTACTGAAAAATGTTGGCAATGCATAAAATCAAAAAATAGTGTTTTGAAGTGTGTAGTCTATGGGTGTGAAAATAAATATCTTTATCTGAAATAATAAACTGAATGATGATTAATGGCTGGGTCACTGCATGTATGAGAAAAAGAGATAACAAGCGAAGCGACAAATGGGGACAGAAACTAAACTAAAGTGGGAGGTGAAAAGTACGAACGTTATTACAAGCTCTTAAGAGTTACATAGTAGGAGACACACTTCTGGCCTCGGGGCTATTTTCAACTCCAGTACAGCCGCCTCAGACCCAGTCGGTGCATTACAGTGAAGCCTGTCATGGGTTCTCTGCGTTGGCCTGTGTGTCTCACTGAGGGGCCTTTGTTGCATGTGCCATGAGGTAGCCTCAGCGCGGCAGTCTTGAAGAGAGCTCCGAGCTCCAGGCTCACTGCATTCCCTCCCTGCTCTGACGGCCTGACAGTCCTATTAGGACTGAATGAGGAGGAATTTGCCTTACCTTGGCAAAAGATCTCTCATAGCCCCTGACAGCTATGGCAGCTCGTCATAGCAGCTTGCCGATGAGGACTCTGCAGCCCCCTCCTCCCGCTGCTGCCATCACCAGCCCTCCGCTTCTCCTCTTCAGCCCTTCGTTTGGAGCACTTGAAATGCCAGAATCTTCTTCTTCTTGTTTTGTTTTTGTTTTTTTGTTTTTTTCCCCATCCTTTTGATTATAAGAACAACAAAATGGGAATATAAAGTACAACTATCTCTCGCTGCGAGAGGAAAGAATCCACCAAGGCGAAGCATAAAGCAGCGCTGAGTGACAGGAAGGAGTTGAAAGCACACAAGGCAATTTAGAAATTTATATTCAACCCCCCCCCCCCAGTTGTGGAAACCCATACTACACTCCTGGCATCCTATTTTCCAGGCTGACACACCATGTAAAATTGATCAATACAAACTTGTCACCTCCAGTCGACAGGAGAGGAGAGATGGAACGACAGGTAACTCCGTGCACGATACTCAGTGAACGCTGCAGAGACAGTTATTGTTTACTAGTTTTATTTTCAAATGATTTATTTCCAAATATTTTCACAGGTGTACTATACTAGATACAAAGGCCTTGTAGCAACGTTATGTATCTGCACTGTATGTTTTAAAGACTGAAGGAGGGTTAAGACATCATCAATGCCAAGCTCACAGCGTTCAAATCAAAAACACCCCGTGTTGCTTACAGCACGCAAGACACTTTTATAACGCTACACAGTCATGAGCCGCCCCAAAAAACAAATTGTTTGATGGCAATGATGCCAAATCCGAAGAGTCACACTCTCACGATCACAGCTTCAAACCTGAGAGGCGAGAGCGCAGACAGTCGATGAATCACCAGGAAGTGAAACACAAGAAAGAGCTTGCCAAGTATGAATAGGTTGCGGCCATCTGGCGGTGATGAGCAAGTGCCCCCGTCCCCTCCTCAGCCTGTCGACTGGGACCAGTGGAGACAGAAATCAGTCAGATGAAACTGATGCGGACATCAGGTGGAGGATCCACTTACAGCTGGTCTCGCCTGAGCTCCCTTTGACTGCTGGTGCACTCCGATACGCTGCCATGCCTCTGCAAGACAGTTCTATTTCTCCAGCCTCCTAAAGGTGTTCAGCAGTGACTAAACACTCCCAAATGACCTTATCAATTGTTTTATTATTTCAGCCAATGGATAGGGGGGGGGGGGGGGGGGGTGGTCGCGCGGTCGCGCGGGTGGGGCGGTGGTGGCAGAAACACATTTTCAACTCGGAGATTTAGTGAGAATCCCGCCCAGGCCTGTGGGGGTTTGGTGCTCGGCGATTATGCGAGACCTTCAGACAGATGTCTGACTCAAAAGAAA
The DNA here is from genome assembly GCF_002260705.1 of Seriola dumerili. Lineage (NCBI taxonomy): Eukaryota > Metazoa > Chordata > Actinopteri > Carangiformes > Carangidae > Seriola > Seriola dumerili. The sequence goes on along the minus strand of NW_019174444.1, from coordinate 455,074 downwards.
GTGAACAAGGGATGCTTTGATCAAGCTGCTAAGGTTACCTTGATTTCAAGGTCACTCTTTTTATCCATATTCTTCCTTTGTTCTTTATCATTCAAGGCTTGTAAGCACCATATTATAATGCATGAGATGTCAGAAACGTACAGTGTGCGCACATGTGTCTACATGTTGATTAATCTTTGATAAGCCACAGAACAGTCACATCTCAAATGTTTTAATGTGGGAAGATGTTGGGAAACATTATGTTTTGGAAGAAACAAAATGAAACCCAGATTGTGTTTTTTTTTTTGAGAAGGTTTTGATTTTTGATTTCGGTTTGGTTTGTTTTATTTTTGTGTGCATTGATTTTGTTGGTCGATTTTGGTAATTTTTTATCTATTTTTTTTTTTTTTTGCATGATGTATTTTATTTCATGTTATCATTTTGTGATTTTTATGCCACCGTGCCGGCGACAGGCAGAGCCGCTGGCATTATGTTCTTTAGGTTGTCCGTTCCGGTTCTACGTTTGTCCGTCCCATTCTCGTGATCGCGATGTCTCAGTAACGGCTTGAGGGAATTTCTTCAAATTTTGTCACAAACATTCACTTCACAAACCTCACGGATGAAATGATTAGATTTTGGTGGTCAGAGGTCAAAGGTCAAGGTCAGTGTGACCGCTCAAAACGCTTTTTTAGCCGTAACTCAAGACTTCACACAGCAATTATGACAAAGTGTCACACAAATGGTTCATATTTTATATGATTCTGAACAAACGGGGATGTAATCTGAAAATAGTCGTGGAGGCCTACAACCATGAGGCATTCATTGTAGTTGACAGTAAAAGATTTTGAAAAGTTTTTCTTTTTTGACCATATCAACATATCTGCACAAAACTCGCCATTAAAGTTTTTTGAAGATGGTTTCCACCCTGCCACCACTTGTGGCAACTAAATAATGAGTATGATTAAATTGGGACAATTTAATTTGGGTAATGTGAATAAAAATACAAATCTAAGTCTGTTTATACAAGTCTGTTTAAAAACTAGAAATGTCTATATGCTATGACTGCCCGTTTAAAATCCAGGGTGGGGGTGGGAACAGGACAATGAAAGCATATTTCTTTTACTGTGACCTCTCACTTCTGATGGAAAATTAAGATTCAAAGCCTGTGAGCTATTACTGTCACTCCCCAATCCCTGCAGTGCTGGGGAGTGATGATGTGAAAACATGATAGGTAATAACTAGTGCAACCCTCAATCAAGTCTTTCCTTTATGTTCACATTTGACCAGTCAAGTCATGTCAAGTTTATTTGTAAAGCCCAATATCACAAACAAAGTCTCAGTGGGTCTCCACAGACAAACATCATCATTGATTCCTGACCCAGTCAAACCTCTTTAAAGAGGAAAAGAAGAATTTCTGCAAACAAGGAACATGGAAGAAAATTCCAGAGAGGCAAGAAAAAACACTGTTTAGAATCGAATTTGAATCAGTGGTTCTGAACCGTCATGTAGGATTCACCAAAATGCCAGAACAGTGTACAATTTGTATGGCTTATCTGTAAGGATTTGCACATGCACACACACACACACACACACACACATATACACACACACACACACACACTTACATGTACACATTCACACGACAAAGACTGTAAGAGCAGCACAACTTGCTGCAAATACAAAGTTTCACATCTGCAAATCACATACACAGAAACTCACATACTGCCCTTCATGTGCAGGATGAATGGATCACTGTCCATCTGTGAAGTAGTTCAAAAAGAAAATGTGGTGTGAAGTGTATATACGTATAGTTTAGATTACAAATTTTATTTTATTTTTTTTTTTTAATATTCTTTTCACTCTCATGAGAAACCCAGCACTGTAAAAGTGAAATTATTATTTGAAGCCATATTTTTTTCATGCTGAAAAGAAATAATCAGAATATGCCATATTTTGTCACAGCAATTATTGTAATGAAGTCAGTTGATGTGAATACAATAGCTTACTGAGGTCTGTGTAGACCCTCAAGTACAAAAACCTGCTGAACACTCACATTCTACTGCATAACTTAAGTGCCAATGAAATTATACTGAAATAGAATCTCAGTATCTAATTTTTTTATTTTTAAATTAATACTAGTGCAAGTGAAATCTCATCAAAGTGCACCAAATAAATCCCTCATCTGACTAATCTGTCAGTGACCCAAAAATAAATCAAGAGTGAAATATCTAGTTTTCTTTCCCCAGTTCCAGAGCGGTTTCATGTATCTGGGGTTATGTACCCTTGATCAGAGGACAACTGTCATAACTGGAGACGTAACCTGAAACCATTTGACCAATAGCTGACATGCAAACCTTCTCTGCTGCCAGGTAAAATCGACATCAGTGTCCCGGTCCCTGTGACAGACAGCACATGAAGATAAATTAATGAGACATCCATGTCCGTTCCCTTCATCTGCAGTAATTGATGCTCGCTGCAAAGAAGTGAAAGGTTAGGGGAAGCCCACCGCTGCTAAAAAGTCTACATCAAATATTAATGAAGAGGAGCCTGGGATGATTCAGTCTGTGTATTATTAATGATGACATTGGTAGAGTCAAACTGAGTGAAGGACACCATCTTTGGACAGAGCACAGTTAAATTACTAACATTTTATACATTGTTTTAATTTGGCAAAGGACAGATAATGCAAATTATATGATATGTACGTATAAAAATATATATACACGGTCCAAAATCCAAGACCACTTTCCCACTCAGGGAAACATTATAGTAGTCCAAATGTCTGAGACTATATATTTCCCTGAATGGGAATGTAGTTTCAGACTTTTGGACCCCACAATGTTTACAATATTTATATATACATATGTGTATACAAAATAAATTAATGATTTAGTAAATGAATGCCTTAGTTTGTGATGTTAAATATAAATAGAGCTTCTCCACAGAGCATGAATTCAAGGGAACGGGTGGCAGAAAGAAAATCTTGGGGGGATTTTCTGGTACATTTTGTTTTTCAGAACTAATACCACAAACATTAGATAAAACTCATCTGATTAGGAAAACAATGTGCAGCTCAGAAATAACCGGTATTATTTGGGTAACATCAAATATCCCAGATTACAGGGATATAAATGAAACTGTATTGTGCTCTGAGGATTTATCACTGCAGATGATGTCTCGCTGACCCTATCGAGACTGGTCGTCTGTTTATACTTTATAAACTTTACTAACATTTTTGAACTGAGTTGTATCAATATAAAGACTAAGTCTCCCACAGGCTTCCTAACGTCATTGGCAAAAATTGTCATCATGAGGTAAGTCGAGATCAAGGTTGTAGCCTTAAAGATGCTAAGTGTAGCATTGCACCATCAACAGAAGACACCAGTCATTAGTGTAACCTTATTAATGACACGAGATCACATCACTCACTAAGTTGAAGGTAATCTTCTACACTTAGTTTTGCAGTGTGTGTCCCACAGTGCTTTATGGTACTAAGAGGGTCCAAACTGAGCTGAAGCATAGAATTTGTCTCCATGACCAAAGTTAAGGATAAAACAAGAAAATAAATCACCTCTGCAGTGATTGTTTGATGTAATAAAAGCTGAAAAAAACTTTTGTCGTCAAAATTGTATTTGCAGCCGAGATCAATGTCTAATGGGAAATGTGAATCGTGAAGTGAAGTGTTGATGTTTACTGATGTGTAGATTTGAATCTAATGTAAGTTAGCCTACTACATAAAATGATGGCAAATAGATGTTTACACTGTTTATCAAAAGTGAGATGTCACATAGAAAATGTTGCCACATTAAACCCAGGGACGCCTATAACAAATCTGCATTTGTATAAACACACAGTCGGGCATAAATACACAAATATTGGCTACTATGTGCCTCTCACCGCTAATGTAATTAATTTCCCAACTCAACGACAGAGATATTGAGGTATGTCTGCTTTAAACCAATTCAATTATCAATCTAATCTAACAAGATGGAGTAGGAATCAATTGCATTGCATTACCACGAAGCAAGCAGAGCAGATATTTGGAATTCCTTGCAGATGTGAGAAGACTAAACCAAATTAGGTTTAACTCTGCGTCTGTTGTTTTTCAGAAGCTTAAATCAGCAAATTTCTCAAACTTGAGGGGATTTGTACAGGTACAGCATCCCAATCTGTACCATCCCAAAAATTCTGTAAACACACCACCACACCACAGCCGTGTTTGTGAATGTGTTTGTGTGTGTGTGTGTGTTTGCCAATATGTCTGAGCCCACAGGCACAATATGTGTGTGTTCTTGTCCAGAAGCAAATCCAGCAGACAGATGTTGGCTTTTCTGCATGAAGGCATGAAGCCAGGCACTCCATTAAATATGGGGGGGAGAAGAAAAATCTCTAAATTGTGAAAATTGACGTTCTCAGGTGTGAACTCACATAGAAATGGTTTTGTTGTTTTTTTTTTTTTCCCTCACATTTACATTTTACACCACCTGCTTTCCAATCTAAAGTACGTAATGTGTTCATTTATTTTTTTTAAAATGAAAATAAACCAGTATACTTGGCAAATATCAGCAACTTTGTATGTAACAGCTGTCAGACCAAACTGATTACTCAAATTATTATCAATTTAGTTTAATAGTGATATTTTCTATGATTAGTTGTGCTGTGGTTGGTGGGTGGGTCTGGGAGAATCTTGATTTGTCTTGACATAACAATACGACACGTTCTCACAACCAAGCTGTCACATATAGATGCTTGGTCAGGAGCCCCTTGGCGACACATCTTAACTGGGTGTCCCTTCATTTTTCAATAAGTCTCCTACAAATTATGTTTCCATACAGCCTTTTGAATGGATTACAAGCGTCTTGGACACTGACTCCTTGTGTAACGTATAATGACACAATGTTGGAAAGTTGGTAGTTGAGGTTTTAGGAGCTTTGCTGAAAACAGCAACTTTTAACTCTAAATGTGTGACCTTATATCTTGTAAATCATATACATTTTTCAATTGACTTTTCAAATGATTGTTTCCAGAGTATAAATTTGTTGGGACTCGTCATTCAAGAGACCAGATGTTTCTTTGCTCCACTGGACAAAGGAACTCACACCCCACAGTCTCTCCTCTCGGCTCCTCAAAGGGCAACAAGGCCCCAGCCCAGGTCAGCCCTGCTACCTGAGAAACCAGCTCTCTCGCCGACCTGCTCACGGCAGCCTGCAAATGCTCTTTTCCTCAACAGCAGCGATCTGCTTTGGATTAACTGAGAGTGAACCAAATTCTCTTCAGAATCAGCAGCTACGACACAAGGCCAGCTGATTTTCCAAGCAACAGGAGTCATAGCAGAGTTAGCGGGGAACAGCTCCCTCTAACCTGGTACCTTTAGATTACATGAGCTAGGCTAACAAAGAAACTCACACCTTCCCTCTCCCACACACACCAGGTGGTCTCAGCGGCCATTTTGAGTAGTTTCTTTGTTTACCGCCATCTTGTGTTTGTTCAGGTCATGTGGTCACAGTCATCACTTTGAATCAGCCATCTTGCCTTTGTCTGTGTCCCCACAGACACACACACATACCCCTACACACACACATACACACACCTGTATATACTAGATTAGACATTGTGTTTTTACTCCGCTCCATTTTAAATAAATGTCTTTAAGTATAACTACTGGTGTGTTTAATGTTGCACAAGCGTGAATATTGCCAACCTCTACTTTGTACAATTCCAATCCTTCAACTTTAACTTACTGTTGATTTGGTAATTTGGTTATAGTTAGGAAACTCTAATTGTTAATCAGAGTTCCAGATTAATGGTAATAAATTGAGACTGAAACCATATTGGCTCTTTTGCCTATTAGTTTAGGCTGGTGCCCCGAGGACTTTAATTAATTTTAAAGTTATTATTTAACATTATTATTTTTAATATTAATATTTTTCTTAATTTATGATAGCCAATAAATTGATAGACAACCGAAATCCAACATATTTGGTGCCCAGCTCGTGAGGTAGAGCTCAGACTCAACAAATTCATGTATGAATTTCGTGAAAAATGTTACCTGCAAGTTCCTAGTTAACCAAAGTGATTTTATTGCTTAAACCAGATACAACTCACTCATCTCTAGTGTGACGTCAGTGGTGCGCTTCCTGCCTCCTGGCGGCTCCACTGTCTCCACTTGCGCTTCCTTCACGCTGTACTCTTGCAGGTTGAAAAATGATGCTTAAGGGGCCCTGACCAAGCATCCGTATGTGATGAACTGGGAATGAGAATGTGTTGAACAATGTAATTCATTTACTTAATTACTGCATTATACTTTCTTCTTTGGTAAACATAGTAACCATCAGACCTGCTAAGACCTGCTAGTGTGGTTGTAAATTCCACTATCATTTAGGTGGTTCTTTCTTTCTTTCTTTCTTTCTTTCTTTCTATCTTTATTTCTTTCTTTCTTTCATCAAGTATAAGTCTTGAGTAAAAGCTACCCCAGAGATTGCACTTCTGTGTTTTATGTATTTATTGAAACAGGCATGCTCTGCTTCTACTAACTCTAATGGTATTTGCACTCCTATTCATTCTGGCGGTCTGCCACAATTCAGTTGACTTTCATTCATCAAAGAGCCGTCTGCACAGGCTGCACAAGCTGAGCAATAAGTCCTTATTGTGACCCAAATATTATAACACCAGGTACCCTTTCCCAACATTTTATTACACTAGAAACGACTGGCAATGTTTCTTTTGGATGATTTTATTATGAGGAGGAATTCCTTTGTTACCAATAGAGAAGCATGTAGGCTCCTGAAAACACGTCGCTGCAACCTTGTATAATGATTTCATAAAATTGTCGGTTTATTTAACAGTGCGTTTGCTTGACATCAATAAAGGGCAGAACATGTAAATGTAGAATCTATTGATTTTTATCTTCATCTTGCTAATGACGAGGATAAAAAACATTATTAGTGTGAAGTGATGAGGGGTTTAGGAAAAAGCTATTTGTCATCCCCTTTGACCTCCTTCCCTAATCAATGTTTTCAATTTGTGTGTCGATAAAAGTGAACAGGCTTAATGCGAGGACTCCTGCAGGGGTCAAATTAAAAATGCAAGGCGTGGTGGATATCTGGAGTGCCCTGACTGGATGTTGTCCAAATATAATATTGTACCCCCGCAGCAATTATAGGGATCACTGGAAGGTGGCGACTGCAAGGAAATGAACTCAGGATCAATCTCAGCACTTATCAGGATATAAGTGAGTCGGCCGAGGTTCAAGGAGACTTCAGGAATCTGTTTGGCACCTCGCGCAGTGCAGCTCTGGCTGAGAGAGGAGGACTGCCAATCAGACTCGACTTTTCAGCCCATTTAATTATGCCTCGCCTTTCCTTACATGTGCCTCAAATGTAAATTTTGAACTTACAGCACTTCATCAACAAACCCTCACAGATTAATCATATCGCACTGGTATTCTATACACATTCTACAGTCTCCAAGATGCATTTTTTTTTTTTTTTTTTTAAATCATTTTCCTCTTACGTATGCTGTGGCCAAGAGAAGTATTCAGGTACTATGATACAATCTGTTTTCAAAGTCGGCGGGTGATGAATATCTTCCATTTAATTCTACTGGCACTCCATGCAGCTCACATTCCCAGCACTGGTATCTGCCTAACATTATAAATAGAAGAAGTCCCGCTTTGATCAGCTGCATCAGTCAATAAACATTTAAGATTTAATTCTAAAAGATGTATGCATTGATTTGGCATGGAGAGGATCGCCGTGATTTTCAGTCCGCCGAGATCAAATTTCCTTGGCATTTTTAATCATAACAATACCTATTATGGACCCGAGGGCGTCCACAGTTGTTAAGAATCTCTTAACACACCTCTCCATCTAAATCAATGCGGTACATTGTGATGTAAATTACCGACTGGGCTTTGGGTTTTCAGCTGAGTGATTGAGAGTTCAGACAGTCTGAATTATGTGGCAAGCCTTTCTAATGGTAGCTCATAATTTCACAGATCAATGAGCATTATCTATAGCAGTAAAAAAAAAAAAAAAAAAAAAAAAAGAATGAAAAAAAAGGTTGAACTTGTAATGGGGCCAAACTCAATATTCCACTCCCATTGTTCGGCAAGGACACGGCCTTTTGAATCCCACTGTGCCGCCAAGTACCACCTTTGAAACGAAGAGTATCTCAGTGTGTTGTATCTTAACCCACTTGTCTGATATTCCATCTGAATTGAGATTTTGCCTTGCCTCATTTCTGAGACACTTAGTGAGTAGCTTCTCCAAGGCTAAATTACCGACCGGGCGAGGAGGGCAAGAGAGGGAGCTTCAAAACAAGTCAATTGGTTTGTGTTAATCTCAGCAACTGTAACTTTGTTTGGGAATATACACGGCATAGGAAAATCAGCACAGTGCTTAGAGCAGGAGGAGGAATGTGGTGTTAAAGGAATAGTTTGACATTTCCAGAATTACGTTTATTCTCCTGGCAGAGATAGATGAGAAGATTGATACCTGGGCACAATTAGCTTCATTTAGCATAATGACTATAGGGAGGGGGGAGGGCAGCTACCCTGGCTCTGTCTGCAGTTTCAAATGTGCCTAACAGCACCTCTAAAGCTCACTGATTAACATGATGTACTGTATCTCGTTTGTTTGATCTGTTCTATCATTAACTCGCCTCCTCCTGAAGTCTCCTGTGGTTGCCTGGCAACTTCACAGTGATGACAAGACATCAGGAAGTCAACCTTTTATTCATGTGCTGATAGTCTATATGCCAAGCTCATCACACTTGCTTCATACTTAATGTGCAGAAATGTGGTTGATATTGATTGGACAGGAGACTGGATAGGAACTCTGGCTTATTACAACATCGCTAAAGAGGATGGGAAAGGTACACATGAATGAACTTGTGAACTTTATTTATATAGCAGCTTTCATGCACACAATGCAGTTCAATCAAAGAGCAAAAAGAAGAAAAAGAAGATGGTTTAAAACCATAAATGTACAAAAGGAAGATTTGTGCATGTGCTTTAAAAAAATACTATTCATTAAATAGCATTAACATATCCAATGTTACTATAAAATAGCACTTGAAATATCAATAACATGCAGTGAAATCATCAGACAGGATGGAAACAAACTCCCAGTCACTGTCCATTGTAAACAATGTATAATGTAAATTCCATCACAGTTTATACTTTGACTTTCTGATGGATGTAGCCTCCATGACATCATCCTTAGGTTTCTGAGGAGCGCTTTTGAAGCTCAGAGCGGCCTTTGCTTTGCCGTCGGCATCTTGGCAGCACCTAACTCTGCCTAACTCCCAGCTAATTCAAAACATGGGTGAAGAGATGGGATGCGTGTGGAGCCGTGATGTCGGTGGATGCCAGTTTGTGGCAAGTATATGCTCACCCACCTATAGAGACCAAAACCGTTTTTTGTACCAGGCTGTAAACATGTTTATTTCTGCTGTAAAGTTGGACATTTTGACATGGGAGTCTATGGGGAGTCATTCATTTTTTGGAACCAGTCTCAAGTGGCCATTTGAAGAAGTGCAGTTGTTGGCACTTCTGTGTTGGCATCAGCCCCACAGGTTGCCACTTGATCTTGCCCCAGTTATACATGCACTCAGTTTTCTTTTGTATTTAGAATTTATAACTGATATTTCATGGCCACTCACATTTGGTTTACCTCTCTGTGAAGTGTTTTGATCATTAGGCTTAAAACCTTTCTGATTATTTCTCTGATAATGTTTTATACACTGTCGGACCTTGGACTGTTGCATCAAAGTCACTATGTTCCCAGATTACAGCAATTACTTTGCGAAGTCAAATGTTATTATGAACTGAAATGACAAACTATGGCAATAAAATCTCCTTTAACAGGAGCTCAGCAGCTCACTTTTGCCCAAGGCCCCCGAAACAGGTTAATAGGGTCATGCAGCTGACAGCTAGTTAGGAAGAAGAACCCAGGACACTAAATTAGAAATGAGCTTTTGTGGTGATATTTATCTTTATAATGCTCCACCTAGTGATATAACTGCATTCATGGTGTAGAACCAGCCAGACAAGGCAACAAGGCCGGTGACTGATTATGTCGCAAACCTACAATTTGTAATGTTAAAACTCAGATTGATGGATGCAAGTTACATCTGACCAAATCTGTGAAGTCAGCATAACATTTTATCTCACTGCAAAGGTGGCAATCTCTATCCCAGAATAATAAGTGGTTCGCCACAAGACTCAAAGCAGTTTTCTCTTCCTCATAAAGAGTTTAAAGAGCATAAAATTCAAACACAAGTACTGTAATGGAAGCCCGACTGTATAATTATACTCTTGTCTCATGTAGAGGTGCCTTCATTCCTGTCTTTGCTTCAGGCCATTTCTGATCCAACAGGAGCATCCAGAATGAGCAATAAGGGAGGTTATGCAGTGTGAATGCAATTTGCATAGGCGAGTTCACCCTTCGAAAATTTGCCCAAAAGACATGATTGGGTTAAGCTATTATGATCTGCACAGGGCAGATAAATAGAGTCCTGCTGGATAGAAAGAAAAAGAAAACACCAATTTTTCTTCAAGATATGTTTACCAGACCTGCAGGGCAAGCATGCATAATCAGGATGTAATTCAATTAACATGTTGCCTCAAAATATTCTGAGCAAAAAAAAAAAAAAAAAACAGCTATTTATTTGTACTACGAGATGTTGCATATCAATTGATGCAGCTCGTTGAGACGAAATCTGGAACGACACAGAATGACATAAGTAAGATGAGGTGAAAACATTTATCGATTCGAGTCCGCGCTGAAAAAATTCTGATTTATAGATGCACTAGGGCTAATAGTGGACCTTGAAAGAGTATCAATCACCACTGGCATGTGGCATTGATGGCCTGCGAATGTGAGGCAGTTTTATGGACGCATTATGAGCAGGCTGTCTGGGCACTTTTAAAGCCGCCTCACTCGGGGTGTCAAACAAAGCCGGTCTACATGTATTCACTGAAAGAATTCCTTCACGACATACCAGTGATAATCTGTGGCACACGCACAAAACGCACACATTATCCAATAATACCCAGAGCTTTGACCATTTGATGTACAATCGCCCTGTGAATACTGTGTTAAATACTATAAGCCTCTCTGTTATCTGTTTCTTCACATTCTCCCATCCCAACGAAACGGTCCTCGTTAGCTAGAAGCCCCAAAAATATCAGTGCGGAGAGAGCGAGAGAAGGCGAAGAAGATGCATCAAAGTGCCAAGAATTGCGGTGGATGTCTGCAGACCCTGTTGGCTTGAAATTCCAACCCTGCGTTCACGCCCACACTGCCTTGAAAAACAGCTACAGTAATTGCAGAGGGATTATTGTCTTTCCTGGTAGCAGAAATAATTGTGTTTACAAATGGTCGGTGGAAATTTCAGACTTGAGAGGAACGCGGGGTCAGATTGGAAATGACAACTGCAGAACTTTGCATTTGTTTGAGGGAGAATTGGCTTTTAACAGCAAACACAATGTGTGTTGAATTTAGCTTTTTACCAAACTTCCAGCTTTCCATCCACAAAACCCTGAATTTATCACGTTTAATTGCGCCTCTAGCCATTCAAACGTAAACATCCTTTTTCTCTTCTACGAGGCAGATAGAGTCACATCTGTTGGGCCTGTTCATTGCTCTCAAACAAATTAGAAAGCAGGAGGCGAAAGTGTTTGTTAAATTAAAAAAAAAAAAACCTACAAAAACACCACAGCATGTCTAACATATGGCAAAACTTTGACTCAAAGAAATGATACCAGTTGAAGTTCATCACCACAGCCTTGGAGGACAGGTCAAATGGGAATTAATGCTTCAAGCAAAGAGTGCAAATTTAATTTATGCTCCTGTAATCAAGTGTAAGAGTGAGATAAGTTTTTGCCTTCGCCATGACGGCAATGAAAATTGAGCCTCAAGAGCTTTTGAAACAACAAACTTTAAATAGAAAGATTATACTTCCACTCAAAATTATCTGAGACGTCCACACAAGCTCATATGCGTACCTGTTGTACACACTGAGCTGTTAAAATTATATGGGTCCCAATCTTATGAGAACTATAAAACAGAGTAATAAGAAGAGCATCCTCTTCGTCACAAGGAGAATTTACAGTGCAGATGGTTATACTGCCCATAAGCTTACTTTTCATGGCACAATATAAACATCCACACAATAGAGTTTGACATGTAGATGGCCAGCTGTATCTTAGCCCAGGCAAACAGAGCACAATAGACCTTTGTGATACTTTTGGCATGAAAAGCAGCCGGGGAGATGGGGAGATACACTCATCCTTTATAATTTCAGGAGTCGGGCCCTGCCAGGTATTTAGAAGGCGTATTCCCCGCTGAGTTGCCCTGCAATTTAATCCGAAGACCCAGTCAAGCAAGACAGATGAATCTTGTCATCCTCTGAGAGGCAAGAGAGTTGACTGATCTGAAATCTTGAGCTGATGCATTAGATAGTAAGAAAATAGAAAAAGAACTCAATTTAGTTCCTCTTAGAGTAGATTAAGTCTAGAATATATGTCTCTCGAGCGCCGTCTGAAACCAGCGACTTCCAGCAATTAGGTGTTCGAGGACTCCTCAGCTGTCAGGGCAGTTTATAATGTTATTAACACATTTCAAGGTCTCGTATTTTGAGTCATGTTAAGACCACCGGTTCAAAGCCTCCTCCACAGGTTCAGAGCCTCCTCTCTTCTGATCTGTTGTTACCAGAGCTCCAGAGAGAAGCCTGAGAGAGGAGATGTAAAATTATATTCACACAGTTTTTTGTTCCTGAAACCACAAATATATCTTTTTATGGATCAACACTTCAAATAAAAGACTGGAAAAGAGTAAAATATGACTATCAAACTGAATGAAAATGTTTAGTATATTAAACAAATATTATAAGAATATTATCAAAGATTTATACTGGTGATTTCAGTCCACCTCTTCAATCTTTACTCAAAGTTACAAGTGTGATTTGGAGACAAGATGCTAAACACACAGCTGCAGTCGAGTGAAAATAAAGGTTGATTTGTAACGTTTGGGTTTTGTGATGGGTTTAGTGTTTTCAGTGGCCTAGGTGTGGGCTGTGGTCCTCAATCCTCAGTCCCACCATTGGCTTTGTTAATCCAAGTCCAGCAAGAGCTAGTCAGTCTGCTGCAGGCTGGGTCAGTGTTAAATAAATGTTAAAATATATTTCCATAGAAATGGAAAATTGGCAGAGCAGAGCCGCACAATCCAACCAAACCAAATGTAGTTGGCTGGGCAGGGACACAGACATCAGGAAAATGACAGTCACCCAGAACTCCTCTGGGCCATGCAGCCTCCCCAACCGTTTTCTGTTTCTCTCTGCCTCTGTGGTGTTTTCTTTTATTCTTTATTGAGCCATTGGATCAATTTGTGTCGAGGCCTCAGTTCTCCCAGTGGCCACTTTTGCCCTTGGGCTCCAGTGATACCATGAGAAAAACTGCAAGTGTTACTGGTCAAACTGGGCTGCTTATGTTGTCTCTTACAAGTTTTCTAAAGCCCCTGAAGGTCGCCGATAGTGAGGACAACGTTAAAATGACAGTTTGAGTCATTTAAAGTGGGGGTTGTGCGAGGTAGTTATCAATAGTCAGTGTATAGCCTGTAGTAGATTCAAATCAGCTCACTCCTAGTTTGGAGAAGCAGCCGGGAAACGCTGAGCCGTGTGCTGCTGTGGACGGGAGCATCCGCAAAATGTGGTTTAGCCCACAGAAAAAAAAGCTAGTATTTGCTGAAGTTTGTTGTTGTCATTGCTTTATCTTATCCTCAACCAGCCTTTTGCTTTAGAGCTAAAGTTTGTGAACCGTTCAATTACAGTATTACTACGCACCAGCGCAACTACGGTGCACACTGTATTACTCCACAGATCAGCTGTTTGAGTCAGACAGAGCTCAAGGTGTGCTTGTGCGCGTGAATACGATAATTCACTGGTTGAAAAATGTAGTTCCACTACTACAGCACATCGCTCAGCTTCCTCCCAGCTGCTTCTCCAAACTGAGAGCTCGCTGATCCGGATCTACTAGAGGTAATACGCTGACTATAGATAACGTTAAGTACCTCGCAGAACCCCACGTCAAATAATCCGAATTATCGCTTAAAGCAAGCTGGAGAAAGGCTCACCCATCTTCTCCTTTTCGATAATATCTTAACTTGCAAACCACCTGCGCCGCGGTCACAGTGAATGATTGATTACTGTATATTCTCCTATTTAGTTCAAATATGTGTGGTATATAATTTAAACATGATACAGCCTGATCATGTTCAGTACTACTATACAATCAAGCTGCCATAACCACTGTAAAAATCCAGCTCAATGCAAATTATCACATTACAGCCCTTGTCTTGTTCTGGATGAATAATACGTTCAATCAATTTCCCTTCTTTTTTATCCGATGCACGTAAATTATCAATTATTTTATCCTGAAAAAACAATGGTTTAAACTTTTACACTCACACATTTCACCACTGAAGGTCAGATTTGCCCTTTAACTGCAGCTGCTCAAACCAAATCATCAAGTTAGCCGCTAGATGATCAGAGAGGGCCTTGTTAAAGTAACTGACCGATATTCATGCGGTGGGTTGCTTTGCTTTGGGGTATGTAAATGTGCTTTTAACAGCACTTTAACACTGCATACATTTAAACTGTTCTCTGAAGAAATGTTCTCAGAGGAAGTGTGAGTGTGCGTAAGAGAGAAAGAGAGAGGGGAGATTATTTCAAGAACGATTACAGATTCATTAATTTGTAATTCAAATCGGAAAGTCAACCAATAATTAAACTAAGTTTTAATCGGGGGGAAAACGTAACCATGCTCCTGAAACTCATTTATCACTTTTGTAATTATGATGTCAATAATTTCATATGAAATTTTTTATTTTTTTTTTATCATCAGCACATAAAAAACAGGGACAAAAATATTGAATGCATTCCAATGGAAATCTGCTCAAAATATACACATTAGTAAAAAAAAAAACAAACAAACAACAAAAAAAAAACATCACATTAAATACAGTAATGGCTTGACACATTATTCACTGTCCAGAAAACCTATTACTTCCCATGTATGGATGATGCAATGTCTTGTAAAAAGGTGGCAATACTATCACACAATGACACACAATGACGACCACAGCAGACAATATTCACAAATGCCACAAGACTTAATATTTGATTTGGTACAGGAGATTCAAGTGCGGGTACCTCTGACAGGGTTAGAGGGAAGTGTTCAGAGTCCTCACTGCAGTGGGGAGGGGACCTATAGCGTCTCCTGGAGTGGGATCTGCCGGAAGAGGTGGTGAGCAAGGTGCTCGACAGGGGACAGGGAGTCAAAGTTGCTCGCTTAAGCCACAGTCAGCAAAGGAAATGCAGACACAACAGTCAGACTGTTGCTGTTTTAGCCAGGCAATGGCAGCACAGCGGGGGCGATAAAAAACAGACTCACTGGGAGCAAACAGTGACAATTTGTTCTCCAGGGGGCTTTTTTTTTTTCCACACAAAGTGACTTCACCACAGTCAAGAGTTCTCAAGTTTAACCAAGACTGTGATCCCACACTGCTGGATTTCAGCTGCTTCTAATATAATCTAGGATTTAGCAAATGAATTTGCGAACCATGGTTTGTAAAACTAGCCAGTTCAAGAACAGCATATTTAATATAAGCTTATCACCTTATTAATTGATGATATTGTCACATGGCATCTTTCTATTTGTTAGAAGTTATATTTTATTTTATTTTTCTCGTGCCATAACTCCAAATAAATCACATTGGAGAATAATCAACTAGTCTGGAGCAAAGTCATCCCACAAAAAAAATGTTCATATCTGTTCCTTTCATTGACGCCATGCTTTTCATGGAACCCCTTTTCCTTTTAAAAGAAACCTTTTTAAACTTCATGAACAAAAAGTCAGAATGAAGAGAGATGCTGAACCAATTTACAGAGGCACAAACACAGTAGAAATGTGTGTTTTTCTTTATTTCTTTTTTTTTCCTTCCCTAGGAATATAAAGGTGGTAGTAGTACCTTTGTAGCCATGGCCACAAGTCACAACAAGCCTCAGCTTTTGCAGTGATATCCTAAAATGCCTTGCAGAGATAGAATCAGGAGACTTAGAGTTTTCAAACAATATATAATTTGGAGTGTGTGTGTGTGTGTGAAGAGCATGGTACAAACCAAACACACCTAAAATAAAGGTAACCAAAACTGCCATCTGCTTTTAATTTGAGAGCAGTATTTTTGTAATACCCTTTTTAGAAATACAGTTTGGTCTGACATCCATAACCTAACATGGGGAACGATGATTTACCCTGGGTTTAAAGTAAGCCAGCCCTCGAGAGACTGACAGACTGCAGTTAAATGTGGATTTCTGGCAGGTTTAACCCAGGGCCAAGGTTAAAACTTAGGTTTAACCCTGAGTTTCACAATGGACATGTGCCAAAGCCATCGCAGAGGAAGTGCAAATATGTGGGAGAAAGAGTGATTTAAATATTCTGTAAAAGATAAATAAAACGATTAAATACTAATTCTAACCAGCTAGTTACTGAACAGGGCAGCACAGTAGTGTAATGTTTAACACTGTCCCGGGCCTGGGGCCTTTCTGTGTGGAGTTTGCATGTTCTCCCTTTGCCTGCGTGGGTTAGGGTCTCCAGGTACTGCCAAAGTCCAAAGACATGCACATTAGGTTAATTGGCGACTCTAAAGTGACCATAGGTGTGAATGTGTGCATGACTGGTTGTTTGTCTCTATATGTCAGCCCTGTGATAGACTGTCGACCTGTCCAGGGTGTACCCCGCCCTCGCCCAATGTCAGCTGGGATTGGCTCCAGCACCCCCCTGCAACCCTACAAGGATAAGCAGTATAGATAATGGATGGATGGATGGATACCTACTGAGCACACTATTAATTAATTTTAGAGTTTTGTCTGTGGTCTTCTAACTTGTTCGGAGCAGGTGGGTTCACAAAATTTCATACCTCTGTGCACCAATCAGAATTCAGCAAGATTCTCCCATTCACAATCTGCTAAATCTGATCAAACCCCACACTCACACAATCCTGGCATTTTTGAGTGATAAACTCTTCATAAATAATAACTAAACATGTGTATTTTAAACTCTGATTGTTGCTAATTTATTCATAAATATTAAATGTTACAGAGAAATACTTGGTTGACTCTTAAAGGATCTGAAGCCAAGGTTTCTGGGGCTGTTTTTGTAACCTCATTTTCTGCCTCTGCAGTGCACAATCAGAAATGCATTATGAATGCTGTAGTTATATTGCCTATCACAGCTACTGAAAGTAGCTACTAAACAGAGCTGATATGGGAATGTTTGACCTGCATGAGTAATCATTCAGCCTTAGAGCTGCACAAAATCATTATTTTCTCCCTTGTAAGATAATTATTATCCATGATTGCTTAGTATACTGTATGCTCAAACATCTCATAGACTCACCTGGAGCCAAAAAATCAGTCTTTTATTTTGCCACAGGCAGGGCATCTCAATGATGAAGCTTCTTGGATGGAGGCTGAAATGCCTTAAGTACTAAAACAGAGAATCCAGTTACCTCTCACATAGTATTCTATCACATAGATGACATCCATAGACAAAGCACTCACTGAATACAGTTAGGTGCCAATTTCTCATCATATATGGTTAAATATAGGGGAAAAAATGGTCAAATTGTTGGTGTACCAGTGTTTATTATTACATTTAGAACTGATTAGGGAAGAGTGATTGTTTTCTTAATCATCACTTTACAGGATTAAAAATGTGTATAGAATGTAAAGTATCTGAAGCCACCTGACTGTGGTAAGATTTGAGAAAATGATTCTTTAGAACAACACTAGGTTAAACCCTAGTATATGGCTGGACCGTGTATGGTCAAAGTGCGAAATGTAAGATGTGGCAGTGGAAATTTGACAATGGGAAATACCTAGGAAACTACTTTTTCCAACTGATACCTATTATACTTCACACATTACTGTAAAATTATATATTCATGCATAAACAATCACCATTTTTTTAAATATATTTTTTTATTTAAAAAGCATGGCAGAATAAGCAAAGCAATCCAGCATTTTGTCTGTGACATTTTGTTCTTATAGATATGTTGACAAAGAATCTAGATCACATTCTGTTCTATTAAGAAAGAGTGCTGATGTCTAACCCTTTTCAAAGGAGGAATGTTCCTGGTCGGTGAGTACTGCACATTGACCTGAAGAGGAAGAAGAAGTTGATTGATTATTTCATTTAATCTGGCTGCCACACCTCCACTCTATACCAATTCTCCTCCCTTCTCCTTCAGCCCACAGTCTTTTACTCTTTAGCATGGTTTTCATCATTACTGTAAAACACAATGACACCTCCAATCCCTCTTCATATCTGTGGCAAACAATTTCCATCTCCACAGCTTTGTTCTCCTTAATAGGCAATAGAATCACACTTAACTCCTCAAGCTTCTCCATCTCCATTCTACTGTGAAGAGTCTATCCATTAGCCTTGCACCTCATTGCTCCCAGCACCTGACCCAGAAACCAGGGGAAACTCAGTCAGGGCCACACAGCATCCAACGGCGTTCAGTCATTCAGTGCACAAGGCTCTGGTGCGCTGGCACCAGTTATTGGCTTTTAGGCAGTGTGCCTGCACTGCTTTGTGTTATTGATGAGATTTAAATTATACCCGGGGACAGTGTTTTATGCTTTAGTGCATCAGAAGTCAGTTGGCTGTGAGGCTGTGAGTGATGCTGAACCACTTTACAGAGACCACACATCACATTATTCAAAAAAGTTTGAGTATTGAGCTCGTCTAACTAAGCTTTGATTTCCCATTCTTTTTTTTTAGCCAGCGGGTCAGGTAGCAGGACTGCAATGAAAAGTACTCATCAAATACTCTCACATATGGAGTTCAGGAGATTTAGGAAGCTTACATTAGCCAGCTTTTTGAAGAGGATGCAGGTTACACTTCACTGATGAGAACATTGTGTGTAGTGATTAGCAGTCAGGACGGTGTTGTGCAACATGGGACATTGATATGAAAACACTCATACTGCAGCGTTGAAAAAATGATAGCAGAGAAACTCTGACAACACCAAATAGAGGCCAAATGTTGGCAGTGATGGATAGTTTGCTCTGTGGAAGATGGGTTTAATATCGTCTAAGTATACATAGCAAATGGCGCCTAAAATAAAAGAAACACTTGTGTTACTTTTTATGGAAGGGTGGGATGAATCTATTCATGTTATATCCCAGCTGCAGATGAGAGGCTGCAGACTCAGTACACAGAGGGAAAGTGGAAAATAGAAGCCACTTAGACCAGTTTTACCATTAACAAGGCAAGCAGAAAAAAATCATTAAAACCACTTATTATTTTATAAGTTGGTAAAATGTACTCTGTGTAGTTTTGAGAGCGATCTCACCATATAGTGACGTTGGAGTGTGGTCGTTGGATGTCTGTACTCTTTATCTTTAAAGCTTTGGAGAGTCTGTCTGGAGACTGTCTCATATTTGGACAGCAGTTTGGAGGAAGCTTCCGTCCAAGCACTGAGTTCTTGAGAGTGGAGGGGAAAAGAGTGTGGTCTGATATGCCTGTAGGTAGGTTACCACATGGGGAAAACAGTAACCTGAAGAGTGGTAAGGCTGAGGATGGCTCTGAAGGGGCCTCCTCTTTATATTGTCAGATATAATATATTGTGAGTGCATGAAGCACTCATCTTGTTCAGTGAGGAGCATGATACTGCAGAACTGTGTTTTGCAGATAATGGCTCAGATCTTGAAATTTAATTCAATGGACACATTTCAAAGTTCAGAGTTTTTGATCTTTCTCAATGAAGATGTTGGCTCAGTGTTCAGCCCATGATAGATTACTGTATATTTTTATTACCTATATGTTGAGCTCTTCAATGGAATAGGAGATGTTGACCATCCAAGTGCATATCCAGCTTTGAAAGAGTACTCTTTCTTGCTCATTTTGACAGGACATTTTACAGAAGATATGTTATGCGTGTAGTGAGTCACATCATCAGCATGCAAGTACAATACAACAGATCTGTTAACAGATGGCTCTGGAGTTATGTGAGTAGCTTCTGTCATACTCCTCTCTCTCTAGGTTTGGAAGTTTTTTTCACCTGTAGAACATGATTTTAGAAGGTCTGCACCATGTTTGTTTCAGATGGTGCTCTGGAAATATTGGTTTACTCGGCCTTAATTATGTTTGTGGTCTTGTAGTCAGTGGCCTTTTGAGGCTGAATGTTATATTCTGAGGCAAAAATAATTTAGAATAGCTGGCAGTTATGTTCCAAAACACATTTGAGTAGTGGGAGCAAGATGTTTGCAATACATGACCTGATCCAAGTCTGATCGATCAAAGGTTGGGTGAGGTTTAGAATTTTTATGCCTCCATTGGATGTTACACGCTCAAAGCAGCGACTGATGCAGATGATGAACAAAATATAGGTTGCTGCTATGCAAACAAATGCTCAACAAAGGGTTAAAGAGGCTAGTTTTCTAATCCTGTTTTTTTGCCAGGAATGGGTGATGGTGATTGTCACTTGACAAGAGCTTCGGCCATCGTAATCTTAATAATGCAAAAGGTAATATTACGTCCTCTGAGCAGCGCTACGTGTTAAGGGCAGATTGAAGGCTACAGTGAGTCGCTATCCTAAAGTTACGAGCTATGTGGTTAGCGTGCTTACTTCAGTAGAAGAAAAGATGTGATACAGAGAAGAGTTAACATTGGTGTTGCTTTCCACCACTGGAGACAGCTCTTGGCAATAAAAGCATTTAAGATTGATGCTTTTGAACTTTTTTGAACAGCTGTTAATGCTGAAGTTAGCTATGTAGCAATAGCGAAATTTACAAATAGCTCCTTTAACAGTGCTTTCTACTCTCCATTTATGACAAGGCCGAATGCAATTATTTGTTATACAATGGTCAAGCATTTGTATCACATAGAAACAGCTCCAAGGGGCAAACTCGTTGGATAAATTAGGGAGTGCAATAAATTGCCGTAATTGTAATGTTAAGCCATCAAAATGGTTATCAATTAATTATGTGACTATGATAATAAATGATAGTGACCAATTGTAGAGCAGTATGTACAGGCTCATGTCGGTCCATATATTCCCTCATAGATATTTGCCTGGTGTTCAGGCTTTAGGATGTAATCACGCACAAGGTAAGAAAGCTATTTGATATGGTGGGGTGAATTGACTTGTTTACAAAACTCAATACAGTACAGTATTTTAGTTCTGTGCTGGTGTTGGTCCAGCACCTTGTGGGTTTGACACTTCATTCTCTAGAGGTTAACAACGCTGAAGGAGAGCTGTATTGGATGCCAGCTTAACAGGAGTGCAATCTGGATTGGTATTTAAAAGATAATGGTGAGGCAAAAACCAATTAGCTTTGTGCTCTGTGGCCGTCCAGTGCTCACAGCTGTCGTCAGTGCAATTACAGGGTCACTCCTGGTGCTAGGTATGAGCTTATATCAGTCAAGCTAATTTAGCTGAGAAGTTAATTATGAAGCTGATTATTGCAGAGGAGTGGATGGTGTTTACTGTAGAGTTTTCATTTTTATCTTTTTTTTTTTTTTTTTTTTAATCTCTCATACCTGAGTAAAAAACATTGTTTTGGCACGTTCCTCCCACCATCCATTAGCTGAACAGAGCAGAACTGGCAATTAAAGCTGGGTTTAATACTGTACATGAAACCAGAAATCCAAAAGACTTTTTTGTTTAACAAGCTTCTCAAAGTAAACATATACTTCATTATAACTATGCTATGGTTACAGTTATTAAAAAGGCAAACATTATTTGCAGGTGCATGGAAGTCAGACACGCCCGACCACAACATGCGTAAACTGAAGGGGTGGGTATGCTTCACACAAAGAGGCTGTGTTAGACAGATCTTTTAAACTTCTAAACCGCATCACTTCACTTCTTTAAATTTCTCTCTCTGAAGGTCTTCTTTTTTTCATTCTTCACACAACAACTTCCATTAATTAACGTGTACCGCCAAGTGCAGACACCGTCAATGCCCTCAAGGAAAGGTAATTCCAAGGATACTAAACTGGTGTTTTATGTGTTTGCTGTTTTTAATGTTGATTTTTATCTTTTATCTTTTACCTCTTCTACCATAATTTTTTTCTTCTGTCTATAGTTCTATCATCTTTTTCTTTTACTTTATTTTAAAACACCTATATTTTTGTATCAAAGGACACCAAAGATGTAATAGATCCAAGAGTCCAGTTTTCTTTGAATTCAGTGATTTAGATTTGTTGTCCATTCCCAAACACAGAATATAATTTGGGCAATAACACAAAAAAACCTTTCTTTACTGGAGAACCTTTGGGTGATTTAGAATAATTGACTGGCTATTTTTTTCATTATTTTACCTAGAGTGACTTCAAAGAAAAGACAGACCACACTCAGTGCATCCCTTCAGCTTCAACTGGATTCAGATGTGTGTTTCCATGACACATCCAATGGTGTTCAAGACTGACAGACACTTTTAAGATGGAAATAAGGTCTTCTACCAGACGCCTGTGAAACCAACTTCCAACAACCTGACAGACAGAGCACAAAGTGAACTTCCTACAGTACGACAGTCTGCTGGACAGTCCATCACTAAGCATCAGACAGCTTAATTAAAGGAATCAGAATAAGATCTCTGGAATGCGGCTTGACATTTTAACGGCTCTTAAAAGTGATTTCTTTATGGGCATGATTATAAGAGGAACTAAGGTTATTACCAGGTCATTATAAAGGATGAAATGGTAGCTGAGTGAGTCTCCGCTCACATATCTTACCACAACTTTAATATGTTCCGTCTTTTTGTGCGTGGACTAAAAACTATTCTCACATGTTTTTTTTTCCTTTCTTTTTTTACCAATCTTTTTACCAGTTTCGTGACAAGACTCAGAGCTTTTTTAAAATAGGTTTCAAGTATCTCTTTTCTCTGACATTTTTACAGTTCCATCTCCGCTGTGCTGTTCCTTTTTGTCTTGCTTTATAGCCCATCCACTTCCACACACAACTGCACATTTATACACAGGTACACAGACACACATGAAGAAGGAGAGGATAAAGACAGACATATATTCTCATCCTAGATTGGTTATTACTATTGTCATTTTTATTTTTTTAAATGAAACATGATGGATAATGTAATTCGCATTATATATGCCCTCACATCTGTTTGTTGAATGCTTTCATCCTCTTTCATCTTCACACAAACACACACCAAACCCCCTTTTCCTTTTTATTTTATTTTATTTTTTTTACTGTTTAACGAGTCAAACGAAAGACTGAGTTATGATCTGTATATTCTGTGCATAACTTTCCACATTTTTACATGCATTTCCCATCTTCCCTTGCAGATGTACAAACACCCACACAGACCAGAACCAGCTGGCCATTAACAACAGCAGAACTGTCCGTAATGATTTCACCTGTCAAGTGTGATCCTGCTGCGTGAAGCTGCATACAGCAGAGTGCTATGGCCACCGGGAGTTTCAAGTCAGCGCTGACAAATGGCCAAGGCTGGCAGTGGATCAGCAGACTGGAGGGCTGTCTGAGTTATCACTCCACCAGCAGACACTATTACAGCCACTGGGTTTGTCTGCAGGCTGCTGTACTCGCTCAGTCATCGTCTCACTTGCTTCTACTGTCTTCCTCCTCTGTCAGCCTGTTTCTCTTTCTCCTTATCACTTGTAATTCTAAATGCGAAGTCAAAGATGCCTCGGCGGCATGGCTCTTCAAAAGTTAACAATAACACCAAAAGATGGCAACTGTTAAAAAAGATACGCGGGGTTGGGATGACTCAACATGCTTGCCTTTCTTTCCTGTAACACCCTGCCTCACTTTCACATTTATATTTAAAGTTGCTCAAGTGTAGCCAGTAGTTGCAGTGTAGTTTTTCTGCAACTGATCCTGACAAGGCCCGATCCTGTCAGAAAATCCAGCTTGATTCTGTTTCATTTTTTAATAAAGACTTCAGGCTTGGGTCAAACTCAGCACATTTTTTGACTGATTAAATTTCATGGCTATGCACTGTAAGTCATTATATTTCAGGGCTGTATTTTTTATGTTTGACAGTATGCTATGTATCTTTGGAGTTTTTTTGGTCAGTGCTGCAGGCTGCTCTGATACTTTTTGCTTTATTTCATGGTCTGGGAAATCATTCAGCTTCGTGTCATTGTGTGTGCACTTGTATTCATCATGTTGCAAGGACAAAATTATGTTTATGCAGTCACATTATGGGGACTAACTTCAGAAACCTTAAAAAAAATTCTGCTCCTTTAATGCTAAAATGTGATCGTTTACCACATGGGGGACTATTTGTAAGTTTTCATTGATGGCAAACATGGTTTCTTGCAGGGAGCAGGGGGTGATGGTTGTTTGACAATGGCTTCGGCCATTGTTGTCTTTGTAATATATCATATGTCCTCTGAGCACTGCTACAATTTCAAGGAAATTTGGAGGCTGCAGTGAGTCGCTATTGGAACGTGACGAGATGGATCGGGGCTAGCTGGTTAGCGTGTTAACTTCAGGGGAACACAATAAAGACAAAAGTTAACATTGCCTTTGCTTTCCACTGCTTGAGACAGCAGCTACAGGAATGAAATTTGATGCTGAACTCCCAACATGAACGCCTCGTTTCTTCACTGTAGCCTCCAGTCAGCCCTGAAGACTCACCGCTGATACTAGGGCGAATCATCGTCTTGTAAACGCAACGATGGCCGAAGCTTTTGTCAAGCAACAACCACCACCACCTGCTCCCAGCAAGAAACGATGTCCTGCGGCATACTTTCCCACTGAGCCTTAAAATTACACTTCACAATTACAGTTAGAAATTAAAATTAAAATTTACTGGATAATGATGGTTGAGTATAAAACGGATAGTTGTTGGAAAATATAAATTTTGTATTGTACCTTGAATACAGCAGTCGCTGCACTCACTGTGCTTAAAGTTATCCCGGGTTATGCTTCAGGCAGTGTCACATACTGAAGGGCTAGGCCAGCAGTGCTTTCTTCCCCTGCTGTTTTCGAATAATGAATCATGATTGGAAAGCTTGTTCCCAGCAGTTGAACTGTGGAGGTCTGCATGTGAGTATAGTGTATTTCTTACTTTACAAAACTCAGAATGTGAAAACCTGAAGCCAGTCTCAGCAGTTATTTACCATCTTCGTGTAGGTGGCAGAGCAGGAGTTCTTTTCAACAAATCTGTGTATTTATTTTTCAAAACAAACATTGCCACCATGCTGACAGCTCAACCTCAAACTTATTATTATTATTTTTTAGTTCAGGTGGAAATCGCTGTTATGTGCATTTATGTAGTTGTGCATGACAAGTGACAAGTATTTGAATTCCTGCTTATGTGGGACATCTTTTTTAACATTTAACTTTAACTTATTTAGAAAAACAATGCACAAGTTCATTTGGTGGAAGAAGAGAGAATGCAACATGCTCTCCGTCTGATCTGCTGTACAAAACACATGTTGTTTTCTGCTCTGCAAAAGATGTCCCTGCGCATTTCTGTCTATTCTCCGTCTGCTTTTTGTCCGTCTCTTGCTCTTTCTCTCCCTCAGTCTCCCTCTTTGTCATTCTCGGTTTGTGTCACTCTGTTGCTGATGTGAATTTTTCATCACAATACTTGTCTGGCTTTTCTTATGTACACACAGCAAAAAAGCTTTCAGGCCTCTTTGCATGATGGCTATTCAGGGAATGCCAGATGTCTGTTCATTGTTGTTGTTGTTGTTGTAAAAAAAACATATCAGGTTGTGTAAAGCATGTTGTCACTGAAAGAATGACACAAATCCTTCGGTGGGTGAAAGCAACCGAAAAACTTTTACTACTACTTTGTGGAGAATATTAAAATACTGTGGTCAATATGTTCCATAATCCAAACTTTAATAAAGTGACAGAATAGTGGTACATAATAGAACCTAAACTTCACTTCTAACAAGAACCATTTACTGTATTTTAGCACTTCTAATTGGATCAGATATTAATATTTTAGATGTAAACCTATTTGTCACCTCAGATGTGCCATAGCAAGTTTGTTAGAAATTAAACAAACTGGAAAATTAAAAATGTCTGGATTCATCAACCCTGAAGGAAACATAATTACTGCACACATTATGTTCATTGCTAGTGTTTTTCAGGCCAGTAAGTGCTTCATTCATACATAAAAAACAAAGGACTTGAACTTGCGTCCTGCATCCAAAATGTATTTTGGTTAGGCAATAATACTTGAGTTAATCTTGGGAAAATTAGATGGTTTTGGTTCAGTGGGCCTATTGTTTAAAACGTAAGTTTCCTTTCTCCTGTCACGGTTGAGTTCTTTTTTCAAAGGTCCCATATTTCCTCTTCTCCTGCATTTTATTTGAAGGGTTGAAGCATAAGAAGATATATTTGTGGTTTTGAGAACCAAATTCCATCTCAATGTAGTTTTACATCTCTCCACTCAAGCTTCTCACTGAAGCTCTAGTAACAACAGGTCTGTGAGTTCAGAGCCTCTCTTCTGATTGGCTGACTGTTTTCTAAGTGCTCAAATAAAAATATTGCAGATTTCAGGTAAGGCTGTGTGCATTTCTCTGTGGACTTAGCACTTTGATACGTTCACAGTATGAATATAGAACCTAGACCTGCTTTCTAATCCAAGCAGACAAATCTCACAATATGGGACCAATAAAATTAAACTATATACATTCATCAGCCTTGATTATTTCAGGTTTCCTTTGCCCCCCAGAGGCCGAAAGTAAATTAATTGAGCTTTAAAACACTGTGAACTTCTAAATTGTAGCATTTCAAAGGTAATCAGTAACTTCCAATGATATATTCTTATACATGAATTTGAGTTATAGATGGAAAATAGACTTTCTAAACTAAACTTAACAACATGACACTGAAAACATTAATATACAGTGATGAAAATGAAGCTAGTCTAAATACAGACAGAAATGCAGTTACGTAGCATTCTGTGTTTCTATTCTTAATTTTATTCTTCAGTCTCTATTCATACTGTTCCTCCAGGTGGCCATTGCCCTCTGTTGTATGAAGATTGTACCTTCACCATCAACACATCATCCACTCATCCTTTTGAGGATTGTTTCAGGGTCGTGTGGAGGACGGGGCTCGGGCCTATCCCAGCACGCTAATGATAGTCAAAGCGCCTGGACTACATTGACTGGGACATGGGTTAACATATTCATCACATTCATCCCTTTGGGCTGTTTTTGAGTTTCAACCCAGCCGACCTGCATGTTTGAAGACAGGAAGAACATAAACTCCACACAGAAAGGCTACAGTCAGGTTAGAAACCTACGACCCTCTTGATGTGAGGCAACTAACCACCGAGCCACCGTGCCGCCCATCAATAAGTCATTACCTCATTAATTTTGAGACATTTTATCATTACCATAAACAAATGAGTTCTTTGCCAAGAGGATTAACAGCCTCTTGCGGCTGCAACGTTTTGCTTTGTGTGCTACCAGGTCAGAACTGGCAGGAAATCTTCTTGCTCGCCTAATGCACGCTGATTGCTTTAGGGTAGAAAAAATAAAAAATAAAAACAAGCAGGGGACACTAATTCATCCAGTACAAATGGAGCTAAAGCTTTCAGAGTTTCTGGCAAGAGCAGCTAGAGAAAGGTGAACAGAGTAATAAGTCATCTTCACCATTTTTATCCCTTTCAGAAAAACAAAACTATGCTGAGTGATGCCAGGCAGGGGAAAGGGAACGCTGGGTGAGATAAGTGTGAAGTAAGTGTAGTCTTAATTTTGAGGATGAACAATAACACTGGAATTAATTCAAGGCTACTTTTCTTTCACTTGGCTGCTTTTCTGACATTTTTTTTTTTTTTTTTCCGAAGTTTCTATCGTCAATGAGATATTGACATGTAAAGAATGTTATTAAACTGCCTTGATGAGTTTGTTGGTCAGAGGTGAGTGAGCTCCTCCACTTGGAATTTTTAATCTTTTCTTGTTTAATGATCTTCAATTACAGAGGGTTAATTAAAATAGAACTGAAAATATGAGGAAACATGAACTCTAACGATACTGCAGTTACTGTGCATATTTTTTTTCCTTTACAAAGAGAGCATAAAACTGTTTCTGGAACATATTTGTGAAGGGTCTAAGTTTAATTGAAATGAGTGCATCACTTTATATAAATAGACACTTAACACGTAACGTCAAATGTAATCTAAAAGACTTGGTGCAGACAATTACTGAGGCTGTGATTTTAAGTTTGCCTGATTAGAGATGATCGTCTATATATAAGTCTAGATGTAATTCAGCCACAGAACAAACAACCTGTCTGACATCTGGAACAAAGCACTGGTCTACCTTTATGCCAACTGGTCGGGTTTCAGGTTCTGATTGATCTACTTGGTGTCAGTCAATTCTGGAAACACTGTTTGAAGAGAGAGAGAATCTTTCAAGGAATACAAAGACAACCTAATGTGTTGTAATAATTCTTCTTCTTGCATGGATATCGCCATTTTGACTTGATTTGTAGTGCGCATGAAAGAGTACGTAGACGACGATCTATTGTGTGTGTATGAAACGCGTCCTCCAAGGAACGTATAAATTAACTGAGGTGTTAGTTCCACATTATAACTGAGGTTTTAGTTCCACATTATACACATGATGGGCGTGTAGCATTAGCATGACTGATTAGAGTGACTTCACTGCTCAAATCACAACGACTAACAATATCAACACAATTACAAACTATATTTTGTACCCACCCACACAGATAATGCACCAATGTTGCAGAAGAAATTTAAGTTTGTTAAATTGGGTTTGGTTTGTGTTGGTTGTGATTTTTGCACATACGGTACAAACAATATTAAAAATTAAAAATTCACAACCAACACAAACCAAACCCAACTTAACAAACTTAAATTTCTTCTGCAACATTGCTCAAAAAAGTATGGACGTCAAAGCAAGCCGCAAAATATGTATTTTGATTTCTTAGAAAAATCTAATTTTAATGTCAATTTAATTTCAAACTTTTTTTTGACACAGATCAACATATAATTGACTCTTTATTGTCAAAAAGAAAATTGAAGTGATTGACATAGTACAAAGTACAAATATGAGATCTAAAATGACTGTATTCACCTGTTTCAAATCAATATTTGGAAGAGTCATCTTTGACAGTAATGACAGCCACAAGTCTGTGTGAATCGGTTTGTATCAGCTTTGCACATCTGGACACTGCAATTTATTCCCCTCATTCTTCTCTTGAGCTCTGTAAAAAAAAAAAAAAAAAAAAAAAAAATCACCCCAGAGAAAGTCTTGAGGCTGCCTGCTGCCAATAGCAAATCTAAAAGCTTTTATAAGGACATGGAAAGAAATTAAAACCAAAGCACTGTGACCATTGAGTCCAAGGTCGAAGTAGATCAGTTGAGAAGAGTCAGGTGAGTCAGAGCCAGATGAGCTCCGATACAACCTGTAGACCTGAGGGTTATCAGGATCAAGGCAGAGCAACGGGAGCATGAAGCCTCATCAGGTCAGTTAACAAAAGACTGATGACAAGCATACGGACAAATGAAGGTTTAAATAAATAATTGAAGCAACACAAATGATCTGCACGAGCCAGTGATTTTATTGTCATGTGCAGTAATGTCATTTACAGTTTGACTCATTTTTTCTTCAAAAAAAAGAGAAAGAAATGAAAGAAAAGTAACTAATGAATAATTTCCTTATTGATGAACTGACCTTTATCTTCTTGATTAATAGTTTGGTTTGTACAATTAATTGTTCATATTATCAGAATAAATGCATATTAATATGTCAGTGGATTAATAGATTAACATTATGACGCTTTAGCAATAATCCAGAAAATATAAAATAAAGGTAACATGAATAATGGCAAGAAGAAAGACAGCTAGAGTGGGAATATTGTTTTTAGATAAGATAACATCCAAACATTATTTTTGGAGAAATTGACGGAAATGTTGACAAATGCCCTCACAATGTCAGGGAAAGTGATCCACCAAAATTGAATGGGGCCTTGCCTGGTCCATGCCACATACCTCCACCAAACAAATAGACTCAGGTGAAAACCTCACCTCCTTGGTGGAGGTAATAATATGTTGTAAAGGATTTTGACACATTTAAGAGAGACGCTGTAAAAGTAAATAGAATAGGCCCAGTGATCTGCAGCTAAACCTGCTGTGGTGGGAATGATTTATAAAATGGTGTTAAGTGCTGAAATGAATGACCCAGTCTCCTCGTGGAAGCTGGATTGCTTCAGATAGGGACGCTGTTCATCCGAGTGAGCAGACTCCCTGTCTGCAGGGTTGTGTGGGAGACAGGAGGTGGGGGGGGGTGAACATCAAGCACCAAATTTCATAACAAACACAACAGAGCTCTTAAATTCTTGGTTTTGGCAACTGCTTTAGTCAATAGCAAACTCAACAGGTGTTTTTATTTATGTACAAATTTAACCAAGGCACAAAACATCAGCCCTCCATATGGTAACCACGATGCTCTGGAACTGTGTGTTT
Source organism: Seriola dumerili (assembly GCF_002260705.1). Classification (NCBI taxonomy): domain Eukaryota; kingdom Metazoa; phylum Chordata; class Actinopteri; order Carangiformes; family Carangidae; genus Seriola; species Seriola dumerili. Next base: position 424,576 of record NW_019174444.1, on the reverse strand, counting down.
TATGTTTGTTTGTTTTTTTTTTTTATTTTCTTTCTGCTTCATCTGTCACATGAGTCTGATTCTTGTGCTTCCTTCTTTGTTTTGAGACTTTTTGCTGAAAACTGTGCTGGCTATCTAAATGCAGGAGCAGCAACAACAATATATCACAAGTAGATTGACACCTGTCAGAAATAGTTACTGTATGTCTTTGTTTGCTCAGACAGTTGACATTTGCACCTGAATTGAAATAACTCATCCAAACAGATCCCACTGTTTATGTGAAAACAAACTTCTATCCAACAAAAAAGTGCTACTTTGACATTCCTGACAAATTGTCTGTATCTTGTCACAAAAGCTATTAAAAGATTGTTTTACTGTGTTTAAAAGAAAATTTCACTGTTGTTGCCCACCTTCTTCAGAATCAACAAATGAATAAACAAATCAAAACATATTACTACTCCTGTTTATCTTCTGTTGTTTTTACCGTTTTATTTATTTAGCATTTATTTTATTTTTTAATCACATTTTTGCTATTTTATTATAATTACAATTGTACAACAACTGTAGTTTGGAAAAGTACAAGTGCATGTAAAAAAATAAATAATGTCATTGAACAAATTCTAACATTGTGCAACACTTTGAACATATGTGATTTCTTTAACCAAGGTTATTTAAAGGTACACTGTGGGTTTTGTTTACTTTTCTCACAATATCCTTTGTGTGTATCCCAGTCTGTGTATTTCATATCTCAGGCTACATTTGCCAAGTGTGTGTTCTGAATGGTTTGTATTCTGCATTGTTTACATCAGCTTGTCTTCTCCTCTTTTTTTTTATCGGTGCCCATTGCATTACAACACATTGTGGCCACCAACTGTTAACTTTTGGCAGAAACATGCACCGTATCATCCCCATATCATCCCCTGGGATTTGGCGTGCTGGAAAAAATATTGCATTATAATGCCACTTGTAGGAAAGAACTGGATGGCATGTAATACCATTAAAGGGATAGTTTGGGTTGTTTGATGTGGGGTTGTGTTGAGGTAGTTATTCGTTGTCAGAAACAAAGCTGGGAGTGCTGGCGCAGAAGCTGAGCGATGTACTACTCTGGACAGGGTCATCCGCAAGAAAACCTGATGGCCGATTGGTTAGGGCACATACCATATGGACATAATGAGCCCTGAGCAGCAGGTCCCTGGTTCCACCCTTTACTACATGTCTCTCCCCTGACCCTCTCTCCTGTATGTCTCCACTTTTCCTGTCAAATTAAGGCATAAAATATGACCCTCACCCCTCCAAAAAAAGAAAAGATGCAATTATATGCTTCCGCCACTCAGTCTAGTTTCAGGTTACGTCCCTGTTTATCCAGAGTCATATAAAACACAAAAACTTGTTTTGTGAGGTCATGGTGACCTTGACCTTTGAACACCAAAATCTAATCAGTTCATCCTTGAGTCCAAGTGAATGTTTGTGCCAAATTTTTTCTGTCAAAGCTTTACGGACAGACGTTGTAATACTGTAGTTCGAAAGGCTGAGGAAACGTAGTTCCAAATAACCCAAACTATCACTTTAACATCCACTTTTTAAGTTGAAGTTTTTAACCTTTTGATTCTGCGTCCCCTTCACAACAACAACAGTAGAAGAAGAGTTTATGGACATACTGTTGAACGCTGGTTTTACAGGAAAGAAACCATTTTACTAGTCACCATTGACACTGGCTCATAATGTTTTTAATATTGTGTTTCCTTTAGGGCTGGTCATACATTAGTGTCACATTTTGGAGCTTTACATTTTAGGATCACTTCTCTTGTATTTGTAGATAATTAATGCCTAATCTGCCTTGCTGAGTGAGCCATGGACTACATCTGCAGTCATTTTTAATGGATTGAGCGTTTCTAGAAGCTGTGATCACTGGCAGCTGGTGTCTTAAAAAAACTGGGGATGGATGAGCAAAAATGAACAGAACATCCTTTGAGACTTTGTAGACTTCTTAAGCCTACTTCTCTGTGTTAACTTGAAAAAAAAAAAAAAAAAAACTGTGAAAAACATGTCAAGTTGTCTAATTTTCTTGGCACCAATCAGTTTATTGACTTAACATTTCTTCCACTGCTAATTTTATATTCTAATGTTTTATTAGAATAGCTCCAGGGAATGATGCAGGCCGTTCACTGCGGCAGCCACCAGACTGCACCAGCCCTCTGTCAGCTGGACGGGTGGTGCTGTCACGTTTACTGGTTTGTCTTTATATGCAAATGTACTCAAACGCTTTATCTGCTTTGTGTCATTGCCTTCATCTGATGTTTAGAAATGTGCACTTCACATATCATACATATTTAACCTCCCACCGCAGCATGGCCGGTGCTGTTTTCACCTTAAGAATTTGTGTGTGCGTGCGCGCGTGTGTGTGTGTGTGTGTCATCATTGCAAAATGTGGTCCTGGAGACTGTGGCGGGAACTACCACAGATGCAGTTTTTAGTACTTTGGCAGGTGTTTGTTTGTCTGTGGACAGATTTTGTCAACACCATTGTCACGACCCGGTTCTTAGGCCATGATAAAAGGAGGGAAATGCACACAGTTGTACTTTGATACTTTCACAGTATTAATATAGAACCTAGACCTGCTTTATAATCAAACAACACATGGAAATCTCACTTTATACAATATGGGACCTTTAAATGCATTCTGGGTGGACTGGCTAGCAGTGGCAGCTGCTGGTCTTATAAGGAGGGGAAGCTCGTTTTCGGCCTACATCATAAAATGTGTCCGTTTATTTATATGTATATTCGCAGAGTGACAGAAGAGGGTCGCCAAACACAACGCTAGTCGTTTTTAACAAAGACAAAGTCGCTGAGTCAGTAACGTCTCCAGATCAACTCCGAACAACAGAATGAAAAACTTGAAAAATGCTCCGGTGGATGCTTATACTTCGCTCATTACTTCACTACTTATACTTCGCTCATTTCGCTGTCAATTAAAAAGGGACTCAGCCTCAGACAGATCATCCAATCATCATGCAGAAGCCGAGCGTCCGGGCCAGCCCACCAGGCGTCTACACTGTGTAAAGCACTGTGGCGCTGCGGGGATGAATGAGAAGGAAGTCGTGTCGGTTACCTGTGATAAGTAGCTGATTCTGAACAAAAGATGAACGTGTTCTAGCGCATATTTAGTCAATGAAATGTACACACAACAGTACATATTTGACCACTTATTTTGTTGACATTTTAGGGGAAGCTGAGCTTCCCTTGCAGTCTTAGAGCAATCATCACTGCTGGCTAGGTGCACCCAGTTGCATTAAGTTGACATGAGACGGACAAGAAACACAAGCAGCAGCCAATAGGACAAGACAGAGGCCACGGCAGAGCCAGAGAACTGACACCATAGCGTCACAACCGCGCAAGATAGTCACTAAACATAACAGGTGTGTAGTTGAGATGAAAATGAAGGCCGAGTTCAAAGTTGTGCGTGGTCTGAGTTTCCATATAATAATGTGGTAATGACCACTGAGTACTTGTGGGTCATAACATCAACATGTTGTCAAGCATGTCTGGTGTGATCCCATCACAAGATGGCCTCTAAGTTTTTATTCTTGTTATTTCCTGACTTCTTTGCTCATTAACTTGATGTTGGAACAAAGATGAAATTAATTAATTAATTTCCTGCCCTCACTTACTTGGTCTTAGCCTTTAGTTTCAGAACAAATTCCTAATTAAAGTTCCCCCTTTTCATCTTAAAAAACGTGTGAAGGAGCCCCCCCTCCTTGTCTGTCTCCAAGGACCAGCTTCCTCGAGCTGTAACCTGATGAGCTGCAGCTGATGTACAGTATGTGCCTTTCAGATCTCCTTAATGATTTAAGGGAAAACATGAATTTAGCAATGCTTTGGTCAAATACTCTTAATTTCAACATTTTTTTTTCTTTCAAAGTGCTTCTGATCAACCTCCATCCAGACTGTCAGTCAGGAACGGTTTTTTAGCTGTTCTGAACAATCTGAAGAATATTTAACAGAGAAGAATGACAGACAGTTTCTGGACAGCCATCTCAGATAGAGCTCAGTTCCATTGCAGGATGCCTTTTGTGTCCACTCTATAAATCATTCATGTCTGGTTTGCATCAAATTAGGGTGAAAATGTGGCTGCACGTGTTCAATTGGATACGTTTTGTATTCATGACAAAAATATATAGATTCCATCGGCCTCAAGGTAAATATTCTCTATTCTTGATGGTTTGATGAAGAGAGGAAATGTTTTGTCATATACTATACACACCGCTCATCAAATTTCACTGTGGGCTAAAAGCAAATTACATCGTCTTCAATATGTTTTCTGATATCACTATTTGCTTGAACGGAACAGTTTGTGTGTATTCCCTAAATAGTCTCCCACTTGGAAGTGCTGGGGTTGTTGCCACAACAGCATGTGTACAGCATGTGTCCTCGGTAATGTATTTTTAAAAAGCAATTCAGTTACACTGTCAAAACATCCATGAATGTATATTAAAGTTTATCTTGGAGGGGGGTAGGGGAGGTGGGGTGGGGGGGGGCAAAAACTGCAAAAATGTTATGTAATGTTAGTGAAAAATTGTTTGTGTGTCTTCTTTAAAAAACGTTTCATTTGTCTAATGAGTTGCATTTTGCCTTTTGAGGTGAAAACTGCTGCGCTACTTTGTCAGCACAAATATGCACATTGTTGAGACTAAGCGTCATTGAGCAAACTCCTCTGGGGCTTCTGTGTTCAGCATCAGCATAAGTGATTTATTCTCATATCTAGGGTCAGTCCAGTTTTGTTTGTGTTTTTTTCCAAACCTGCATCAGGAGTTTACACTTTTAAAAAACTTTTAGCAGATGCAGGTGGTCAGGAGTTGTGCATTTGCCCCGCTGAATGTGTTTGTACTGAACACAGAGGCCCAGATTCAGTGGAGGAGTTCAAAGAGAATAATGGGCACTATCATTATCTTTATTATTATTCACATTCATGTTGTATTTGAGCAACAAGTATGGAGAATGTTTTGTTAACATATCTCTTGTCACACACGTGTACATGCAAATATATATATGTTTTTGTTTTGTTTTTTTGTTTTGTTTTTTTCCAATATGATATATTATTTGTTTGCAAGGCAAGGCGAGGCAAGCAGCAATACAGAAAGTGTCNTTGTTTTTTTCCAATATGATATATTATTTGTTTGCAAGGCCACACAAATCAAGACATGTCCCAATAACAACTTTTGCAAATAACGTCTTGAGATTTTAGTGGTGGCGAAAAGCTGATGTCATTGATGTAACAGCTGTCGTCATCATCAGTGAGTCAGGCAGGCAAGGAAGAGGCAAGCAGCAATACAGAAAGTGTGTCAGAAAAATTCCAAAATCTGCCGTTCCTCGAATGACCACTTGAGGCTGGTTCCAAAAGCGACTCAATCCCCATACACTCCCATGTTCAAATGTCCAACTTTACAGCAGAAATAAACATGTTTACAGCCTGGTACAAAAAACAGTTTTGGTCCCTATACAGTAGCTAATTTCCCCCGTTCATTTTTATGTAACTCACCTGTTTAAATTTTATTAAGGCTTAAAGCAGAAGTTCCTGACCTTTTCCAACTCATGGCCCTCTTTGCCCATTTTTGGAGTTAGGCGGCATCAGGCACCGCCAAGATGGCAACAGCAGAGCAACTATTCTTCAGAAACCTGTGGGTGACATCACGGACGCTAGGTCCATCTTTACACAGATTCTATAGGAAGACGTTTGTCCATCCTAGAAGAACTTAGACCATAGTATGATTTGATTTTGGTGTCACTTTATTATTTTATAATGTGAAATGTTTTTATTTATTTATTTATTTAATTGACAATAACACATCACTCGTAGGCATAATGCAAAAGTGCGCAAGATCAAAATTTAAAAAATAAGAAATATCAAAAAAAAGTGTTGATTTGTACTAACCACAGTTTTACGGTTCCACTTAAAGCATACTTGGCAAAACAAATTCATAATGTAATTTTCAAGTAATTCCTTTTACTTTGTCCACTTAAATATCAAAGTACTTGTTGAAGCACTTGGCAAACAGCAACATGTTCACATTTTAACAGGTAATGGGTTTAAAAAAAAAGCTTTTTGAGAAGGGACTTCCTGCTAATTAGTCTGCTTGGTTTGGTTTGGGAATCCAAACAGTGTCTGAGGCAGACTGAAGCTGCAACCTAAGGATTTATTCTTATAGCTTTTTACATGAGGAAAACCCTGTGATCTCTATTCACACAGCTTATCTACCAGTATGCTCAGTGTTGCTTGGTGTGTTTCTTAAGATTAAGAGTAACATCAGAATTTTCATCACAATTTTGTTCTCAAATTGTTCTTTACTTGGCTCATGAATTCTTCATCTGACTCATGCATTTGCAGTATGAATACATGATGGTCACATTAACATAAGATGACTAGGTTTTTTGTTTTTTTTAACTCACTTTTTAAAAAACAGAAATGGCACACCTCAGAGATTCACAGCTTGTCCTCTGCAGTGTCTTTGCATGCCGCTCAGCCCGGTGAATTTCCAATTCACTCTCTCCCTGCCCGGGCGTATTTTTCATCTTCATTTCACAGCTGCAGCATCAAAGGTAGTTTCTCTGTGTCCATTAAGCTTTTAATGCTGAGGAAACAATCCATTCTCCCACAGCAATGTCCCCTTCACTGTGCATTACCTCTGACCCTTCCCTGCTGGACACCTCTCCTGCTGTGATTTTTAGGAGTTGAAAGGTGCAGACTTAACTGGCTCCTGGTAGATCCAAATAAGAAAAAGGGGGGGGGGGGCAGAGTTTGATTTAGGCAGGTCTGAAGTAGATTTCGGTGCCTTTTAAAAGCAACCAGTGGAGAGGTTTTTATAGAGAAAGGAAACAGGAAAAGGAAAAGCCGCTGTCTTTAACCCAGATTTTGGTGATTCTTAATGACTTTCTTTCCCCGCCTCTTGTAAAATGCTCAGCAACCTCATCAGTAATCAGCAAACATTGTTGCTGACATTAAAAAATCAAACATATTCCATTAGCCTTTTTAGCAGACAGCAAAACATTACGTCTCTTTAAGAGTTCAATGTGCGATAATGTCAGGTTTTCAATGAGGAATAGATGTGTGCTTTCATTCACAAAGAGGTGACAAAGCCATTTTTTTCCCCCTTGTTTTCAAAATTCAACCGAAAACACGGTGAAAGCATAATTACGCCAAATAATGTGCAATCATGCCAAGCACTTCTCTCCCTCTGCCTCTGTCTCTCTCCCCCTTAAAACCATCCCAAATCAGTTTTATATGAATGTGTAATTATTTTTGCTGCACACAGAAAAAAAAAAACAAAAAAAAAAACAAGAAACAATCGGCATCCTGCAATTTGCTTCCTCGTTGGAGGCCGTGTACATCTGAAAGCGGGGGTTCGTTCTCGGCAGCCAGCGTTGTCACCAAACATACAAAAACACACTGGTATTTTGTTGTGTTGCCCCCCCCCCCCCCCCCCCCCCGACATCCTCTCTGTTGCTTCAGTTAACAATTTGGGAAGAATGCGAGAGAAAGATAACACAGAAATGCTCGACATAAGGTGAGTGTGTGTTCTGCTTTGCAACAGCACACAATCGATTTGAAATAATTACAGTCTTTATTGAGCTGGGTTTGCTGTTGTGGGTATTTAATATCTTGGCTCTTGCATGGAATAGCGCTTCACTAGACGTGTATCAGCGTGCATCACCGTGTGAGAGTGTAAATGTGCATTTCACCTGAGGAATGTGTCAGGACTGTATTTTACCTTCATGTCGCTTTAAGGGCTTCAGCAGCGCACATCATCAGACCGACGTCAGTTCGTGGCAATTTTCGATAAAGTGCACATCAAAGGCTGTCTGATGAGATATGGGCACATGTCAGAGGAAAATCTCTCACAGCAGTGGCTTATCGAGGCGGGATCTGTCAGGGGCCTCCTGAAACGACAGCGACGGGGGGAAAAAAAAAAAAAAAAAAAAAAAAAAAAAGGAAGCCACAACCCAGTATGAATCAAACACAATCAAATGAAAAGTCCTGTCGCCAAAAGTCCATAATCTCATCAATCTCATAATCTAGACAATTTAATAAAACCAGCGATAACAAAACAGCCCTGTGGGATCTGCTCTGCCCTGTGTGGAGAATACAAAAGGACATGATCACATGTGACACACATGCTTTTCATATGATCTTTTCTGTTGTGGTTTTTTTTTTTTCTTAAACCCACATCTAAAGTTTATTATTCAATATTTATGAACTGACATTGTCGTGTAATACGTTGATTAGTTTATTACAGGACAACAAGTATTGTCATGGTCCAGACTTTGATAACATTCTTACACAATGTGACACTGGATGTGGTTACTGACCTTAGAAACGACCAGTCTGGTCCCAAAGTACAAGGGCCTCACAACTGGGCATCACAGTGAAGTCAAGTTCACATTAAAACAAATTCTAATTCTTATACAGTTTGGTTTCACTGGTAGAACTCTTTCTCCATCAGAGGTGCACCGTCAGGAGAGGCAAACCAGGCAAATGCTTTTTAGTTACACACAGTTAGCGTGTAGTGTGGATTGTTGCAACAGCCTGAGAGGACACAAGTCATCACAGTGCTCTCTGATGCCCATAAAGCAGCGCATATAGCTTTCAGTGCATCATGAACGCAACCCGGCTTCTCTCATATGATCATGAAAGCAGGAAATAGGAAAACAGTATTTTCAGTATTTGAGCATTACTCGAAATTAAACAGAAGTAAAAAAAAAAAAAAAAAAAGTGGGATGAATAAATACAGGTAGAAGGTCCTATGAAAAGAACAGCAAAACAATGTTTACAAAGGATCATCCAATCATAGCTGCACTGTTGCTCCAATGCAGTTCTTCAGGAATCGATCCCCTCCTTGCAGTTGTGAATTCCATCTTCTTCTCTGTGACTGGCAGTTTAGACCTCCAAGCAATACAAGAGAGATTAACAGAAGCTATTGGACAGTCGAACAAGAACAGTGTGGGTAAGTATAGGCTTTTCACTGCTCTACCCCGTGTACTTTTAACACTGTGGGTATGAGTATCAGCTATAACACTCTAAGTTATTCTTTTGATTATTTTTTTTTTCAGATCTTTTGTATTGTGATGTCTGCTGTGTTGTCGTCTGTTGTCTGCCTTCACTGAGCAGTAAAACCTTGACCTTGTGGAGGCGACTCCTTTACTGAGAAACCAGACTGATCCAGGCAAAGCTTTTTTTTAATTATTTTTAACAAACTAAGAAATCTGTAATTAAATGCCTCCTCACCCCACGGACAAACACATGTGCATACAAACAAATGTTTTTCCACAACGAAAAAGAACGGCATTATCGCATGTCAAATGTTGAACATATCCCTTAAGTTTTTGATTAATATGTCCCTTAATAATATGTTATTAATGTGATTTGTGCCTGCATTCAGGGTGGTGTAGACACCCACACACACACACACAGCCTATTGCCTCACACTCACATACACATGCACAGGCCATCTGGCAAACCTGGCAAATGTCAAAAGGTTTGCTCCGGGCCGAGGCTCGCAGAAAATCTCTTGGCAAACGGAAAAATAGGCAAATATTTGAGAAAGAATATGAAAGCTGAAGTACATGGCCAATTCACTGTCTACAACATTATCAAATGCTCAGTTCAATGAAACTGAATTTTATCGCAGCCAAGGAGTAATCAATGATTCAGTGATGGGTATCGAGTGCAGAAGTAGGAAATGGCTTCAGTGACCCTCATCAAAGTGAAGCACCGTGTAGTGACATCAACAGTTTGGACTCTTACACATAGAGCATGTGTTTTACAGTCATAGAGAATCATTATGAATTGTACATTACATTTCTCATCATATTTCACCTCGTATTTGTAATTTCAATTAAAAACACTTTTTTTCCTGCCTTTGATTGATTGATTTATGCTAATGCACTTTTCATCTTATTACTTTCTGTTGCTCTGAAATTGTGCTGTAATTCTTATTATTCGTCTATTCATGTTTTCTCTGTTTATTTTTGTTTAATTTGATTTTAAGCTACTTTATATGATTTTCTTTTTAGTGTGATTTCAAAAGTGACTCAAATCTGGAAATGTTAATGATCCCTGCTAGGAAAATTGCTTTGCACAACACACAGTTAGGAAACAGGAAGTAAAAAAAAAAAGGAAAAACCACTATAAATAGTAACAATAATGAATACACAGTAAGGGAATAGAAAAAAAATGTACAAATGCAAATGTGCAAAAATTAATGCACGAGGTTGAATTGCCTTTTGAACCTGGGCACCGAGCAGGTCCAGGGTTCTGTCTCCTCTGGTAGTGCAGTCCACAAACTGTGGACCAGTTGTACTCCAGTGGTTCTTCAGTCTGACAATAGAGTGACGACCAGGTAACAATGGGCTTTCAAAATATTCCTGTCAGCAGAAAACACGGTTATCTAACTGAGGAGTGGCAGAGATGATACAACCCAGACACACACAGACACACATACACACACAATATCCTGCATCTGCTGGACATCTTGACAGCATACAGTCAAATGCTACACATATAGTGGGTGGTATATGAACTGTCTTGCCTGGTGATGTTCCAGATTTCACTTATCATGCTAAGTACTGTCTGTGTGTCCAAAAGGCATAGAGCTTCCTCTCTGCTATTGACCATTGGGGCTGGCACACCCTGGACAGGCTGCCAGTCAATCACAGGGCTGACACAGAAACAGACAACCACCCTATAGGCAATTTGGAACCACTAATTAACCATAACCTGCACGTCTTTGGACTGTGGGAGGAATTTTGCCTCTGTTTGTTGACACTTCCTGTTGTTCTTTTCACTAAGCAGGAAACACTGCAGCTATCAAAAATTCCCAGTATTTCAGACTCAGAATTCAAATCAGTAATGTAATTTTTTTTTCTGGGGTTGCTCTAGCCAACAGGAGCCAGCTAACACAGTTAAGACTAGCTACTTTGATGCATTCGATGTGGCTAGGTGGGTGGCTAGGCGGTGCAGCCGTTTTAAGTTAAATAGAAGGAAATGTTGCTTTACATGTATACTATGTTTTATTTACAGTATCAGCTATTTCACTACTGCAGCACTGTTATTACTTTTGCTAACAGAAGCTAACTGGCTAATTTGGTAGCTTGCTTGCATTTATAAGCTGTCATGTTATTCTTTTTGCCATTAATATGCATAATAATACAGCAAGGCACTCCACACTTCCCTATAGGAGGTCTGATTGTATTTTAGTTTCTACTCATCTTGCTTTATTTTATGTACAAGCATATTTAAATAGACAAACACATGTTGTGAGGGCAATGAAATTTCTCGCACACCGTTTACAGTGGTGGATACGATGATGAAGAAAAATCCGTATGAAAAATACATTAAATAGCATCAGCGGTGGATGTGGGTATGTTCCCTGGGACTGAACAACTGTAGCAGAGAAGAGGAATAAGAAAAAACAGCACTGTCCATGCCTTAGCGCTTATACTAAAAATTATTGTAGTTTTTACAAATTTGCTTCTTGTAATATAAACAGACAGTCAGGAAATCTTCTGTGCCTCCTGTAGAGTCACTTGAAGACTTGCACACTGTAACTTGTCAATCTGATAAAACATATTAAAGAGTTCTCACTGGTTTCCCACCAACACTGTGAAAATATCAATGGGTGTAGAGCAGAGACGTGTCTGTTTGATATTGTTAAACAAGCGCAGACAGGCAAGTCCTCCATGATGAGGAGTTATCAGAGGAAAGTAATTATTCTCTCATTATATTCAGTTTTCGGATGTGGAAATTGTCATGATAAGTTGCCAAACGTTCCCTCCTGAAGCTGAAAGATCCCGCTGAGACGTTATGACGATTTGCAGCAGAGTGTTGACATGGCTGGAAATTGATTAGGAATCCATATTTTCATATATTCAGCAAGTGTGCAAGTCAAAAGCTCATCTCACTTCAAGTTTGAAGAAGCAGAAAGAGAGAGAAAAAAAAACAGAAAGAAAGAGAGAGAGAGAGACTAAGGAAGACAGAATATCTCCTCTGCCCTCTCCGGGAGCCAGACAAATTGATTGTATTATTCCTGGCTGTTGGCAGTCACTGTAACATAATGCTATAAAACAAAATACAGCCATAGGAGCAGCAGGGATTTTATGCATCATAGGAAGATAGTTGACGGTTATCATTTTGAGAAGAACATATACAATGAGTTACCGCTCAGTCGACGCTAGCCCCCCACCCCACCTCGTCAGGAATGACAGCAGAGGGGGCGGGTTTGCAAAAAAGTCGAAATAATATAAGAATGCTTTATGTACACAGGAGCCTAATGGAGACAAAAGATGGAGGTACTTAGAGGACTATTCCTGAATCTGAAGCAACGAAAGAAGACTAACGTATGCAGGGCTTTTTACAGATGTGAAAATGAACTTCCTACTAAAGTAGTAACAACTAAATATAAATAGCCTAATTATTACTGTCATGATTGTGGGTTTTTGTCATAATAACAGCAATGTTGAAATGTGAATTGTTAAGCTGTGTGATAATAGAGATTTAATGTAATATTGCATATTGAGAAATTTTTTTATTAAAAAGTAAAAGCGGAAATTAGTAACAGTTCATAAAAATAGGTAATCCATAAAATTTTTTTTTAAAAATGGTATGTACATTTGGATGGATGTATACAGTAATTAGCTTATTAAACATAATGTACAGTAACAATGGTTAAGTGCATTATTATGTACAAAATCTATCTAAATACATTTTCATACATGCCTAATTCAGTTTCATCTTGTAGATCTGGGCGATATCTGCGCTGTATCCCTGAGAGCGTCCGCACTTGAATAATGAAAGAGTCTCACATGTTTTTTTTTTTTTTTTGGGGGGGGGGGGGGGGTAATCAGTAACCTGGCTCTCCTCCCACCAGAACCCATATCGCAGTCATACAGTGACTATATCACACGCTATTAACCAGAATGACCCAGAACCCAGGTGGTGGGGTACTTATTCATTTCGCTGCTCCTTATGCAGCGTGGTGTAAACTCGGCAAAAAACCTGTTATTAAAACACTTCCTTGGGACATAATTTACCATAGGCCGGTGAGCGTGGAGAAAGGCCAGTGCATTTAGAATCCATTTTGCTGCTTGGAAAAAAAAAGCAACTGTAGGTCCTCGGTAATTGCTACAACAACCTATGAACCTCTTTAATTTTCATACATCCTGAAGGGATCAAATGGTCGCCCTAAGTACAGCATGAGCACTGAGGTTTTATGTATGTGTGTGCGGTGGTGGTGGTGGTGGTGGTGGTTTTTTTGGGATGTGTGTGTGTGTGTGTGTGTGTGTGTGTGTCTTGTGTCGTCGAGCAGGCCAACCTGTGTTGTCACTGGCTCTTGATGAGGACTGCCGCTGTGCAAACACTGGCCCCTGGGAGTCGGCCGGACTCGGGCAGAATGAAGGAAGTGTCGTGGATGAAATATGATTTGAATGCTCGCGTTGAAAATGGGAAATATCACATTAGAGGCATACAGTGTGTCTCCATGCCCTAAAGACACAGAGGTTCATTACACACCAGCTTTGATGTATCTGAGAGAATTTCAATGTTTATCGTTGTGGTCTCTCCCATCGCCGTGACGCGTGCATTAATATCACACAGGCTCCCTTTTTTTTTTTTTTTTTTTTGTTCCCTCTGAACTTCAGCATGCAGAATGGATAACCGTGGCCTCATTTGTCTGCCTCGGCTGCTTTATGGGTCAACAGCGAGACAGCGAGTGAATTGTGTCAGTGTGTTTTGTGGGATTTTGTCCAATTTAAAAAAAGACAGAGGAAATCGATGTTTTTTTCATTTTCAGAGCGGCGACGTTGTTTCGACAATAGACCTGTGGCTAAGTGAGTGGTGTCATTAAAGGTGGTGACAAAGATTAGTATTATGGGTACCACCTCGTGTATTTGGCAGAGCGCGATAGGTCCAATCACTGCAGCTTAAGGGGGCTTACGCTCTCAATGCATCATCGGTACTCCATCAATAGTGAGAAGATGAGCACGGAGGTGACACAATAGCCTTTTAAAACGCTTTAAAAGCAAGTCTCTCTCCGCATACTGAGCAGCGTCAGAACAAAACGCAGCATTCATCCATTTGGTCACATCACTGAGTCAGGGACTGTGCTGCCATATTACATCCAATTAAAAACACATCTGACTGCTTCGCTGTCAGACACCTTGCACCTTCACAAACATAGATCCGATCGTAGCGCCTTGTGACAGCTGGTTTAAAAAGCAGGTTTCCTCAATGCATCATGATCGGCGGAGGATTCGCTGCGGCCTGAACGTTTTTAGCATCTTAAAAGGTTGTAGAGCCATAAAAACGCATAGCTGGTCGTGCCATCAGTTTGCGTTGGTCAGCATTACCATTACAAATGTGACAATTTTGGATTCCCACAACTCAGCTATTTTTCCCCCGCACCAATCTCACTGCCACTTAGGAGTCCATCTTCCATGCTTCACACTATATCACAACTCAGATTTTAATGAATATATCTATATGTATCATCCATGCTGGTAGAAATGTTTTGAGAACAATACTCTCTAGAAAATGCAGTGTTAGTATTTATGATGAAGTGTTAATAATAATAATAAAATGTATTTATATAGCCCATTAAAATCAGAGATTAAGAAAAGAAATAATAAAGAAAAAATACAACAAAAATAGAAAAACAAATAAGCATTGTAAAAATGTGAAATATTTAAAAGAGATTATTCAAAATCCTTGTGAAAGAAATGTGTTTTTAGAAGTGATTTAAAAGAAGATACTATGAGTCTGAGTTCATCGGGGAGTTGTGGTGCCCGACAGCAAAAGCTCCATCCCCTTACTCCCCTTGGTCTCACATCTTGATATAGGAACTACCAGCAAGTTCCTGTCTGAGGACCTCAGACTACGTGCAGGTTGATAAGGGACGATTAATTCAGAGATATAGTCTGAGGCAAGGCCATAAAGTGCTTTAAAAGTCAAAAGTTGAATCTTTAAAATTGATTCTAGTTGATATTTGGGTTAGGGTCATATTCAACACCAGCATGAATCCCCAACTGTCATACTTTGTAGGACAACCGAAGGGAAGCCAAACATTCCTGTCATTCAAGGTCATTCAAGCATAAAGTATAAAGTGAGATTTTCATGTCTTGTTTGATTATAAAGCAGGTCTAGATTCTATATTAATACTGTGAAAGTATAAAAGTGCTCAATCCATTTCTCAAGAGAAATGCACACAGCCTGTATTCAGAAACTGAGCCTTAAAACAAGCTGTCACGACTTCTGTAACTTTATGATCTCACTACAAGGCAGTCAACGCCTTCAGCCATGCCCCAAGCCCAGGCCACCTGGACCCACCATCTCAGTGTTTACCTGAAATCTGCTATATTTTTATTCGATCACTCAGAAAACAGAAAGCCAATCAGAAGAGAGGCTCAGAGTCTCTCTCAGAGGTTGACTGGCTGGTTGTTACGAGAGCTCCAGAGAGAAGCCAGAGAGAGGAGATGTGAAACTAAACTGAGATGGTTTTTGGTTCTTAAAACCACAAATATATCTTCTTATGGATCAACACCTCAAATAAAACACAGGAAAAGTGTAACAAGTGGGACCTTTAATAAAATTATTTACAGGGAAAACCATTAAAAAAAACTTTAGGTAACATGCCTATGTTTCTTTGAAAATGCAGATCAAAGTCTTCCTGTGTAGTACTGTCCATAATTATAATTTCGTTACCTTGGGGTTTACATCATTTCCCATAAGATATTTACATTGTTTTTCTGCCTCCTGTAGCTTGTTAGTTGATGTGCTACACAGAAAATGAGTGCTGGTGTATATAAAGAAATGACTGTAAGAACATCTTCTGGAACATCTGGGATATTTTCATTAATGAAGACAGCAGGGCGAGAGCTAGCGAGCTTATAGGCAGCGCATCCGAGGGAGTTCGGCAATCATTCTCCTATCGGGGGGGGCGATCTAGCCACTGTGACCAGATTACATGGGGGGGGGGGGGCCCAAGAGGCTCGCTTTATAATTACTTTGCTGATTGGAAAAATAAGAGCCCTTTAAAAAGCTCTGTCAATCAAGCACGCACTGTTTTCCACAGCGATTATATGTTGAGCCGTCTGTCTTTGATTATGTAGCCCGTAGATCACGGCGAACGCCTAAAAGGTTGGCCAATTTACCAATTTCACAAACAAAACTATGGAAATACTTAAATCCTCCACATTCATAAACATGAGTTTCAGCTTCAGAGCATGTAACTGTCTGCCCGTGTTATGTGTGTGAATGTAATCGTGCATGCATGGGTACAGTATTTGCATGTGTTTTTAGCCTGTGTGTCCAACACAGTCTAAACCAAATCCAGCAGACAGTGTTTGTTTGTTTGTGTTTTCCCCCGTCGTGGTTCACTCTCATACTAATCCCTATCTGAGGACTTATTCTGGTCTGCTGTTTGGGGTGAGACTCCAAGTTGATAGCAAAGGCTTGGCAAGGAAGGAAGGAAGCCTCTCGCTCTCCTGCTGCCGTGTCATTGATGCATGCCATTAGGCGCCATGTGTCACATTCTTCAACTAACACATGCAGCTTTTGAGAAAAGGCACCAAACAATGCAGTGCAAATGAGGGCCAACCTGCAGGATGGCATTCTGGGATGATAATAATGGCAAACAGACACTCAACATGCGAGAGACCGAGCTGTGTTTGCAATTCACAGAGGGTAAAGTTTGATGGAGAACTTAAGCAGGTCCACTGTCAGCAGCAACAACTAATTTGTCAAACTAGGAATGATACCACTGTTTACTATAATAGCAAGGTGACAGCTGGATGATTCACTGTATGTACGCTAGGTTTAACCAGACACAACAGGGTATTATGTGTTTTTAGCATGGCAAATGAATGGCCTCTTTTCAATTCTGACCCATCAGTTCAAATATGAAAATAGCCCCCAAAGCGCACACACACACACACACACACATACGTATATACACACATTCATCTCCCCATGGTGTGCACACTGGCTATAAATAGCTGCAGAAGGATGCTATGCCCTTGAAGAGAAAAAGAGGATCTTCAGTAGCAAAAAAAAATAAAAAAAGTTTTAAAAAGCTACCATCTTCAAATGTTGTGGTGAAGCATTGGAAGCAACGTGGCCCCCACTGCAAAATTCATACTGTTTTGTGTAAGGCTACAACACTCCGGCAAATAAACAAATCAAAAGAAGACAAAACAAGTGGCTGTGATGAAATTGGGCTGCAATGACACGTAATTTAGCCCGAGTGGAGCGCCGAGAGACGTGGAAGGGACTGCTCACCCTCACATTTTCATCCTCTGAGACAGCCGCTGCTAGTGCAGTGCTTACTCTGGGCAGTGTGGGCAGGAAAGAAAAAAAAAGAAGAAAAAGAAACAGCTGCACAAGAGAAATGGAGCTCCTTACTTATTCAAGGACAGCCCACAATAACTGCATGAATGAGAACCAGAAGAAGCCGTTCAACCTGTGAAAATACAGATTTTCCCTTTGCACTTGCAAGGAAAACTGATCATCGTTGTCGTGGTTATCTGAGCAGGCAAGTGACTGAAGTCTGTCTGGTTGTTACGTGTGCATAGGGCCAATGCATGGAGCTGACACTGTGCAATACTAATGCTTTAACATACACTATTGTGTGTTAAGTGATAGTAAAAACAACACCATATACATGGGAGGAGCATGAACCATACACCGTAAAAAAAGATGTACACAGCCTGTGTGACGTCACCTATAGGTTTCTGAATAGTGGTTCTGAAGCTCAGAGTGGGCTGCTCACGGTTGTATGCCTCCGCCACTCAGACTAGTTTCAGGTTACATCCCTGGTTATCCAGAGTCATATAAAATATGAACCATTTGGGTGAAAGTTTGTCATAATTGCTGTGTGAAGTCTTGAGTAAAGGCTAAAAATAGTTTTGTGAGGTCACACTGACCTTGACCTTTGACCTTTGACCACTAAAATCTAATAAGTTTGTCCTCAAGTCCAAGTGGACATTTGTGCTGAATTCGAAGGGATTCCCTTGAGGAGATATTCCATTCACAAAGCCAAAATCATGTTTTGTGAGGTCCCTGTGATGTCGACCTTTGACCTTTGGTCACCAAAATCTAATCCGCTTGTCCCTGAGTCAAGGTGAACGTTTTTACCCTCCTTTTTTTTTCTGTGATTGAACACTGCTTTTCAAAAGGGCATTATTTAAAGGTATCAGATTATTTTAAAGTAGCTTTTAAAATAATCTTTTATGTCCCCAACAAAACGCCCAGCGATTTAGCATTTCCTGGTGCAGGAAGGCACAGTTAAAAGTAAACCAGGTCGTCCTGTTCACACTTTGCTTCTTATGGGGAGAATATTCTGTATATGTCTGCACACCGGGCTATACATGGTCTATATGAAGCACAACATTGAAACTCACATTCTAACTGGATGCAAATTGACTCTGAACTGCTGCTGAACATAATGAGACAACAATTCAATATAACAATAGATTCTATTTATTGTATATATTTTTTTCTTGTAATACAAGCAGTTGTAGGCATTAAACTCCAAATTGAACTGTACAGAACATTCCACAAATATGGACATACATTTATCTATTTCTAATGAGCCAGTCAGGAATTTCAGTACAGTTAACAGTTCTGAGTTCCTCATTCTTCTGCTTGACCTCCATTACGAGGGAGGACTTTACTGTATTGTAATGAACACAAATGGAAATTGTACTTTTCCCTTTAACTCAGGGAGCCAGGATTTAGAGAGTGATTTCACAAGTCTTGTTCAATAATGGACCATTGGTGAAAACTCGACAATTCCTTACACCTACTCAGAGTGTTTGAACAGCGGTGGGAGAAACTCAGAATAAATATATCAAAAGTAAAAAGGCGTCAGAAAACAATGATAAATGTATTAATGCCCACAGGTTTTTTAAACAGTAAGTTAGTGGTGCAATACGTCCCCATGGACTGATGGATGTTTTGGTTTAAACAGTGGATGAATTTCTATAAAATTCATTTAAAAAAGGTGGATGGGGAGTTGTGTTGGGCTTCTGACTGCTTTAATTTTAGTTGATAACAGTCTGGCCTGTGATTGGTTGCTTGTTAAAGCAGGAAATGAAACATGAGATGACCTGAAATCATTTCAACCATATGGGTCGATTTTTTTTCCAACCCTCTGATACGACCCGTGGGAGTGTCTCCTAAAATAACGCCCCTATGACAGCAGGGACGCCTGACTTTGGTTGTCATCTTTACAATAATAAACAATTGGACTGTACAGAGAGTAGTGTACCTACTTTTGTCATCTTGGTTACCATAATAACGGTCATGGCTTGGTTAGGTTTTGGCACAAAAACTACTTGGGTAGGTTTAGGAAAAGATTGTCATTTGGGTTAAAATAAGTAAGGTCTTTGTTGTTATGGTAACAATAATAACAACGTGGTTAAGAATATAAACTGCTACTTTCACATGGGAGTCGAACACCACTCTCTTGTGTCATATTCCTGTGTTTTGTTGAGCCATCCATCCACCCCAACATCTTCCTAATGTGGACTTTGTTGCTCTACATACTACGTCACATAATTACTATGACCACTAGATGTCGCCTAGCAACAAAAGGGAACTATAGGTCATAATAACCTACTGCACAAACAACCTATGGGCTCCTTTTTAACAGGAGGACAGTCTAAATTATCTTGTCTCCCCAGGAGATTTATAAAGTTTACACGGCAGCAACAGCACAATCTCCATGCGAAACATAATTGTAATGGCTATAATTCTGATTGCATCTCAATTAATTTGGCTGAAATACCCTCATCTAATGTCTCTCTGCTCAGAGAGACTTTTATGTATCCTAGCAGTGGGTTCGTGTTTGGCTGTAGCTTTCAAAATAATAGCCCCGCCTTGTCTATTCTCCCTGTTCAGTTGTTACTGCACTAATTTTCTATTCACACACACTCAAGAAAGTCTTATCAGGGGAAAGTTGTAGGATAGTAGGGTGGTGCAAAAGTTTTAATGATGAAAGTGCCAGCAGCAAATTGCGACATGATTCACTGGAGTCTGCAAGAGAGGCGTTTTGACAGATGAGACAACCATCAGAAAAAAAAGAAGAAAAAAAAAAAAAATAGGGAATAGACCGATTCAAGTCAGGCAACAGATTTTATACTCGGAAGGGAGGAGGAAAAAAATGATGTTGGCAACTTATTAAATAAACTCTGATGCAATTTAATTTAATGATTCCAGTGGGATTTAGTAAAATTTAAGAGTCCTTGAGAATTCAAAACCTTTACTTTTTAAATGTACAAAACCTCCATGAGCATTTCCTCTATTTATGCTGCTGTATTATTCATGTGCCTGCTAATGGAATTAGTTCCCGTAATGCAGAGTCAGGTCTTTTTTTCTCTCTCTTAGACATCCATCAAACTCATGTCTGATGAGAAAGACAAATGGACGCTTACATTAACTATACATAGACACCTACGACTAATATTTACACGTGGCACAGTTAGATAAACAGTTGCCTAATTGCACTATTCCACAGCTCATAAAGACTCTCGGTATCCATTAACGTGAGGTAATTAGTCGTAATTTGCATCATTAAAGGCAAAAGAATAGCGTAATCGTTTATGAATACTCAATCAGAGGATAATTACCTAGTCTTGATCTGCATCTTCAGGCTGGAGAGATGCAAAAAAAAAAAAAAAATCAAAAGAGGCTGGGGAGTCTTTGTTCTTTGACTGAAGAACAAGGGGTCTGCCTCCGTTTCCTTCCCCTGCTCCCCCATGAACACACTTGTTCAGCTTTAACAAACCCTGAAATTTGGCTATTTAATTACTGTTGGCCCATTTTTTTTCTTTCCCATTTTTTTTTTTTTTTGGAAAAGAAAGGCAACTGCACAACAAAGTCGATGCTTTTGTCTTGTGCTGTAGCCTGGAAGACTTTGTCTGCAGGATGGCATTCGTCTTTGTTGGGTATAGAAAGCGCAGATCGTTAGCTGCTGAGACGACATAATGAGGGGAGCACTGGAGAGGAATATTGTAATGCGTGTGTGATGTGTGTGAATAGCCAGTGTCTGAATGTTTTTGAGTATCGATGCATGTGTACATGTTACTGCTGTAAAAAACTGTGTGTAGATATATATATATACGTCTAGGTGATTTTACAGTACTGTTTCTATCTATAGATCTATTAGAAGACATACTTGTGCAGTTTATATGTACTTATGAACATATCATACTTATGTAGCGTCTACAGTATCAATATGTTTAAATGGAGCTATTTATTAATTAATGTGTGCATGTAAGTCTGGGTGAGTGTCATTCAGTCTGTGAAAACAGTTGCACGGTGTCTCCTCTGCTTCTTGAGGAGTTTTCTATAGAAACAAATAAAATGTTTAATTTTATAGACAACCTAATGGTGAACTTTTAATCATCACTGAATGCTTAGTGTTGAAATATATTGCATTGAAACATTTTATTTTGCCATCTATTTATCCAAATTTATGGTTTGAGTTCCCTTCTTTTTTAATTGCCCAGTAGGTAATTTCAAAATGCAATTTCCCAAACTCGTAATAATGTTTTATTGTTTGCTCGTTCACAAATTCAGATAAATATCCCTTCAATATTCATACAGTTATAATCAAGTTGCCCAGATTCAGTTGTTTATTTACAAATCTAAAACTTTAGCAAATAAATAATCAAGTTGCTATTATTGGATTGGTGATTTTCAGACACCATGATTTAATATGCAAAATGAAAACAGGATCTTTGTGCTTTTAGGTTTCATTCAGACAGTGATGTGAAGAAAAATAAGTCCAGGTGGACACTTCAATTTTCCATCTGAAATTTTGGAATCCAGATAAATGTTTTTAAAACTGGACAACTTTAAATTACCCAATGGACAATCTGTCCAGAGTCCTAATGACATGTGTTCCCAGTTCGTCGTGGTTTTGATGAATGTGCTTTTGAAGATTTATATGAAGAACTGAGGCTAAGAAAAGATTTATTGGTTTTTATATGAAGATATCTGCTGTTTTATAAAGACCTGGACTTTATTTGACATTATGAGAGGGAGGATGTTAAATCACACACAACCACAAAAATGTCAAGGATAAGACAATAAAGTCCGAGTCTCATTTCCATTGTCCTGGAGAGAGGTGTGTCTGAAAATTAGATACTATAATTGTTGGCCTAGTACTTGTATTTGGTCATTCATCTTCATAAAACTAGACCAAAACACTCCTTGCCCATAAAAGCGGCATGCCATGCAGTCGCTAATTTTTGAGTTACAGCACCTTTTTCATCCCAGAACAAGCGCTGCCCACAGAGATGAGGATAATTACATATGCAGTAGGCAAACAGAGAGAGACTACCCCCACCCTAACACATATACCTCAACTGCCACCATAAACACCTGTACCTAGCAGACTCACTCTGATGGCTGTCTCACCGCTCTGTATGATGAATGGGAATTAAAGAATTAACACACATGCATACACATGAACAGACATGCAAACAAACACATGCCTGCCTTTCCACCACCTACACCCTATCACTCACAAACACACACACACACGCACACTCACAAACCTGTTCGCCACACACATACACAAACACACACACATCTCCTCCCCTACCCTAACCCAGATGGTCGGTCCAAGCTACAGAGCTGTGAAACACTGAGGCCACAGAGCATCAGTCCAAGGGACTCTGACTTCCCAGCTGAGCTTTTAACATGAGCAACAACGGCCCACAGCCACTGCATATAATGTTACGTGCCAAAGAGAAAGACAGACAGGAGAGGAAGACAGGAAGAAAGGAAGGGTGAGCTAGAGAGAGAGACAGAGCAGACACAGAGACACAGCTCCCCACAGTGGAGCTGCACTGTACGGTCTACAAACACAACTGGAGACAGAGATGTGAAAGCTTCGACACATTTATGCTTCCTCCTCACAGCAGCTGCTCTAGTTCAGTTTATTGCATGACAACAGAATTGCATTACAAGTCACAGAAAAGAAAGCTTTTGTAGGATACGTGCGAGTCCCAGAGTTGCACCTTCAGAGCCTGAGGCATCAAGATTTCCCCCCAAAAGTACATTATGAAATTAGAGGGTCTTTTTTTGTGTATTGCTTCCTGTTTGTGTTATTGTCTTGACTTTTTTGTCAAATCAAATGCTGCGTGCAGGTGGGTGGTGTATTTGCAATTCAGCTGCGAATAGGGCATGCCCTGTGAGCTTTCTGCCAAACGTAATGTAATTAGAGAATAGGGTCGACAGCCAAACGGGGATGAGGAAGGCTAATCAACTCTCTGAGTCACTCTCCATCTGTAATCAGAGGGACAGCAAGAGAGAAACAGGCACAGAGAGAGCGAGAGACGGAGATTAAATTGATTAGAAATTGAAATCCCAGACCAAATATGTGCTAAGAGAAGTTAATTACAATTAAATTGATCATTTTATTTAAATTTTGACTTAATTTCCCCTGTCTCCCCAAACATTTTTTCCTTCTCCTTGACTTCTATGAGCAAACTTTATCAAAAGTACATGAGGCACACATGATACAAAGCATGGCCAAAAGTGTGTGGACATACAAACACCCATATATGATTTTGACATTGAGGATGTCATTCACCATATTCATCTGGTGCTACAACAGCCTCCGTACTCTTAGGAAGCCTTTCCAGAGTTAAGTAAGGTCGGCAACTAATGTTTGACAATGAGGCCTGGCTACAGGATCCAGTTCACCCTGGGTGGAGTTGAGGTCAGGGCTCTGGGCAGACCAGTTAAGTTCTTCCACACCAGACTCTGTATGGACCTGGCTTGCACTGTCACATTGAAACAGAAAAGAGTCTTCCACAAACTGTTGGCACAAAGATGGAGGCACGCTATTGTCTGCCACTGTATGATGTAACATTACTATTTATGTTAACTGAACTGTTAATTGCCTTGAGTAAATGTAGGATATTACAGTTACCAGGCGAATTGCAATCTTTACAGCCACAGCAGGACATTATGTGTATGTTAGTACATTATTAAAAGGAGCTATTTGTAAGTTTTGCTATTGCTACATAGCCAACATTAGCATTAACAGCTGTTTACTTACCAGGCTAGAAGAAACATTGCAAGTTCAGCATCAAAATTCATTCCTTTACTCGCTAAAAGCTTTCTGCAGCTGTGGAAAGCAATCCTTTTTGTTTTGCAGCTATTTCTATCACTTCTTTACTTCTACTGAAGTTGGCATGCTAACCAGCTAGCCCTGGCCTGGTTCGCCCATTTTGTCACTTTCCAGTACTGAGTCTCTGTAGCGTCCAGGCTGCCTTGATGCTGTAGCACTGCTAGAATGTATTTTAACCTCTTGTTTGTATTTCAAATGCAACGATGGCTGAAGCTCTCAGCAAGACTGGTAATTAAACAGCTGTTAATGGTAACACTGGTGATAGCACAATAAAAATAAAAATAGCACCTTTAAAATCATTTTTTTGTAAGGGGCCATGTACAATATTAAACATAAATGTCATCATTTGTTCAAATGTAACCTCAGCATGGGGCTGTTGTTGACATTTTGCCAAACCTACATGGATTTGGGGTGAATAATGTTTTCCACACAGGTTTACCTTGCAGTCTGATTACGTAACTGGTAGGTTGTTTTCTTTGGTTATTGTTAGACTGACAACAACAATGTCACACCCAGTCTCCGCCCAGTCAGAGAGACAGGGAGGATGTAGTGGTGGCAGGAGAAGAGGATGGAGAGCAGCTGGAGCAGCAGCATCAACAGCTGGGCCTGAGGAAAGAGTGCAGGAATGACGCTGCAATGCTACAGTAACTCACTGTTGCCTCTTGTGGTATAAAGTGGTATTACAAGACAGGACTGGCCAGGGCTAGCTGGTTAGCATGCTAACTTCAGCAAATATCTCTGTAACACAGTACAAACACATATTTGACATAAAGTCAAAACTGTTATTTCTTCAGTCTGTTGATAATCTTTGTTAATTCTTAAATGTTTTAAACTAAAATATTTACACATTGACCCTTTAAATATTTTAAGTTAGCACAAGCTGTGTAGCATAGTCCCTGTGGGTCTGTTATACTGTATGTGTGTATTCAATCCCACAGAGGGGATGAGCAAAGTCAGACAAATGTGCAGAGAATGGTCAATCATCTACTAAGTATGCATGAGCTGTATTGGCATTATTCAAATATGCACTGCCCGTGGTGAAAATGCAGTAAGCTAACCTGTTTCTGGGAGTCTCTGTTGCCATTTTAAATATTTGTAAATGGGGCTTTTCTAATCCATTGGTTATACAGTATAGACCTTTTATTCTGCAAATTTGTTTTTCTTGGTGTTGTTACATAAGAAAGCTTGTAATGTAGAACAGTTAACATGTTAATTTACTTTGCATTTATTTGTAGTGTATTTTTATTATGCTATATAAAAAAAGGGTACAGTCTGGGTCTTGAGATAACTTGTGTTGTGATTTGCCGCTATATAAATAAAAGTATACTTGATTTGACCGTGTATAGATATAAAATTGATTAAAATAGAAATTAAAAAAGACATTGTTTGGTGAAATTGTTTTTGAAATGTGCATACCAGTAAGGAACCTTTGAATTGAATTGAATTAAAAATGAACATGCAGCAATGTAATTAATTATGAGAAAGCAATGCTAGCTGCATTCCCAATGTCATTAATTCTGCACCTGAATAAATAATGAGATGGAACTGCTTTCAACGGCTTGCTGTGAACTAAGTACGTCATTATGCTGTGTATGGCTTTCCAATGGCCTTCACCTACCCACCAATTTCCTTGCATCTTACATTAATGGTTTATGTAAATTAACATTTGTATGTACAGTTTATTTATGACTCACAAGAAAATGTGCGTTATTTAAGACAGACCATGATGTACACTTTCTGAACAGATGTTCTCGCCATCGAAAAACTGTTGCATCATATTCCCATTGTACAATCTCACAAGCAGGCAGAGGAGAAATGTCCTTTAGCAGCTCATAACACACAGTAAAAACTCTAATCTGGATGCAATGGGAATGGAAGGCATCCAAACAACCGAAATATATAAACAATAAGAAACACATTTAAAGTCCTTGACTGCATCTGGAAAGGTGAAATGTTTCAATAATGTTCTACATTTTAATGTAGCTGCATTTCTCTGGATCATTCACTTAACCCAAGGTTGGCCGCTTAGGTCAGGTGGCTCAGCTTGAATGGGGCATAGAATACATTTTATGAGTTTCTCTTTAGTGTTGACTGTCATTATCTGCAATTTGCATCAATGTCTAGACTTTGAAGCTGCGTAGATTGATTATTCAGTCACAGTGGAACAAGCTGTAAAATATCACAGAAGTATTATCGTCTCATAATGAAGAGACAGTTGTCTATTCCCACATTCAGCAGACAAAAGCCTGCATTAGTATTCATTGTTTGTTGGCCATATAACCCATGATTAGAGGTCAAAGGTCACAGGCGACACCAGCCAAAGGCCAAGCGGGGCCCATGCAAAGGTCATGCGAGGTTGACAGTTTCGCTTGCTGGCTAATATCCCTGACAATACAATTCATTTGTATTTACAGATACTCTACATATGTAAATAATAACATAAAACTGTCACATTTCAACTTGTCATCTGATCCCCCGCTGTTGTGAAAATGGTGCGGCTGTCACACACAGACACACACACACACACACACACATACACACTGACAGGACTGTCTGTAAACAGCCCCTCCTCTCCGTGCTCACTCTGAATCAAAAACATGATCATGCGAAGGATGGATGGAAGGACTGTTGTTAGAAGACGGCTAGCATAGCTGCTAGTCAGTATCGACGCCAAGCGGATATTTAGTGTTCATACTTTACGTCTGACGCTGGATGACTGATATTTTAAAAAAACTCCGGAGGCAAAACAGGGTAACTAGAAACTTAAGAAAACACGCACATATGGGAAAGCTGAACAGTCCGATCACTGATTAGCTATCCAATTAATTTGTTTCCAGTATTTCCAGACTTCAACCAGTGCTGCTGTGGCGGCTGAAGCAGCAGGAGAGGGTCAGGAAGGGATAGCAGCTAATGAAGAAAGAGATGTGAGAGAGGAAGAAGAGGAGGAGGAGGAGGAGGAGGAGGAGCAGGACAGCAGCCAGCATGCTGATATGGGAGAGTCAGCTAGGGCAGAAGCAACAGGTGAGACTGACAGCAAGCACAGAGACAGAGCCGTATACATTGTTCATTTATTTATTTGCCACAAAGAACTTGGGTACTATTCCCCCTGTGACTGTGCTGGTGGTGCTGGAGTGGATGAGGGAGCCAATTTGGAAAACTTTGCCCCCCTCCCCCCGCCCATAATTCCTAATGGCTGGCCTGATCACCAGTGAGAGTTAAGGTGATATTAAGCAGAAGTGTTGCTATGGTTGCCTGCAGTTACATTTGCCTTGATTTGGCGGATGCAGCCGAGTTTGATGTGTCCTGTTATTTGATTTTACTGGACACCTATCAGTTTCCAGTGGCCATAGTATAATAAAGGAATGTTACACCAACATTTATCAATAATTAAATGGACAAATGTTGGAAATGGACATTATCCCGTTAACTAATAATATGAAAGTTTGGAATGTAATTCAGGCAGCATTACAATAGCTTACCCTTCTGATGTCACCCACAAATGACAAACAATATAACACAAGGACAGTAGCAGACGTATTACTGCAGCAATGCTCACGCAGAAGCATTCAAATGAAATGGAGGTCATTTCATTTGGATACTGACCTAAGTTGAGGCTGTAATAAGTTCTGCCACCTTGGGATGTCAGTGAGAATATGGGCTGCAGGTTATTGCACATTTAAAAACAGAGCTATAGAGGAGGCGGGGCGGGGGCATGTGCCATATGCCTATATAACGCTCACGTGCAACAATTCCACTTCATCTCACTGTTACCTGGGCATTCATCGGCTAATCATCTTGCTCCTGATCTGAATCTGTGATCTCCACACACACTAAAAAGAACTTGTTCAGTACCCTGCAGATGCCCCGTCATAAACATGAAACGTGTTTGATGGTATCAAGGCGGTTCAGATGTGCGAGTCGATCCGTCTGGAATTGATTGAATTTTTAAAACCTCTTACACTTGTGAAATATTTTCCAGCTATATCTGTCCAGTGTGTTAACCAGGTGTGTTCATATAAGGAATGGGTTTCGATGTCATTAAACATGTAAGGCTGATTCTGCTTTTGGTAAAACAACACGTTATTGTGTTGAGAAGGCAACATAAAAAAAAATAAAAAAATGTTTTCCAGCCGTTCTCCATCATCGTTAAGTGATGGGACAACAGATACGTTGCAGCTCAGTTGGTGATGAATACCACTCCAAGCGCGTATCTGACAGGTTTTTGTTGCGAACATCATACTCTCAGCATCTCCAGTGGGGTCATTACAGATGCAAATCCCAGTCGCAGCTGTATTTTATGACACCTGTTCTTGTTTTCCAGGCCGGCCCCCGGAAAGTGTCCCGTCGAGGACTTGCAAATCAAGACAGAAAACAAGAGATGGGCGGACAGGTAGGCCCGCTCGGCTGTCAGCGTTGTCCTCGTCTCCCTTCACCACCACCCCCTCCCTCCTCTTTCCTCCCCGATCACAGCTTTGCCATTTGTGCTCCCATCAGTCATTTTCATTGCCCCATCCCTCTTCCCATCTCTCTCGCTCTCTATGTGAGATGAGAACATTGCACCCCACCTCTGCCTGATACTTGAGCATCTGCTTCCCTCTGCCATCCGGTTGTCTCCAGAGACTTTGATGCTTATGGGGGTTCTGTGTGAACTGGGTCAAAGAGCCTCCTATTTCCTGCACAGATGCCTGGTTCACGCAAAGGAAATAGTTCCCAATAACATATTCGAGGAAATATCGTGCCATAACTAGAGGTGAATAGTGCAATTGTGAATTTCTGAAGAATCCCACAGTACCTGCTAACCACTGCATGTGTGACACATTTAGAGGTTTCAAAGGCAGGGGTTGTATGTAAAAATACACTAATGTCATCTGTCTGAATAACAAAATGAGGCTGTGACAGTAAAGAAAATCGAATCCCCCATAGCTGATACGATATAATTCAGCACAGTGTTCGCAGAAATTAGGTCTGTGTTGCTGAATTTTAAAAAGTATGTCTAATGTCAAGATGCATTGCCAGTGCTTCACTAATGATGTAACTATGTACCAAAGATGCGGAGGTCTGAGAGGTGGATTAATCTAAATTACATGCAAAAGGCAAGAGTTTGCGTCCCATTGACTGCTGACCCAACCATAACCCTAAACTGTGACCTTAACAAAGTCTTTTTGGTTCCTAACCCTACCCATTTTATTCATTTATTTTATTTATTTATTTTTTTTTTTTTCATCATAACAACAATATTTCTCTCACCTTAACCACACCACATGTGATTGAAATTCTTGTGAGCTGAAGAAGAAAACTTGATGACCAGGAGGTCAGATGTCTCAGACAGAAGTATTTATTGCATGCTGTAACGCCGTAGTACAATGACAGCAAGTGAACCATAGTGGTGCCACGATCTGAAGATGTCTGGTCTGACAACAGGTATATATTCCCACATGGTTGCAACATTTTACCGCACCTTACTCCAAATAAGGTTTTATCCTAAACCTTTATGTGTGAAGATGCTATTGAAAACCGAAGAAAAAAAAAACATTCGCATTGTCACATGTTCTTACCTGATTAATATCACACGTGTCTTGTCCTTTCCCCTTCTTAATTCATCCTTTACAATAACTAGATTTTTGCAGTATTCTCTAATTAATGCTTTTCTCTACCTCCTTATCTATAAGACCATGGTTACCCCAGCAACGGAGGATAAAGGTGCCTCTGGACATCCACTTTCAGTCATAATGGTGTCTAAGGGGTAACCCATTGTAGAACACAGTGAAGGTCATTACAGCTTGTATACTCTGAGACCAAAAGTGAGGCCGAGGAAAACAAGATGAAGACTGGAAGTGAGAAAAATCTCACTCACACCATAGTCACCAAGTGCAGATAAAGGAATCCACCAATGTTGATGTTCTTGTCTCAGTCTTGGTCTTGATGGTTATTTGACGAAACCCTACCGTGAGACAAGTTACGGTAGACACATACCAAGACTGGACTCAACTATTACCTCCTAAAGAAAGCCAAAAGTATCATGATGAAGCAACTCATTGTCATTGTCACTGATTAATGATTATATCAAATCCCTTGCAAATACATTATGGGACGTCAAGGGTGTTAAAAAATGTCTAATATGAAAATAAACTTCCCATTTCACAGTCAAATACACACTTTTAACTGACAACTGCACTTCTCAAAAAAGGATGCATGTTTATCTTCAAGAGCCAAAATCCAAACCCAGGCCAAACTAATGTTGTAAGGCCTACAGCGGTATTACCAGGGCAGGGTTAGTCATAGCTGTGCCTGTCTCTCTCCATCAACTTTGCATTGTAAACGAATGATCTGCCTGAGGTCTTGCTTCTTTTTTTTGTTTCATTTCATGTTTTTGTGGTCCCTGGCATCAGAAAAGACAACCAAATGAGTTTTTTTTTTTCCTCAGCTAAAACGTGTTTGTTAATGGTAGGTTAAAAAAGTAAAAGAGTGAGAGCTGACATATCAGTAAACCCTGGGCCTGCCTGTGCTGCAACGCAACATGCATGGGCTTGTACCTGTAGGGTAAGTCAGGTAGGGAGAGGGAAGCCTGAGCAGCTCATGATTGGAGTGTGTTGTTGAGCACATATTCCCACAACAACTTGAAGTTAAACGAAACATACTTCAGTCTTTTCTGGCAACAGGAAGCACATGCTGTAAGTATGAGCTCCAAATTGGCTTTAAGCTGGCAGATTTTGGACGATGTAGTAGTCTGGCACTGAGCATTTTGATAACGTTGAACATTGTTGCATGTTTCTCTTCCCCTCCTGTCTGCCTTGTTTTCGGTAATGACTGACTTTCTCTGATCTCGCCCAGCCACAAAGCATGTTGCTAAAATAAAACTGGGATGTGTTTTGCGGATGGTTCTCTCTCTCTCGTCTTCCGACTTTGTGAGCTAGTGTTTCTGATGAGACTCCTGTGATCTGTGCAGCTTTTTTATTGGAAGTTTCTCCCTCTGTGTTTCTCTGTGCTTCTCACGGAGATGCCTCTAGCTCTCTTTCCCTTCCTTCCTTCCCTCCCTAAGAAAGAATGTGAAAGGTCGAAAGAGGAGTGAATATTCTTTGAGCTGCATGTACTCTGCACTACATAAGAAAAAAAAAAAAAATGAGGATATAGTCTTTCTACTGATGCCTTGTCCCCTCGCTTCTGAGGGACTTTTTGATAACACAGGGTGTAAAACTACAGTTCAAAGTCGCTCTGTCAAAGCTGTCAGAACTTTTTCGGGGGCATCCAGTTTTGTCAAATGACGTACTTTTGAGCAATTAGATTTTTGCTATCAAAAGGAACATGAAGCATTTTTAGCAATTCTCATGTTTACTTAATTTGGGGCGGCCAAAGCTAAAAAAGAAAAAAAAAAAAAAAAAAAAAAAAAAAAAAAAGCAGACCAGTGAATGTACACCAGAATGAAAGATCTGTTGATGGTCCAAGAGAAAGAGAAAAAAACTGACAACGATTTTGTGCATCTACAGAAAGTTTGATGGAATTATTCAAATATATCTTAAAACAGTTACCGTCATCATAATTGCCAACTTTCTGCTGGTTTAGGCCTCTCAAGATAGCATGTCTGTGACTTGAACGCCCTCTATTGGTAGCATCGTTCTGCTACAGTTGGTGATAGATTTAGCAATGATCCATATAAAATCTTTAGACATATTTCATTTTCCAGAAATACTTGCACAGAGTCTTTATCTTTTGACATTTCAAGCAACAGAATTACACAAAAATGAGCAGTACTCTGGAAAATACTTGAAAATCTGTTGATGCAGCTGCTGTTTGCTCTCAACACAAGTCTCTGTAAACTCTGCTAAGATTTGTTCATTGAGGTGTAGACACACGCACACAAGCTCTTCTCAGTCAGTGGGACAGCTGTCACAGTAGAAAATAAGTGTGCGACACTCTGGTTTGGTGGACTGTGCAGCCTGGAGCACAGTGTTTTTCCAGATACTGGTTCTGATGACTAGTCGAGAAGGTCAGCCCAGTGTTGCTCACTCTATGACAAGCCAAAACAGAAAAACAAGTTGAAACCAGATAATGTTTTGGTAGACAACTACTACCAATTTTTTTTCTTTTTGCATCGACAGCTTGTGAATGTGGTGCAATTGTGTGATTGTGGCTTAAATAGAAGTTTAAAAAGCACGCAAAAATATAAGACACACTTTACTTCCTGGATGACAAGTGGTGCTCTGCCGCACCCACAGCCCCCCCTTAGAACTGGGCTTGGCCCGAACAGCTGTAGTTTTTGATGTTCTTGTGACTACATCTCCACACAGACAACAATAGGTGCTGTAGTCTATTGCCTTAAACTTTCCTACCACCCGATCAAGATGAAATTCAGCCATATGCAGTTGGTTTGTGTTTAGAAGTAATATGGATTAAACAGATTTCTGTTGACATGCCACAACTTAAAGATACAACTCTAAGTTGTGGCACTTCTCTACACACAGGAGCTGATACAGTGCAATAGCTCTTATCCATTCAACACATCAGATAATGTGAATAGCTCTTGCACATCCACTTGAGCCTAAGTGACTACCAGTGCAGGCGCTAGTTCTCTATTTATTTGCTCCACTTTTTCCCGAATGTTCACTTGCTGTAATTCCTTGTATTACACTCACTGCTCTGAATTGTTCTTATCTGATTCTCTGCTACTGCTGCTGCTGCTGCAACGGCCCAATTTACCCACAGGGATCATTAAAATTTCATCTAATTTAGGATATCCGAACAAGTAAACTAATGACAAGAGGATGCAGCCAGTTAGGCTGGTAGCTGCCATGCTGACATAAATCTAACTCTTTGTAGATATGCTACAATTAGGCTTACAGAAATAGGACTTTGAGGGCAGGCTAGTGAACCCAAATCCCCACAGTGGTTTCAGTGATTCCCACGGAATATTAATCGTATCAAAACCACCAAGGTAGAACATCAAGGGCTCAGTGAAACACAGACAAATGTGTAACTACAGTATGTGCAACTGTGGAATGTCGCCAAGTACTTTTACTCATGTACAAAATGTGAGGTATTTAACTTAAACTTCTCACTTGAGGATATGATTTCACTTTTTACTCCTCTACATTTATATGAGAGGTATAATTACTTTACAGATTAAAGGAGCTATTTGTAAGTTTTGCTATTGTTACATAGCCAACGTGAGCATCAACAGCTTACCAAGAGCTTCAGCCATCATTACATTTACAATACAAGAGGTTATAATATGTCATCTGATCAGTGTTACTTCTTCAGGGCAGCCTGGACACAACAGTGACTCAGTATCGGAAAGGGACAAAATAGGCTAACCAGGCCAAAGCTAGCTGGTTAGCATGCTAACTTCAGCAGTAGATAGCACAGCAAAAGAATCAAAACAAGAGGGTTGCTTTCCACCACTGGAGACAACTCTTGGTGAGTAAAGGAATGAAGTTTGATGCTGAACTTGCAACATTTCTTCTAGACTGGTAACTCAACTTTTACTGCTAATGCTAGCTATGTAGCAATAGCAAAATTTACAAACAGCTAGTTTAACATTTTACATATTAAAAATATCATATGATCCTCTTGTAAAATATGATATTTTGTTGTGGATTAAATTATCCAACAGTATATAAAGCCCTTAAAAAGTAACCCAATAATATGTTACATTTAATAAAGTACTGCAAAAAAATTCAATCCAGCATAATAAGTGCTTTTATTTTTGAAATTCATCTACATGTTGCATAATATGTCTGTACCTTAATTTGAAGTCTTTTCACTTCTAATGTATCATTTTTGTTTTACACTTATAACAATTATTAAACAATTAAAGCTGCAGAAGTTCATTTTTTCACCACTTGATATCGACAATTAATTAGACTATAAGACAGAGCTACAGTGGAGTCGAGTCAAGTGGTCTCAGACTTGTTGACCTCACTCAATACTTCTTTCAGCGGTTACCATGGAAATAACTTCCATTTTTATGCTATATTTAGTTGTGACTGTGGTCAGGAGGGAACTCACTTCAGGAGGACAACGCTGATTTGATACCTGGTATCAATTAAGAGCCCCTATCAGCTAAGATGTGAGTTGTCATTAATTTGATTGTCTAGAATTGGAAGTATGACAAAATGAGATGGCGATTTAATAATTTTTTTAATAATTTCACAACATGATTGATTTACTTGATTGAGATAAACCATTAAATATCAATTAATCCCATGTAATAAGTAGATAAAGATGCACCTCAGTCCTTTACATAATATATGTGTTTGATGTTTTTGCTCTGCAGGGCTCCTGTTGATGATGTTGTGGCATGGGGAGAGTCACTGGACCAGCTTCTGGAGTGTAAAAGTAAGCCCACTCATGGATTTACTCCTCTCACCCTCTTGTCAAATGCTGCTCTCTCAATTCTCCGTCCTTTTTTCTTTTTACCCTCTCAATTCTCCGCCGCTCAGCCCCAGCATATCATCTTGAATTGCCCTCAGGCTTCCTTTGGAGGCTTGAGAATATATTCTTCCTTCAAGTTCATCAAATCCATTTGGAGATATATTTAAGGAGAATGACACTGGCAGAGATAAGAGGCCTAATCTGAGCTGCCGGTGTAGATATGGTGATTCCAGCCAGCTCGTATTCATTTATAAAGCTGGCGCTCGCTCATGGCTGCCACCTGACCATACCCCCCCCCCCCCCCCCCCCCCCCTAACTAAAAGGGGCAGATGGGTTCTTTCTCTCTCACTTCCTGCTGTCTTTCTTTTCTCATTACTTCACTGAAATGAATTCAGCTGATCTGTAATATTTCAGCCCTGTTGTCTCCCGCGTCAAGATTAACTGTCCTCCTGATGATGAATTTTGTCTCGAACCCCAGTTGCTCCATTTCCCTTTGAAGAAATGCAGTGACACGTATGACAAATAGGTAAACAGTAGCAAAAAATAAATAGTTGTGCATGTGGCAGATGCAATCTGGTGGCATTCATATACCTTTACATCTCGTGTGACTTTTAAAGAGTCGACTCTGTTATGATTGAAAGCTCAGATATGGAGCCAGAGTGATTTGTAGGTGGGAACATGCGGCCTCTGGACATATTTTGTTTCCTGTCAATTACTGTCAGAGCACAAGCTATGATTTATGTGAAGCAATTTGTGTGAATAACTCTTGTGCTCGCTGTTAGCTGTTTGTTTATGCTCCCAGAAGACGGTGCTAAGTATTTTACACCTGCGTTAGAATCGCGGCCCGATGAATACGCCTGTAACAAAGGTAAAGGGGTGTGAGGAGAAGATAAGAAATATAGCTGTGTGCAATTATGCGATGCTGAGGCGGTGAACATTGGGATGCAGGGTTTGGTTTTTTGAAGGTTTTCTGAAGTTGAAAAAAAAAAAAGGGGGGGGCCTCCAGGCATTCACCACAATACCTGGCAGTTTGCTGCATCGTCCCTTTGTTCACTGACTTCTTTGAGCTAACAAGGACTGTGTTGAGGAAGGGAGAATGTGAGTGAAAGATAACAGAGTGGTGTAACCTTTAGCTCAGGCTCATTGCTCTTGTGATTTTCTGCTAAAAACACCCAGATTTTTTTTCTTTTTTTCTTTTTTCCCATTTAAACTTTTTTTCACCCAATTTTGTGTCCCCGTGGCCTCTTAAGTAGTTGTGCAAGAAGACCCTGACCACAGCAGATTACAGTAACCAAAGTCTTCCTGCAACAAGCACAGGTCAGAAATTCTCCTAGTAAAAAAAAAAAAAAAAAAACATAGTGGAGACAAAATGGGAAGTAAACACCTGTGAACTCCTGAGTTATAAACAATCTTGAGCATGGGAAGTTCACTCTTGTGTATCTGACAAAATAGCCTCAATTTAACTTTTTCAGAGCTTTCATCCATCTTCCATTTAGACTGGAAGATGCATTTGAAAGGTCAGAAAAAAAAACAAGTAAGAGTACCTTGAGTTGTGATTTTGTGTCATATTTTTAACAACATTTGTTTAATTCCAATTTTCACCCATATTTTTGTCCTGACTTTTTTTTTTTTTATCCTGTGTGCACAAGATAATTACCTGTCTGCATAAACAATGTTATTATCTTGTTCGCACAAGATGGATCTAATTTCTTCTTTGCACAACTTATTATCATGATATTTGAAGATAATAATGTAATCAAAAAATATAATCTTTGGGGACCTCAGAGGCCCTTTACTTTTCTATTTTTACACTTGGAAAGAAAAAAATGAAAACAAGAAGAAGCACAATTAACAATAAGAGTCATAAGCACTTGAGGCAATATAAAATGCATTAGTGTACAAATTAATACATATGTATAGCGGATATTCATACACTTTAAAGCTTGTGCTAAAATGCAAGTGAAACCAGTTCAGCCTTTGTCTTCCCTGTTGTAATTACTGTATATTATGTTGCTGGCTGGACGCCCTGTAAAGAAGGATAGAAAAAAGAGGATTAAGGAAAATTAACCAGGTCCTTAGAAAAAACGTCAACTTAACCTCCTTCTGTTTAATGTTTGAAATGAAACTGTCCCTGTTTTCATAGTGTCTCTGTTCTCTCTGTGCAGCAGGCCAGCTCGTGTTCGAGGACTTCTTGCGGACAGAATACAGCGAGGAGAACCTTCTATTCTGGCTGGCCTGCGAGGACTACAAGATGACTAGCGAGACAGAGAGGACGGCTGCTGCCCAAAGGATCTACACAGAGTTCGTCCAGGTTGATGCTCTGAGACAGGTATGGCTTTTGTAAAGAGAGAGTCAGACCTTTATAATATCAAATCAGCCTCAATTGCTGGCCTGCTTGTTGTTGCCCCTTCTCGCTTCTGCACTGTTTCACTCTTTTTTTTTTTATGTGATGTTTATAGGCCCCCTCTTGCCTTTTTTTCCCTCAGTTTTTTTCTTTATTATTATTTGAACGCACATTCTCAACATGCACCATAATGTAAAAGCAAATATCTCCAAAACAGAAAGAACTCATGGGTGAAATAAAAGTTGCTGTTTTCCTGAACACAGATAAACATTGACTGTGTGACGAGAGGAGAAATCAGTGAAAATATCTCTCAACCGGGGCCAAATTGCTTCGACAGGGCGCAGAGACTGATATACAGTTTGATGGAAAACGACTGTTATCCGCGATTTCTGAAATCAGAAATCTACCAAGCTCTCCTGGAACAGGCTGAACAGCAATGAAAGCAAACATGAGGAAATAAAGCTCAGCCGACGCCTCCTCCTCCTCCGAATGATTGATTCTGCACTTCAGCTGACTCCTTAGAATTTCTGTTTAAACAAAAAAAAACAAGGCTCGTCTGTCACGGGAAGCAGAAGTGAAAGGAGATACGGGCCTATTGGTGTGGGCACTGACAGGATCTAAAAGCCAAACATTATCTAAATAATGTATTAAGCAGCTTTTGAATTCGGTTTTCAGGCCTGTTATTCAGACAAAGCTTTGAAAGGTTGACATGTGTTTAGAAAGACAAGCATCAAGGGCAAAATGTTTATAATTTGTGCACACAAATTTGTCATTGGTACCCTCGAATTATTCAAAGTGTGCTGTATTAAGTTTCTGAAGAGCTGATTCTCAGAACATTGTGTCCTGTTTTACAAGCACAGAAACTAATAAAAAAGTACGTATGAAAACTTGTCAACTGCCAAATGAGTAATATGTCATGTTTTTTATACCCAATTACTCTTTAATAGTGTGATAAAAGAAAAGGTTTTGGTCTGTATAATGTTAATAAATAACTTTCTGTGTGCTGATATGAAATCCAAAAACCTTTTATTATCCCATTGAATTTCTGAATAACCTTGTTACCTGCAGTGTATTTAGTCTGTGATCCATTGCACGTTATTTTGTCTTTGCTAGATGTACCCCAAATGTAATATATGTACACTGAATTTCCATTTATGAAATAAACAGTATGTACACATAAAATAAAACCCTATGTAAAAATCATAGCTCTATGTAAAACCTATTAGAAATTGGAACAATTTCATATATTAACATGTAAGTCTTGCCCATACAAATATGTATGTTTATGTGTGTATGCTTATAGTGTAGACATATGTTACATAAATATATATATCTATCCCCAAAGACTGTCAATATATGTCGATATTATATACAGTAGGGTCCCAGAATGGGAAAATAGACATGTTAGAAATTAAGAAGAAAAACATATATAAACATACAGAAGTATGTTGCTTGAATAAACTTGGATATATAAATTAAATATATACTGATAACATGTTACACCACACAAAAATACATTATAGATATATCTAATATATGTACGTGTACAAATTTTACTATGGATATTGGTTATTAAATTCATCTCTTCATATATCCAGAGGATAACAACATATCCCCTCATATGTGACATATATGACAACATCTTTCTTGATATAGGGACATATACTGTATGTCATATATGAGATTTCTGTATGGGACATCACACAACAGTATAATGACAGCAACTTTAAAAAATTTCATGCTCCCTGCTCTCTAAGTTTTTGTTTTTTTTCCCTTTATTTTGAAAGGACAGAACAGAACATATCAGGACAGCAAGATACACCAATGGTCTATTCCAGTACAGGTTATTGCTGGTAACTCACAACCAAAATATGTACTGCAGGGGGACCACTCCTTTACAAACTCATCTCAGGTTCCTTGCAATACACTGGATAACCTTTCGTAAGGGAGAACTGATGGTAATTTATCACACCACACTGTCAGCATGGGCAGATGAGAATCAAGACAAACATACAGGATTGAAAGGCGTGCAGCATACAACATGACACTTTGCAATTTTGCCTTTTGACCATGACAAGGCGCCAACACCAAGAATACATTTTGGATCCATTGCTGTTCTAATGCCAAGAAAATTTCTCAATCTCTGTTTGAACAGAAGACCATAATGTAAGTTATTTTTAATACTGTATTTAAAACTGTGCCGTGTTATTGTTTTCTGGATCTATACTGCAGCAGGTGTGGCTGATTATGATGATTGTATTAGCGTGTATGTGTGTGTTCTAATTTATGAGAATATAAAAAGTCAATGCAATGATCAGGAAAAATGAGGTTCCCCAGTGTAAAGACATATAATCTTCAGGATTTAGTCCTGCATAGATTTATAGAGTTTAGATTAGGACTAGAATAAGGTCAAGGCCATAGTCAGGATCTTTTTTCTTTAAAACATATTTATTCTAAAAGATAGAATAAGCCTCTGAAACCCACCATGTGTACTTTGTGTAATTGTGGTTTCTCCACTGGTTATTGAAACCCCCCACATTTAAAGAGGACAAATCAAAGAGGACATAACCCTAATGTTCTCATTGGTACTGTAACCACAGTCCTGAAAGAAGTTCGGGGGAAGATTGAGTTTAAGTTACAGGAACAAACCTGGACACCACCAGCATCTGTGACTCCATCCAGTTTGTAGACTTCAGCTGCACCTTAAGCACCCTCATGAGGGAAATGCAGCACAACAAACTGACTGAGCTCGACATTAGTCCCATGAGCTGTGAGACGTTAACTGATCTTCTAACAGAAGGAAGGGGAGTTGTTGTCCCTAAAGGGAAAATAATGATCATTCAAAATACGGGAACAGACTGAGAAGAATAGCACAGAGAGAGTTCGACCACAACACAGATACAATGATAGACTATTATGTGTAAATTTCAGCTATGAGTCAGGGTCATGTTGACATGGGACTGAGCTGAGTCTTAGGGAGTGTAGCATGGTACAAAAAAATAGGCAGGTGACTGAAAAACAACATCAAAGATTCAAGCAAAATGAAATTGTGAAAGGAGGAATATCTCTAACATGAAAAAAAAAAACATCTCTATCATTTGGAACGCTGCTATTCCCTCGCTGTCCAGTAGGTGTCCCTGGGGTGCTCCCTCCTTTATACCAACTCTCTCATTAGCATCCTCATCACTAGCCTCAGTACTTTGCCAGATCATCCATAAGCCTATAGGTGTTACTGGTAACCTTATTGTTTACATTTTGTCCCAGTAAGTTATGAGAGTGAACTAACATGCACAATAGCAGGGCCTTGACACTGAAGCAGCTAAATGGAATTCAGCCACTATTAATATTATTATTTGCACTTGTGTGTTTCCTACTGGAACATACTGTATGAATCCAACATGTCTCCTGTGAAAAAGGTTTACGATGTGTTTTCCTGCTGTAGTGTTCCAGTCTGACTTTTGACCTTTGACCTTTTGTTTGTAGGTTTTGACCCCTGTTTGTGACACTGAAAAGGTTGGCTATTTGATAATTTACAATTTCGCTGGAATCATATAGTGTTGCTGGATGAGACTGAGACTTATTGATCCGGCTCCCAACCCATCTTCTTACTTTAAATTACTTGCAATGATTAGTAGATAAATAGACCAGAAGACTCCTGGGGCTGTGTTTGTTGTTTTGCCTAAAAAAAGGTCCCAGCAAGGAGTCCCGGTTTATAATTTAGGGTTTTGTTCATGAACAAGTGAATTTTTTTTTTTATAATTTTTTGTAAAGTGGATAGCAAAACTTTCATTAATCAGCATGATCTCTCATCATCAGCTGTAGGGGTCTTTAAACATCAGTGGATTGCTGATAATTTAGACATCCCACCAGTGTACCCAGCAACACTGGGAAGTCTTTTACCCATTTTATCCAGGTCTTTTATCCATCCATCATCCGTCCATTTCTGTTGTCTCACAAAGTACAAGTATCTGGTATGAAATAAACTGGGGTTATCAAGCTGCATTTATGGCATAAAGATTAGATCAAGAACAACCACAAACATCATCCCTACATAGTCTAATCTTAGCGCTTTGCTCTGTTATTTAGCATTCGGGGGACATTTCTTCTGTGTTTTTTGAAGCCATTTTCAAGTTTGATGCCTACAGGTTGAGAATGACATTAAGCCTAGGATTTAAATGAATATGCTTATTCGCTTTCTTGCCCAGGGTCAGATGAGACTGATACCACTCTCTCAAGCAGCCAGCAGCGGATTAGCTTTGATTAGCCTAGCGTAAAGACTAGAAAGAGAGGCAGTCTGGTTCTGACCAAGGTAACAAATTCCGGCTATCAGCCCCCTCT
The DNA here is from genome assembly GCF_002260705.1 of Seriola dumerili. Lineage (NCBI taxonomy): Eukaryota > Metazoa > Chordata > Actinopteri > Carangiformes > Carangidae > Seriola > Seriola dumerili. Next base: position 383,359 of record NW_019174444.1, on the reverse strand, counting down.
ACAGCTCAAATCCAAAACCAAATTGTAAAACAAATTCTGGCATTTATGCTAAGCTAAGCTAACGAGCTGCTGGCTGTAGCTTCAATCTGAATGGACAAATATGAGAGTGGTATCAATCTTCTAATCTATCAGCGAGGCAAGAAAGCAATGAGAATGTCAGACCATCCCTTTAACTTTATTAGTAAGGGGAAGTTCTCCACTTCCATAGACATCAAGCACATTATGTTTTCACGATAGTGCCAATTGTCATTCCAGTCACCACTGTCATCCTGTTCACATCCTATAGCATCAATGGAAAGCTGGAATAGAACATTTTAAAGAAGATAACTAAAGGTGACTGTGACATTATCGTGACTGAGGCAAAGCCACAATATCTGCTGTTATACCCACAGAAAACTCTGATGTGGTGTGAAATTTACATAAAACCTCCCTGAAAAGTTGGGGTGATATGGGAATTAAAAGTTTTTACATATTCTGAGCCAGTGCATGGGGGGGGGGGCACAACAATTAGAGGATTCACATTCTTTGTGGTGTTTTTTTATAACAACATTTATAATGTGTTGTGTAGGGGCATGAATGTGCATGTTTCTTGCTTGGTTGCATGCATGAAACCTGTCATGGACCTTTACACGCAGTGAGTTTTGCATCTGCAGAGTCTCACTGTGCAAGCGACTCTGCAGAGAACTAACTCCTGCAAGTCTGATTGGAGGTCCAGCATTATCTGATTGTATTTCTGGCCCTGCTGGAACTCAGCATGGGCTTAATACTCAGGAGGGATAGAATAGGATAGGATAGGATAGGATAGGAGGAAAAGGGTTTGACAGAGAAGGTCAAAAGGTAGGAGGAGAAGAAGGAAAGAATATAAGGAATCTGCAATTAGACAAAGGAGTGCCAAGGCTGGATGGAAAGAACAAGAGAGAGAGAGAAAGAGGACAAATAAAAGCAAGGAAGGTAAGAGTATTAGGAGTGGTGAGAAAAAGAAAAGCAGTGTCAGTAATGAGAAAAAGAAGGATTTGTCAAGAGAGACAATGAGATGGAACAAGATGAAGGGTGAGGGAGGTGGGGGTATTAGGAGAGGCAAAAAGGAAAGGAGAGAAAGGAAGGAATAGAGAAGGATATTAAGTAAGCGCACAAACATTGGAGGAAAGGTTGGAAAGCACAGAAGCGGAGGATGTGAGGCAGGGAAGGAAGTAGGACATGATTGAAGGAAGAAACACTGCAGGATGAAGGGAAGGAAAGAAGGAAAGAAGGAAGGAGGCATTGCAGTCAGCGAAGCCCCAGCAGGTCGACGTAATGTGAACAGAAGAGGCAGAGATAATGCCCCACGACTTTGGACTCGTGGAGACGCGAGTGGCAGAGTTCGCAGTGGGTGGGAGATAAGGTAACCGAGTGTCTGCTGACGACCACAAACTGTTCTTCCTTCCTGACTGGGGAGGAGGAAACTTTACACTGTTTCACCACAGAAACTCCCAAAGATTAACTCGTCCTGTGGCAGACTTCCAGTGCTTTAATACTGGGCTTTAAAAAGGTATGTGGAGTGATGAAAGAGTCTTTTTGATTTTCCCTCTACTATCTTATAATCTAAAGACCCAACAGCATTTCTCTTCCCAGCTTCCTAACAGCTAATGTGCTGTGAGTGTGTTTGCGTGTGTATTTGTGTGAGAAATAGAGAAATGCTGCAGCCTAGCTGTATCACTCTGTTATATATATGCTACACGAGTCAGATTAAACACTGAAAACATGTAAAGATATACACCGATAATTACAGAGAATCACTTTATCTTCCTCAGAGTAGTAGTTTTTGACGACCAGTGCTATGGAGCTACGTTTTATGAGCATGTTTGTATGGTACATGTGCATAAGGATGTGATGATAAGCGGTGTGATGAACATTCATGCCATCACTTTGATGTAATTCCACTGATAAACAGTTGGTGATGGTAATGTGCGAAGAAACACTGCAATGCGCCAACAGCAGACCGTGAGCTTTTTTTTTTTTTGCTTGTTTACAAGAAAACTCCACAGAGCAGTAATCAATTAAAAAAAAATTTCAACATTTTTCAAAGCACAATGATTGTTTCAGTTATTTATCAAGCTAAAATAGAAAGTATTTGCTGGTTCCTTCGTGTTAGGATCGGCTGCTTGTAGCCCTCGTACATCACGGTCATGGTGTGAATGGACATCAATTGAACACATATGGGTTTCAGACTGTGGTTACACAAAACAAGGAATTCTAACACTAAATCAATTGTAGAATTAAAAAAAAGACTAATCAGGTGAAAATATATTTGTAATATCTGTTCAGCCCAAACCCTACAGTTTCAGATGAAAACCCACATTGCAAAAAGAAGACCAAGTCTTCATCTCAGGGAACCCTCTCACTGAGGTAATGTCTACTTGTATGTGTCAATTAGTAACTTCATCAAATGTAAATGTGTTAAGGAATATTCACTACATCTCAACACAGGCCATGTGTATGCCACAGGGCCTCAGGAGTAGATCATTTCAGGCCCTTCTATGGTCCCCATCACTTTAACTGATTTGCATCCACAAACCAAACAGCACAAAAAAGATTGGGCCCTGTGGGGCCTCTGATGAGCTGGAGCTCAGGGGCAGTTTCCAGTTTTTGTCACCTCTACCTGGTCTGTAATTCAGCCCTGCCCCACACTGAACCTACAGTAACCTCGCTCACATTTTTACTGTGCATAATCTTTATAGATTAGTGCGTGCATGTCACCACTAGATGGAGACAAATGCCTGGCGTTGTCAAATGTACAGTAACAGCCTCATTTGAAAAGCAGCAAAGTTTCGGAGGACATTTAACTACAGGTGTAAGTATCAATGTTTAACCATATTGTACAGTGAATGTTTGCATTTTGTTTGCATCTTTGCCATGTTAACCCCTTATTGTGACTTATATTAACATGTACTGATATTCCTGTAATTATAGCACAATAAGTCAACTAACTATTTATGTTCTTTTGTAGTTACAGATGTAAAAACACTGCAAGAAAGAGTTGAGCACTGGGTACAGGACGTTTGCTACGGCTTTTCCTCCATTTTCATTCTGTTTTTTGTATTTTGTTTTGGTCGAATCAGAATTGACAAATTTAGAGAAATCTCATATTTTATTACACTGTATAAAACAGGAAAATGTGGTCAGTGTAACGTGTAAAAGATTCCTGCTGACCAAAGTCAAACAGATCAGAAATTGAAGGGACTTCTGTCTGGGGCCCGTGTACGGCATAATAGGAACCTGTCATTCTGACTTCCCCCTGAATCTGCCTCGGCCTCATGCACCTCGCCTGCTGAAAGCTGTTTCACTTCCACACAGTCTTCTGGTGAAACACTTGCGACACTGATTCCCCACCCTCCTGCCGGACTGTGGGGAGATGGTCGCTAGCTGTTTTCTGCAGCAGATGACGAATCTGAGGAGCTGCACGCCGAGAGAATCACTTCTGAGAAAAGAAAAAGGAAAACACATTGAGGGCAATGGGTTCAACATGCTGAAGTTGATAAAGTCTGTAATGTTCAGCAGCTTCTGCTTCTGTTACACTCTTGTGTCATGTATCAATCAAAAAAAATGGAAAATACCAAAATAAAATGTGTCAGTCTGGAATACGGCCTCAACCATAGCTTTAGTAAACAGTAAAGCTTCACTAGTCTGAGGCCTAGTCCACATGTACACAGCTATTTATTATTTATTTAGTCTTAGAAACAGGGCCGAGTGGAACACCACTTGAAGAGGGGCCGCTCATTTACTGCAAATATAGACTTGGTTGCAGCTCATGCGCTGAGAGAAACAAGGGGCCGCGTGTGCACAGTTTAAGTTGGCTGCATAGAGCAGTAAGGTAGCCGACCTTTTTAAAACGTAATGTTGTTAGCCTACACAATAATCAGACCGGCCCACCGGGAAGTCACCTGATCCTTCCCATTACCGCTCCACTACATCTCCATCCACCCAAAAACACAAAACACATAGACAAGGCTGTTTAATAAAATTAATTTTAAAAAAAAAATCCAGCCTTTGGTGCTCATGTGGGTTAAAATTAGATGACTGGAGCAGCAAGGTAGCTTCTTATTTTTTTGCTCACAGAAACCTGCAGCATTCTGTAGCTGAGCTGTATTTATGAGCACTTAGGGTTTAATGGACCTAAACCATGTGACAACAAAATACTTCATACTATAACACAGCCACAGCTCATCACATCTCACGTCCTCGACAAGGACTTTCTTTGACACACGATTCATCTGATCATATCACACTGTTCCCACCAGACACCTTTTCTGCACTATATCAGCTACAGAATTGTATTTTTTTGTCTGTGTAAAAAAGCAACTACAAAAAGAATCTAAACTTTTTGTAGAAATTTGACATCAGTGCCTTGATGTAGAGCTAGTCACTCATATGGCTGAGAAGTTTAACTTTTGCCCAGCCTGTTGGAAAAAGCTCATTTCAGACAACAGAGAGATTCAGGCGTGACCACACAGGGCCAGTTACTGTAGCTAGTTTTCCTTATGAAACTTCAAGCAACACAAATTGCCCCCATTTCCCGTTTCACCTCTCGTCACTGCCAACTGCAAGCTCTTTCACGCGTGACCCTGAGAACGATGGTGTGTCAGCTGCTTCATTATCTCGAGGACCACATCTGCTCGGAGTTATCAGTATTCATCTGGTTGGGAGAAATCATTTCCATAAACAAACAGTAGTTTTAAGTGTCACTGCAACAGGAAGCTTCTTTAGTGAAAGTACTACCTACTGTACATCATGAGGGTTTTTTTTTTCTTTTTTAAAAGATGAGACCTCTTCCTGATAAGATTGTGCGTTTGGTGACTCAGGTGGCAGAAGGTCCTGCCTCCATTCATGAGTTTAGACAAGCAAGTACTGAACACACACATGCCCCAACGCACACATACAATACACCACGCAGTGTACATTACTTGGTAGGCAGTACTTTCTTTAAGTCATGCCCCTCCAAAATGAGAACACACTGTGCTTAACTCAGTGAGCATGATGTGTTCCTGTGTACAAGTCAATAAATCAAACTAAAGTGAAAGTGCCGTACTTCTACTACTTGCCTTGCAGTATGTCATTGAACTTATATCTCACAAAAAACACACTTCCTGTCAATCAGTAAGTCAGTCTGGTGAAATATTTCATGATTTTCCATTATTATGTAACGCGTAATGTCACAATAGTCCCTTTGAAAATGTGTAAAAAAGTTGGTGTTAGATGCAGTAGCCTGATGAAAGCGGGATATTGCAGACAATCTGGGGAAATTCTGATGTTGGGAGAATTCTGCGAAATCATACCAAACGGATGAAGCTTTTTCTTCTTTTTAAATTGTGATTCTAATAAATGACAACCACTGGATGGTAAATGTAAAACAGGCTGTCTGCTGTCAGTGTTTGAAATGACAGAGAAGATTCAAAGGAGGAGAAAATCATTGACAGTTCATTCTTGACCTTGGAAGCTGTTGACCAAGTTGAGGTCCACTTAGTGGCTTGCTCTGGAGCTTTCAACTGTGTCACAGTCTTCACCAACAGATAAAGTTGGCACAAATTACTTGCTGTATAAGTGGCCAGAATAATGGGAACCCCTACAGTTTTAAGACAAATGACCAAACTTCATCTGCTAATGACGACAGAGTGATAAAACAAGTGACATATATAACAATGTACACCTCAGACACTGAATAGGCACTGAATCAGCTGTTTATAGTTTATTATCATGCTACTGGAAGTGAACAAGGGAAATCCTCCATCCATCTATCCGTCCCTCTCCCTAACAATGTTTTCCAGCTCTTCCTAGGAGATCCTGAGGGGTTCCCAGGCCAGAGAAGATATATAATCTCTCCAGCATGTTTTGGGTCTACCCTAAGGTGCCCCGAACCACCTCTACTGGTTCCTTTCGACACCAAGGACCAGCGGCTCTACTCCAAGCTCCCTCCGGGTGTCAGAAGTCCTCACACTATCTCTAAGGCTGAGCCCAGACACCCAGCGTAGGAAACATTGAAGCCGCCTGTATCTGCGATCTCATTTTCTCGGTCACTACCCAAAGCTCGTGACCATAGTTGATGGTCAGAACGAAGATCGACTGGTAAATCGAGAGCTTTGCCTCTCGACTCTTCTTGAAAAATATTCTTGAAAAATATTATATTTATAATATTTATATCGCAACATAAATATTGCCTTGTAAGGTACAGATAGATTTGCATTATCCTCCTTTTGATGCGTCTACTTGAAATAAAATACAAAGTCAAACAAAGTGTAATCCAGAGGGGCAGGGGAGAGGGTATGGAGTTAGAGATAAGACAATCAACAATATGATCAGTACATATGCAGCTTAAGTACCTCTTCATGTCCTAATGTTGAAATAGTGTTTGCTAAGAGGTTCAGTAAAGAGCTCATCATGTCCAAAGATAAACCACAATGTGTCAGTGGAATATTTTCTCTTATGTTACTGCTGAGGTGACTCATTTGGTTTCATCTTCTCCACGCTGTCACCACAGAACAGAGTCGGCATTCATACTGTACATTAATTTTTTTGAAATTGCATCGGACCGAAACAGAGCTTGTGAATGTGGTGAGAGCTCTTCTTGTATACCAGCTTAGATAAACTGGAAGTGAGACTAATTTTTTTTTTTTTTTTTTTATTATAATAACCTTTTGACGCAAGAGCGTAATGGACTGCCAGGTTTTCCTCTAATTTACGTGACAAAACACTGCTAGATACCAAAAATGATACATGATACATCCTCTGAGTTGGTCACTTTGTTAAGCTACAGTGTTGACTTCGTCGCGGTGCTTTAATTACTGTGAGTAAAGATACACATAATGAAAGAGTTGTTAAAGGGGGAATCTAAATTCCCAGGTACTTATGATCATTGTGAACCAATCCAAAACAGATACACCATCTCCTAGTTTTCATGATATTAGTATCTTCCATCATTAGACAGGCAGATAAGAGCTGTAATGACGGCATTTATAGACGCACAGGCTGTCACCAGAATTGAGGACAGAAAGAAACTGTTGATACAAATCATATCTAAGGGAAAATGTTCAAATAAAATGGCTAATAAATGACAAATTTGACTTTGAACTGTTTATAGTATGTAGGCTTGTCGTCCAATCAACCTGTGACTATTGAAATATTGTTGTTCTCAATGTTAGGCCAAGTTCACCGAAGTGTCAAATGACAAAAAAAACAATAGTAGCACTGCAAGCATACTGTTCTGATAAGTGATACTTGTTCCACTCTCAGTGATACCTGCTCTGCTCTCAGTAATCTGCTATCAGTAGTAGTCATCAACTTTTTTTTTTTTTTCAACTACTCTGCCAACCACCACAGAAGAGGAAATCAAACCACTGTATGATCAGAGGTGATGACTCAACCGTTCTTTGTTGATTCAAGCGTCTCTTTGGTTTAGGTAAGGTGTTCTCACGGACTAAAACAGCTGTGTAGCCACAATGATCTGAAAGTGTCACTGGCAGCCACTGAAGATAAAGTGCCCTTCCCTTGCAACCAGGTTAACGCAGTGAACGTCTATGCTTGGTCGTGGTTTCCGAAGATCATGTCCAACATTTTTATATCTGGTTCAAGTTGTACTGTCATCTGCATGGAAACCACCAGGGATCCAGCCAATGAAATTCTTGTATTATGCCACTCACATCAAAAATCATTTGTCTTAATAGAGGATCTCAGCACTAAAATAAAGTACCCAACACTAAAAGGCACCAGACCTTTAATGTAGTGGTTCCAACATTGACTGAAGACCCCCCCCCCCACAACACACACACACACACACACACACACACACACACAAACACACACACAAGGGTTGCATAATAAATCTCACATGAGGTAATTAACAAGATAAGAGAGTGGAAGAAAAAATAAGTTGTGCAACTAAAATTTTTTTATCTTTCTGATTTTTCTCAACTGTACCTCTACAAGATTTGTAAAATTATCCAATCTGAGGAGGGTACTGACTGCTCATAGACATATACAACCTGTGTCGTACTGTCATGAATAGGAATGACTTGTTAAAGGGTCACAAGCCAAAATGGTTGGTATTCAGACAGCTAAAGTAAATCATTTCTCTTTAGGATTAAAGTAAACATCATCCTTTATAAAAAACAGTCTGACTCAACATTGATCAGTGATAAGCTGGTTGACTGTTGCATTTTGCCTCTATATTCCTCCCCTTTGTGGTCTCTGTTTTCATTTGCATTTTTATTGAGACACAACATCAGGTTCTCCACCTAAGGCTACAAGTTAGAAAAAAAGAAGAACAAGAACAAAAGAAAAATAAGATATTTCATAAGGCAGGTGGTTGGTGCAAAATGTTTCTCAGGAACAGTGCCGCTACTATTAACGAGACAACCTTTGTGTAGTTCAACGGCACCTGAGATAATTCTGATTGGATTAAGAAATTCATACATTTGTTTGTTCAGCTATCTCAGACTGACCGCAGGATCATCAAGGACTTTCACAAACAATAGGTGGAAATACAAAAAAAACTTGCCCTTCTTGAAAGCGTTCCAGTTATTCAGGACAATCCACATGACTCACTGGGAGCATATTCAGCCTTACTCACAGAAAAACTGCTCAGACAGCGTCAAAAGAGTGACAGAAGCTCGTCGTGGAAGGACCATTGTCATCACAACCTACAGAGTGGGTAGCTCTACAGCCATAATTAGGCTGTCAAACTATCATCAAGGACCAATCAGAGGAAGAGAGGCAAAGTGCACGAGGTGTTTCATATGAGCCCATTTGCCACCAAGGTGTGCTCACACTCCTGCACTGGAGAGCAGAATTACGGCACAGAGAATGCATTTATATGTGTGCAGCACCCATACGTTGCCCTGTATAAGCTTTAAATCTTGCACTCTTATGCATACGATAACAAAACAGTAAGATGTTACAAAAACAAGTATAAGACTCCTCTTTGACACCCTCTGTGTTCTCATAAAGGAAATTCTGATCAAAGCAGTTTTTGGAGTAGAAAATCAACTCCAACATATTTTAGTTTTTAAATCAAGTCAATGAGTAAATACATGTGATGTGAGACACGTGGCATGTAGTATTGTCTTTTTTGTGAACAGAAGTACCAGGGCTTATGGGAAACATGGCCCAAGTCTTCACAAACACAGAGGCTGTAAGTCAGCCAAACCATAGCATCAAGTTATAATTGACCATTCATAGGTAAGGCAACTTTATTATCTATAAATACACCTGGTCAATTCAAAGATAACAATGTACAGTAGTCTACAGACAAATGATACAAGGGATACACATTTTGAAAGTAAACAGGTGCAGTTTAAGTCTAGAGAAAATTAAAAAAAAATAAAAAAAAATACAAAGATGAAAGGACAGAGCAAATACTCCCACATTTAGATGCAATTGGTGTAAAATGGTAGTTTTTAGTAGTTTTTAGCTTTGACTTAAAATAGTTGGGGCTTTCCTAATATCCAATGGGAGGTTATTCCAGGTCAGTGTTGCATGATAAGAAAATGCTCTAACTGTTGGGACAACCGAGAGACTACTCCCAAAAAAACAGAGCACAGTCGGAGTTGTTGCTACATCTGTCACCTGACCTTTCTGCCCTAGCATGGCAATTTTGTAGTTTACAGTCTTATGACTGTGGCAGATTTACCATAACATGTTCTCAGCTATTCTTCTAACAATAGCTTTTTGATTGCAGACAGAGGTAGACAAAAGCAGCCTTCTTATTTCTAGATGGCAACCATCAGTTTTGCCAGCTAGCTTGATATGTAGCTAGTTGGTGTAAAACACATTCTGTGGCGTTTTTACTGGAGTGTAAATTTCCAGGGCCAGCTTCCACACAATGGGGGAACACTGCACAATGGATGTGCTATTGAAAACCTTTTTAACATTAGGTACTTGTGGCCCCACAAATGTAGCTAGCTAGCTAATCATAAGATCCTTGGGAGTAACAGCACAGTTACTGCAACAGGCAGTAAGCTAGCGATTGAGCCAGGAGTGTTAACCTTATGTTAACAGATAAATTACTTACAATTACTTATATTTGTCCTTGTGTGTTAGTTTTTTTCAAACAGGCTTAAAAAAAGGTGCCATCCCTCAAATGAGCAGCCAATTATAACAAGGTTTAATCATTAATTCAATGATGGTTATAAGGAAAAAACAAGTTTGTATAACAATTAATGGCATGACATAGAGCTTTAAGGAATATATACTAAATCAACCACATTTGACACATTTCACAAGCTCAGTGGGATGATTATGATGACACTGTGACTGTTAAGTCACCTGAAGTATGTTTGCACACACTTTCTCATGTCCGTCATGAAAGTAGTGTTCAGTCATGCATGCAATATTAAGGGTGTCAACTCTCTAACCTCACATGTGCATCTACTGCAGCTCCTGTAATTCTAGCAGGGGAAAGTTTGAAATGAACCCACTTCATCATTCTCTTAACCACAAACATACCACTATACACTACAGTGAGACCCCTCAGGGACTCCTGTAAAGCACCACTCACACCCACATAAACACCCCCACCCACTCAAACACAAGCACTAAGCATGGTTTTAAAATCTCCATTTCAATCTGTGTCATACAGCACCGTACAAAGGTTTTAATGCAATAAGAGGAACTATGGCATTCTCATTTACACACATGACTAAGGGTAAAGGAGAGTATGAATGTATTAGGGCATTAATGCATATGAGCATCATAAATTTTTCACAGGAAAGACAGCGGACATTCTCGTTACAGAGGCTGTTCTGGGTCACTTGCTTGTTATTGAAACTTCCCAACTTACTTCCTGTCTCATTCAATGCTCTTACACACACTGTCCTCATTTGACTCAAGGCAGGTTTCAGTTTCTGTGTGCACATTTTCTGGCCTTTTATAGATTTAAAAATTGTTGTTTGTAAGTTTTTTCCTTTTCAGTTTTCGTTTCTTCGCCTTACACCATGGTGACACTGCAAATGGAGTCTGACACTGAAGAGATGGATGACAAGATGAGTATGAAGGTCTTTTATTTGGCCCCTATTCCTCGAGAGTTCCTCATAACGTGGTTGTCTGTCAACCAATATAAAGCAGTGTTGCTCACAATCTGTGGGTTTATATTTAGTATCCAGGTTGGTACATTCTCTTCATTCAACTGAGGAGAATATAAAATCATTTTCTACTTTCAGACCTTTGAGAAAGTTATTCAGCCAAATTCAATTGCTTGGCCTCCAGCTCAACCAAAATTTTGCTGCTTGTTTTCTCACAAACTCGAGGAAATAAGACCACATCCCTCCTGTTCTTACTGAAACCAACAACACATTATTCAGTCTCAGTAATTTCCAACTTTCCTACAAGCTCCAAGCCAATTTAGGCCAACTAAAATTCTTTTAAAATGGCGTCAAAAATATATTATAGACTCATAATAATTGATCAAAATAATTTCCTAAAACAGCTGGGCACTGTAGTTTTTACCAACATTACTCAAAGAGGAGAACATTGAGGGTTTGCTTGAGACTATTTCCAAGCTTAGACTTGTTGTGACAGGTAGTATTTACAGCCTCAGGACATTGTAAATGGGATTGACTCAAAATAAACTAGAGGGGCTGAATTCATGGTTATGAAGGAACATGTCATGCACTGTATATTGATCTGTTATTAGTTTCGGGACAACAATAGAGGTCTGTGGCATAAAAGACTTTTAACTGTGTTTTTATAAGTTATGGTTTTGTGGGGCACACAGGTAGCTCACCTGTGTTATGATGGCTTAGGCCTTGCTGCAGCAGCCCAGGTTCAAATCCAACTTGGGCCCTTTGCTGAATGTCATCCCCTTTAAATAAATGCGGAAATGGCCAAAAAAGTTATTGTAATGCAAATCAAAGAAGTATCTTTTTTTGCTAATCCAACGAACCTAAAATACATGAAAAAATCTGGATACTCCTTCAAATTGATGAAAAACTAAATATCCTCAGCTGACACACCCACAGATATATGACTAGAAATGGTGCAATAGCATAAATAGGTACTGGCAACTGACTAATGTCTGTCTTCTCTTGGTGTAGCTTGTATCATCATATGACCCAGTATTGGATCCATGAATCATCCAGAGTTTCACCTTCTGTTCAGCAGCCTGAGAAACTCTATGCACACATTAAAATGTATGTCCATATGCTTAACATGCATAAGACAGTTGTCGAGACAAATGAGCATTTCCAGGAATCAGAGTCAAATAAATCTCTATCAAGTGGAATTTTACAGCAGTGAGTCAGTGGCAACACTATGTGAGTCTAAACATGAGCTCCATGTATGCTTATCCAAATGGTATTTAGTTACCTGTACCAGCAGGCCCCCAGCGTCATCGCTGTTAGACCTTTCCTGCCTGGTTAAAGGTGAGCACAGGAGGCAACGATACTTTTTACAGACACAGAGGCTGTAACTGGTCAGAGAACAATTACAGAGATGTTAAGATGCCCAAACTTTTGTTTTCAAGGATGCGGTTTTATGAAATTAGGGATCTGATGCAAAATGTGAAGCGGCCCAGAAGGTAAGCAAGACAGTCTAATGATTAAATGGTTTGGAAGAGGTGGACAGTTTTACATTTGCTTTTTACACAGTTAAAATCTAAAACTTTACGTTAACCAGCACTCACATTAACTTCATTTGTTTTGCAGGATTGATATTGTTCTTAATCGAAAGAGGCGTAAGGATATCCAGGGCCTCATGGTGCAAAAAATAAATGATGAGCCGTCTCCTTCAAAATTCAGGTAGTTTATGTTGCACTATTATAGATAGCTCAATCTATTTATATATCATTTGGGTGAAAATTAATATTCTTTCTTTGTTACAGTTGGCAGACTGACTACAAACTCCACCCAACTCTGGAAAAAGTGTTACAGGATAAAAGTAAGAAAAACAATCGGTTGTTTGTTGTAAAATCAGTTGAAAATCATATTTTAAATCTGATGAGTGTACAAACAATGTACCCTAATGACTCTCCTGATGAGATTTAAAGAATTAATAATTAAAATACTTTTTTTTAATCTTTCCCTCAGAGTATTTAGCAGCATTCCACACTTTCCTGCAGTCTGAGTTCAGTGAAGAAAACATCGAGTTCTGGCTCGCATGTGAAGACTTTAAGTCAACCACCTCATCGGACACCCTTCGCTGGAAAGCTGAGGAGATCTACGGAGAGTTCATCCAGCCCACAGCCTGCAGAGAGGTCAGTCTGTCAGTCACACCAAGGTTGACGGTTCATAGCAGAAAGTTTTACATCTGGACAAATAGTCAGCAGATCAGACACCCTCTGGCTTCCTTTGCCCTTTATACTTCAGTAAATAAGACATAGTCCCAAATATCAACTGCATCACAGAAGAGTATTGCTGCATCAGCACAAGAAATTACACTTCATTTTAGCAGGAAGAATGAGTAAAAGTATATGAAGCAATATGGATGACAAATACCACAACTTCCACTTCCTACAGTGCTTCACGCTGTATATTCTTCAGTGTTGGTGCACCTAAGTGAGGAGGCATCTGAGCATAGGGTTGGGTTCAACAATATTTTATTCAATCTGAATCCAGTAGAGCAGCAGTTCTCAAACTTTTTCTCATCAAGGACCCCTAAACTCGCAAAATAATTACAATATGGACCCCCATCTGATAAAATTTTGATTCAGGGTACCCCATCTAATCAGAAAATGTTTGAAACCATGACCAAAATAGCCATACATTCTTTCTTTATGTTACTTATGGATGGAATAATAGTGAAAATAAATCGTTCCCCTTTTTTGCTCCAGGAACCTCTTCAAAGACCCCTGGGGGTCCCAAGACCGCACTTTGAGAACCTCTGCAGTAGAGAATCTAATGTAAAGCCTTCGAATCTATCAGTTTAGGTCAAACACATAGCACATTCTTATACTCAGTTTGTTTTTTTGTTTTTTTGTTTTTGTGTAGCTCATGAAAGAAAGGTTTTCTATTCTCAATCTAGATTTTGTTTAGGGTAATTTCAAGGATCTAAAGACTTAGCATTCCCAACAAGAATAGTTTTTTAACAGACCAGTTTGATAATGTCTCATTCTGCTAGAAAGGAAAATGTTACCACTTCTATACTTTCCTGCATACTCTGTTTTCACAGTTTTTTATGCATGTATTGTTAGGTGAGGTTTAGAGTTTAAGAGATGGAATAGCTTGACATAAGCATTGTTATCAGATGCTATAATGTATTTCCTTAAAGCCCCTAACTCATATGCTTTGAGGGTCATGTTTTTTGGTTGTTCTGGATTTAAAGGTCCCATATTTTACACTTTTCGGTGTCTTGATCAATAAGAAGATATATTTGTGGTTTTAAGAAGCAAAAACCATCTCAATGTAGTTTTACATCTCCTCTCTCAGGCTTCTCTCTGGAGCTCTAGTAACAACAGGTCGGTGAGCCAATCAGAAGAGAGGAGGCTAAATATAGGTAAAAATACAGCAGATTTCAGATAAACACTCAGAGAAACCAAATCCTGCAAGGTTTGATGGTGGGCTGGGCTTTGGGCATGCCTGAGGGTGGTTTGTTGTGACATCACAAAGTTACAGAAGTTCTGACGGTTCGTTTCTGGCTGTGTGCATTTCTCTGTGGACTGAGCGCCTTGATGTTGTCACAGTATTAATATAGAACCTAGACCTGCTTTATAATCAAACAACATATGGACATCTCACTTTATACAATACAAGACCTTCAATACAGATACAGAGGAAATAATAATATATGTGAAATACTTAATAAATTCCACCTCATTCTACATCATGTATATTGAGTTTTGTACTTGTTGCTTCTAGATCAATGTTGACCACCACATCAGAGAGAAGATCAAGAAGTCCTTGGAAGAGCCGAGCCTCTCCTGCTTCGACGAGGCTCAGAAACACGTTTACCTGCTGATGGAAAGAGACTCTTGCCCTAGATTCCTGCACTCTGACGCCTACCTGAGTCTAAAGCGTAAATCCAGAACTTTGTGGTACATTTAGCTGAAAGGAAGAACGTTATCAAAACAATATGTCAACACTTCTTTTTTTAAAACCTCACATTTCTTTTTTTTTTTTCCTGTTTGGCTGAACTGAAGTTATTTCACAGTGTATGAGACGATCAAAACAGTTTTCTTTTCAGCACAGAGAATCTATTTCATACTCAGAACCCAAACTGAAACAATGTTTTCAACCATGTCTCTTTTTTTATTGGGGGTAAGATGATGTTTTGATGAAATGTTGTGGAGAATGAAAAGAGGAAAGAGGAGAAAAGTAAGTGTGAGTGGGAAAAAAAAGTACATGTACGTAGGGCAGGCAGAATGCTGTTGATGATGATTGTGCAATTTAAAGTTGTTTGAAATACTGTATGTGCTAACTGAAAGTCTTAGTAAGTTAAGGTGGTGAGTACAGTGTGATAAATAATGAGGAAAGATAAATAAATGGTTTCTGACATGAAGAGTAAAATGACCTAGTTTTCATTTAGAGTTCCATAAATGGAAGTTAAATTTCATTCATTACTTCTTGACCGACATTTCAGTAGATTATTGTTGTCACTGCCACTCAAAATCTGTGACTGTCCTTAATATTCTGACTCCTCCACATAGTCAGAACTCTGAGACTAAGGTTTCTACTTTTCTGATTGACTGACTGAGTGCAGGCGTGGGGATGGGCATGAAAGAAAAAGAGTTTCCACAGCTCACCCGGCAAGGAGATTCTGTTTTTGGTCACATGTCTGATATATCCTCTAATTAGGTGCGGAGATGACTCCACACACCAGCAATAGGGTTTACCAAACTGGAAAAAAGTAACCCCATGGTAACCCTTGATCCTACTCTGCTCTGTAAATGGCCCTATTCCTGAAAATTGTGCCTTAAAAAGGAATAGTGAGGCAGCTAATAATAACCCAGGGGCTTAAACGACAACACTGGAGTCATCGGGCAACCTGATGCGTAACAGATCAGCCTGGATGTGCTGCCTTGTTAGGGGAATAATCTCATCACCCGCAGACAATGATGGCAGAGATGCGTAAGTTCTTTACTTAGAGAAATAACCTGAGAGAGGTGCACGTTTGGCAAAAGATTACAATGTCTTTTGCTCAAAGAAAATGTGGAGAATTAGCTTTTTACATTTCAGGTTAATAAAGTTTTGTTATGCAGGTTGTCGAGCTACTTTGGGCCTTATCTTGTTGAAACTGTAGCTTGTGTTTCAAAAAGGGAAACATGAAATATGAAGTAGAATATTTATATTATATATATATATATATATATAAATCCAAGCAGCTCAACTTGTAGTTAAGTCAATTTATTCTTACTTTGTGCCTTAGAACACCTGCCGAGAAAGTTACGGAAGTGGTATTTTGAGCATAAGTAAGCACTGCATACTGATAATCAAAAGGTTCTTTGAACCCGATCTGGTAGACGACTAAAAGCTATGTGCTCCCCTTGTTTATGGATATGTTTATGGATTTTATGGATAAATCATTGTTACTGCACTTTCTAATCTAATTTTGCTCTGTAACCCAACCACTTCTACTCCTAGAATCCAAAGTACTTTACCTGTCAATGCGTAATATATATTTAATAGGGATTTTCATGAAAGATCCATCAAAGATATGCAGAACATAAACCAAGAAGTCCACACATTCACTAATTCATGGCTGTAAAAACATCAAACATCTTTTGAGAATCTCCCTTCAAATGTTATGAGTTTTAAACCATATCTAATAGTAATAATATAATAATAATAATAGTCTTTATTACTGAATAGAATTTAGGTGACCAACGTTGTGATCATGCACCCTATCTCCACTCAAGGATGCCCTTCATTTGATGCTGGATTTTTCTTTTGAGATTGTTTTGTCACACCAAGATCAAGTGTGAACTTTCACACATAAACCTAACATGTAATTTTTATCTGTGTTGCCTAGTTTGTAACTCAGTATGGAGATGAAATGCCAGTGCAGTACATGTGTTAAAATTGACACTACAATCAGTGGCTACACAACCCTGTCTCTTAGGAATTATGTTTATCTACTACTAATCCGTTTTACCAATTATGTTTGGAGAGGGAAACATAATTGCTGCCTGGATTACACAGCACTCTAGTCAAAGGGAGGAGGTCAGGAGGGTTGATGGGTGTACAGAATCTAGGACTTGAATCCAGACTCTGTCTCTCTCTGTTATGTTTAGGCAACAAAAGGTAGGCGCTTAGGTTAAGGTAAGGGAAAGATCAAGGTTTCAGGTAAATGTAACTGAAGTAGATAGAGCTTAAAGTTCAATGTTGCTTTAGTTGCTGAAAGTATATATTGTATGGCAAGAGTGGGCATTGTAGGGTAAAAAAAAAGGTGTCACTGAACATTTTGGGTTTTGGCAGACGAGTTTTTTCCTACCACAATATGTTAAAAATATCCAAACATCCAAATACTTTTTACAAAATGTATATAAAGTGTAGAACTTTTTTGGCCTGCAGACTGAAGCTATAACAGATTTATTGTTTTTGATAATGCCGATCTCCGCAGTCTCGATGTCAAACGTCAATAACTCTGAGGAGCACACTGGGGTGTCGGGGGGGTTGGTCCTGATAAATGACACAGGTCTCACATCTCCTGCATCACATGGCACTACTCTTCACACACAATCTGTCACTGTTTTCTCATAACACGGTTACCAAGGTAACGGAAAGGAAGTGAGTACTGTCAATGGCACAGTATTAGTCAAAACTGTTCACACTTGGGGAACTTGATGACCAGATCTTGATGGTAGAGGCTAATTTATTGTGTTTCTCTCTCTCTCTTTCTCTCTCTCTCTCTCTCTCTATATATATATATATATATATATATATATTCCTCACAGAATGAAATATAAAGGTTGTGTCAAAAACACACTGACGTGCAGCACGAGGGACGACCTCCAGCTCTAAGTGTTTGGTGACTCTTTGTAATGCCTCAGCACTTATAACCGTGTTTGGGCAAAAGAGGGAGAGCAGCATCAGTGAAGCTGAGGGCAGATTGTAAAAGGGCGACCTGTGGCATCAGGTGGTGAGCAGGAGTGGCTAACAAAAACATAGAAAAACAGACACAGTCAGTCAGGTTTCTGATATCACAGCACTCCTGTGAGATGTTGTTTTTTTTTTTTTGAATCCTCTGTCTTTTCTCTTCCTGTCAGTTTTTCTGTCAAAATCTTCTTCTTCTCTAAATCTTCAACAATTAACAGAGAGGTAGTTTAACACTGAAGAATCAAAGCTGGTACCACTAAATTTCATTTTCCGCCTTTTTTATTTGATTGAAGGAAACATTTTACTGCACTATATTGTGAGCACAGTATTTAATATTTCTACATTTTCAATCAGATCTCCTAAAAAGTCGGAGCACCGAGCATAGTGACACCATTCTTACCTGGTTTTGTCTACCTGCGCAATTCCCTGTGTTGTCAATCTGAAGCTGCTTTTATTGACTCACATTTATTTGGGAAAATATTCTAATAAACGGCTGTGTTAAGTGGCCAAGGATGAGCAGAATACTGCAACAGAATCTCATCTCAAAGTCAAATTGTGTAGAAACCCATCCGACCAATGTGAAGTCAGAGGCAGATGGTGTGACTCTGTCACTCTGTGACCTACCATAGCAGTGATATTGTGATACTTCTGTACAGAATGCAACAAAAAGCTGGGGATGCTTGGGATTCTGGGTAAAATATTGAATAAAATGATTAAAAACCATCAAGATTTTTTCCAAATAAGACTGATGTTTGTGACGAGGGCTAGCATGTCCAATACTTGCTTTTGGTTGAAGATGGCTTGTTTGGTGGGTGCTGTGGTGGCTCAGTAGTTGTCAGCACAATTGTCGCCTCACAATCAGAAGGCCATGCAGGTTGAAGCTTCAGCCCAGGCCTTCCCCATGTGGAGGTTTAGAGTTATATTGTGAGAGTGGTACATCATTAGCACAAGTCACAGGTTGAGGACTGCACAACAGGCAATGTTGGACCTATTTGTAAGTTTTGCTATTTCTGCAGAGCTAACATTAGCATTAACAGCTGTTTACTTACCAGTCTTGAAGAAACTTAGTCAGGGGTGCAAACATGAACGATGATCACATCTTGACCCTCTCTATGAAAGCAGGCATTTCCACCCATCTGTGGCCGCTCGTATTTTTTCTCTAAAAACTTCCCTTAAGACATGGTCAGACGACACTTGGTACAAACTAGCCCCCATCTTTAAAATAAGATATGGATTGTCCAAGCCAGTAAATCCCCTCTCATCATGTACAGTGACCTCTGCTTCAATGTCAGCCAAAACATCTGTCATAGAGCAGTGACATTTTGAAGGAAACATGAAATGTCAAGAGTCATCGCTACTAATTTCAGCTAATGCTAGTCAGTCGCCAACAGACTGTCCACTTTGCTACAAGTTCTCACACAACTTGCAGTTTTTGGTCTTCAGCTCGTCGTCTGTTCCCAGTCCCTTGAATGACTAACAGGCTCAGACGCACAAGGCTGTGGTCCGTCAAATGTGTATGAGTCAGTGTTGACACTGGCAATGGTTTCCATGTTCATTATTGTAGCACTTGACCTTATTTTTATCTCTCCCTTAAGTGACTTGAAGTTACAATTTCTTCAGTTTGAGGTGAATTAGCCTTGTAGCCTTATAAAATATGAATAGGATTTGCATTTCCTACCCTCCACAGAGGGATCTCAGTGTACAGTTTGACCTTGATGGAAGGTTTGGACAATAAAGTAATAACTTTGCGGCGGAAACAGGAGAATGATCATGATATGACGCTCTGACAATCTTTCTAACTTCCTGTCGTCTTACGGAGTATCTCTGTTGCAATCAATTTGCTGTTTCCTCTTTCTCACATTTGGCTGTAGTCTTCAGTTGCATGAATTTCCGCCAAGTTGTAATGAATTACCCTTTGCTGGATAGATAAATGTTGAAGTTGATGATTTTTATCGCAGAGAGCCAGGAGGCAATCCTTCCATTTTCAACAGGCTTAACTCTTCAGTCCCAATTTCAGAGGGCTACCAAAACACACAACGGGCAAAGGTCGCGATTTGCCTATCACAGTCACTGTTACTGTCATTTGCATCTGTGCTGCCAGACTAAAAATAATGTGAACACAGCATGCTTTCAGCCACAGAGACTGCTGTCTGTTTGGCTCGTCCAGTCAGGAGGAGGGAAGGATCTGCAACAGCAGATGGAAAGAAAAGGAAGCAGCGAGACATAATAGGGAGTAAGGCATCAAGAGGAGGGAGGCATACATTCAGTACAGTGTGAGTATGTGTTGTTTCTAACAGTGAGGTAGGAGGAGAGGAGGAACAGGAGGAGGAGGAGGAGGAGGAGGAGGAGGAGGAAGGGGTGCTTCCTCTTCAGTCTGGGCTGAGCTGCTGATGTATCCCAGCAGCCCCGGTGCGTAGCAACAGGAAACCTTGGTATATAAAGCCACATCGCAGGGGGAACCCTCCTAAGTGTGTCTCAGCCGCAGCATGACCAGGACCAAGAGCCTGAGAGTGTGGACTTAACAAAACAATGCCCAGCCTAATCGTCGAACCACTCAACACACAGCACTTCATCATGGACAGAGATGACAGGAAGAGAAACAAGAACATGTGAGTGAAACTTTTACTTTAACGCCAGGCCGGGGTTTCCAGTAAATGCGTCGACTTGGTGCTTGATGAAAAATAGTTTTTCAGTTAATGTATCTATTCAATACTAGGTGATGCAATTGCAAAGGGATTCCGGGTTGTCCCGTCAATCCTTTCAGAGACACAGGGATATTATTGATGCTTCATGGCATCTCCTCAAAATAGCTTAGAGTTGATAATGTCATCTAACTTTACTACACCAATTACTAACACACCAGTATGCTTTGACAGACTCACTTGAAACTAATTTAACAGCAGTAAATCCAACAGGGATATATTCATGTATTTCTTATCTCTACACAGTGGAAAGAACTTTATGTGCCGACTCCAGTGCATGTTCTCACACTCGTCAAGCTCTGAGAGGTAAGGAGACTTATGGAGTGTTTTGCATACATTTCAGTTTTAAAATAGCCAGCCTGCTCCTATCATTTCCATCTATGGCATCATGAAAGGATTCAAACAAACTAGAGACACCATGTTTGCTTTGGCAGAGCATACACGCACACCAACATATCCCATGGTTTTGACAATTTTTTTTTTTTTTTTTTTTTTTGTACAGATTTGATAAGCACATCTGCTATGCTTTTCTTGATTAGCGTGCTTCTGTAGTCCTTGCAGCCCCTTGCACAGTTCACCTCAGTTTTATTTTACCCAAATTTGATTCTGGTTGAGTAATCCAACTTGCATTCTCTCCCAGCAGGCTAAGTTTAGAAGATACCCAACAATGGTCACAGTCACTGGAAAGGCTTCTCGAGTCTAAATGTAGGTTGCATTTTCCCTGAGGACGAGAATACTTGATAATACTAGAAAAGTAAACATTATGTTTGTGAGAATAAGAGATTAAAGGAAAAAAGGGGAAGTTGCAGATGCTTAATCTTTGGCGTGTTTTCTGTGCTTTCCTCAGATGGACTGGCTACCTTTCGTAACTTTCTCAAATCTGAATACAGCGATGAGAATATTGAATTTTGGCTCACCTGTGAGGACTACAAGAAGATCAAGTCTTCATTCAGGATGTCCTCAAGAGCCAAGAAGATTTACGAGCAGTTCATCAAAGCAGAATCTCCTAAAGAGGTAATACAGCTCAGAAAAATCTCTCTTACATGTACTTAAATCTTTGTGTATCAGACTGAATAATGAAGATACAGATTGAGCTCTGACAGAGTATCACAGAGAAGTGTCTGCTCAAATCTCTCGCTCTTGGCTCAGATCCCTTCATTCCTATCTCTGTGCCTCATTGCAGATCAACATTGACTATCACACCCGAGAGCAGATCAAAAGGAACGTCAAGACTCCCACCATGCACTGCTTTGACGACGCTCAGAAGATAGTTTATGGGTTGATGGAAAGAGACTCGTACCCGCGGTTCCTCCGCTCGGACATTTATAGAACTCTCCTGGAAAACCTTGCCGCCGACGCCACAAAGGGATGAGAGCACAGTCAAGGGGGGAGACAGAGAGAGAGAGAGAGAGAGAGAGAGAGGAAGGACATAAAACCCATAACTGGAATGTTTGAGCTCCTTCGAGGGAAAGGACTGACAACAAAGAAGGAAGGAGAATCAACCTGCACAGCACACGGACACATACAGAGGCCTCACGCCGCCCCCGCCGTCGTCACTATAGATCCAGAAGCAAACTGTGCCTTAGTCTACGTAATGGGAGGATCACTGAACACCACACTTCCGAGGACTGTTTAACAAGAGGAAGAAGAAGAAGAAACATGACCAGCCTTAATGATAATGACTCTGTAGTGTGCGTTTGCACTGGATAAGTTTGTGTTGGTGTGCGAATTTGGAGCTTTGACGACAAATGAATCAGTGGGGCCGCTGACGCTCGCTCCGACCGTGGAGCTGCATAAGCAAACCGTGCAACAGACCTCCTCCAGCCTTCTTTGCAGAGGTGTTTCCTGTGCAGATTAAGATAGAGGATGTAAGAATCAACTGTCACACACACAGGAGAGTGTGTGTGTGTGTGTGTGTGTGTGTGTGTGCGTGCGTGTGTGTGTGCGTGCGTGCGTGCGTCCGGGAGATAGTGTGTATTTAGTTGTAGCGTTTCACTGCCACTGACACATAATAAGCTGTCACAAAAAGAGCTGGCCAATTATCTAATGACAGCACCAAGGAAGACAACAAATCCATAGCACACAGAGGACTCAACAGTCACATGCCATACTTAGTAAAGGGTTACAGAAAGCCATTTAGTTACGCTAGAGGCGTTTTGGGCCACTTTAAAAGGATATTTTCTTTTTTTTTTTTTTTTCCAGATTAGATATGGGGTTTTAAAAAATTATACTTTTTTTTTTTTCTTTTTTAGATTTAAGCTGCCTGTGGGTGATATTTTGTGCAAATATTTAATATTTTAAGTTGATCATTTTCAAACAACTAAAGTAAAAGTAAGTAGGATAATTCTATTCTTAACCAGACATGACATCATGTACATTTTTGTGTGGAATCTGAACCAAATTTTGCGTTAGAGCAGCCAACAACTACCCAGTTTCGGCCAGTGATGTCTAATTTTAATGCTTCCGCACACGACTGCTGACCAAAGACGAAACCTAATTGTTACAGCACCGAAGTGTCATCAGTTGTGATTTTATGTAATAAACTATTTGAGTGGAAATGTCATAGAAATAGTATGTTTCACATTGCATGAGAGGATGTTAAAACTCCTTGTATACCTTGAGAATAGGGCTTATTACTGCTTTTCCAAACCATGTTGTTTTAATGTATTTTTAGGGAGTTCATAGTTAAGTTAACTTAAAAGTTAAACATTGTGTTATTTATTGTTACTTGTCACCACTTGAGTACAAAGTTTGTTGCTGTGTTGACGTGCTTGTTCAAGATGTTAGTGATTTGAATGACATTAAATTATTTAAATTGCATACTTGGAAGTAAGTGAATTTTTTTCTATTTTTAACAGCACCACTGAAGTTACGTTTCATGCTGCAGCTTTCAGTTGCTTTATGATCTGATTTCTGTGGTGGTCTGTGTTAAAGAAGACAGCAACGCACTTCCAGTGAAATAGATCCTGAAACATTGTATTCGAAAATTAATGGGATGTTTGCATAACGATTGTCTGTTATATCTTTAAAGCAATACTCCACCGCATCAGGATGGAAACATAAAGGCTGTGCCAAGTTATAGTGGGCGACAACTTATCTTCACTGAAGCAACTACAGTACAGTTGTTGGCCAGACTTTACACTCCATCCTACTAAGTGACAGAGCATATACAGAATGTTTTGTTTTTATTTCATAAATAGTGCTCCTGCTCTCTCATATTCAAACATTTTCAGCATTTTAAAGATCCCATATTGTATAAAGTAATTTCCATGTATGTTTTGGTTACAAATCAGGTCTAGGTTCTATATTAATACAGTGAAAGTATCAAAGAGCTCAGTCCACAGAGAAATGCACACAGCCGGTATTCAGAAACTGAGCATTAAAACGAGCCATCAGGACTACTGTAACTTTGTGATGTCACAACTATACAGTCACTGCCCTCGGCCGTGCCCAAAACCCAGCCCAACTGGTCTCACCATCCAACCTTCCAGGATTTGGTTTTTATTTATTTTTATTCAGTCACTCAGAAAACAGTCAGCTGACTGACCTATTGTTACCAGACCTTCAGGGAGAAGCATGAGAGAGGAGATGTAAAACTACATTGAGATGTTTTTTTGGTTCTTAAAACCACAAATATATCTTCTTCATTTCAAATAAACGCAAGAAAAGCATAAAATATGGGACCTCTAACTGAGACATCTGGGTTTCCCTTATCAAGAAAGCGGAGCTTCAAACTGAGAACTAAGTACAGATTTACAATAAATGAGATAAAATAATCCACCGATGATAATAAGACATAAAAAAAAAAATAAAATTATCCAGAAGTAGCATTAACTCAGTGGTTTTGAGTTTCAGTTTCAGTTTTCAAACTTTACGGGAAATTACATCAAAGTAAAAAATGATACGACAAAGGACTGGGTGCGCGCTATTTCCTGTTATCCTTTTTTTTATCATTGAAAAGCATCTGTTGACTTGGAAATAAAGTGCACAAGCAATGTACACTGCTTTAAAAACAGGAAGGCCCGAACTTCCAGTTTCTTATGAAATCAGTCATTGTGAGAAATGAGATTTTCTCTGAAATGCAGCCACACGGCAAAATGAAAGACTGTGCTATTCAACAGAAGTAATGATAAGCTTTGCTTTTGCTTAGTCTTTCAAATGTAACAGAAAAAAAATGCTATTGATTAGTTTAGTGCAGCGATTCATATTAATTGTTTCCATCAATTGCATTATGAGTCACTCTGCCTTTAGAGAAACAACACAAGCAGATGCTGAAATTGTGATCAGTCAAATACACATGATCCAAAGCTGTACTGTTGATTAACCCACAGTTAGTGTCTCACTCTGCTGTTCTACTGTTTCTGCTGATGCTGAACAGTGCAGCACACTGCAGTGGTGCCACAGGGAGGAAGATAGACTCCATTTTGTGAAACACTTACACAAGACAAAAAATGAAGAGAGCTTGTTAAATGCTGTTCGGTCTCATTCTGTGTGTCAATTCTTCTCCACAAATCTTTCTGTGTCAGTTTCTCTGAGCCTGACTATGAGCTCTCTCTCAATTGCTCAGTGGAATGCTGTCCAACTGAGCAGCCTTATAATTAATGAAACTCCCATAGCTCTGCCAGTGTTAAAATACTTTTCTTTTTTTTTTTTTCCTGCACACTCTTTGGTCCCACACTAACAGATCCAGAATAGATGTTATGTAATATCCTGCTGGAACAAATGTGGATGCATCTAATGCTACTGACTACGCCTGAGCCATTCACTATTTTTTGGAATTAAAACCACTGCTCCATGTTCTCCAAAAGCAGAATAAACTATTTATTTCCACATGCTCCCTTTGTGGTATATTCCATATTGACATATTAAAGACAAGTTTACATCTTATCACTTATTATATAAGGTTTGTACATCATGAAACTATTAGTGTAATTGTCTCCCTTTACAGAGAGTGATCCATTCCTCCACCAGGTACAGAACATACCGACACAGGTGAGGTTTTTCATTCCTTTACAGACTAATAAACAGCAAGCAATAAAGACACCATGAGAGAATGCTGCTGGATGTGGCTGACAGTAATGTATTGGTGAGCTGACATTAACTATACTGCCTCAACATTAGCTCATGTGGCTAATAGCTAATTTATTTGTCACTCAGCTCTTATGCCTTGCTCCGCAGAGGTACTGAAACCTTTTGCGAATCCACATCTACATCTACACCTTTCAAATGTTTAAAGATCATCACTAGCTGGAACTGCATAGTGCACCACGCTTGTTCGGAAAGTTAAACCTTTGCACTTGCAATGCATCACACATAAAGTGAGGTCATTTTTCATGCAAATAGCTCATAAAATATTATTGATTGCAAATGTTTGGGAGACTCTTCCGCTGTACAGCTCAGCAGTTATTTCTTCTTGTTACTTAACACGTGGAAAGGAAAAATAAACAACAGCAGATAAGCATGCAGGTAGCTGGCACTGTCTAAGCAGCAGTGATAGCTTCTTTTTTTCTTTTTTTTAAACAACTCCTCTGAAACATGCCTGCATCTCTAGTGAATGCACGAACATGGGGTTTGCATGCTTCGGGACCTGGGATGGGCGGCCCATCCCAGGTAGTTTAGTGTAATATAGACACAATCTGTGATTGATTTAATTACTCCCCCATCAACATTTCATTATGTGCTTCTTAAAAAAAAACTAAATCTATTATTGGACAGGGCTCAGTTAGATTAAGTGTAAACTCTTTGTCAAGCCAATATGCTGCAAAAACACAACTGCAGAACAGCTCTGCGTTTGCAGGCGAGAGCCTCCATCTCTACAGATAAACCAGTTCTCATATGTTTTAATCTTACTCATCAGTTACATGAGGTGTGGATTTTTCAATGTCAGCTGATGTTAAAAGGGAGGCTCCTCTGCAGTTTGTGCATGTACTCTCTGTGCAGACCTCCACGTACAGTACAAATACACACCCAGACAGGTTCAGAATTTAAATGTTTGTGCAGTTTGGGCCCCACAATCCTTTATGTGCCCCAACTACAACTGGTGGATGTAGGCTGCAGTTCTCCATGCAAACATGTTTTGTAATGGTACGTGACTATAGGTAACTATATGTTAGTGTTGCTCGTTGTTTTGTTGAGTTTGTACATTTAAAAAAAAAAGAATCATCACTTAGTTGATAGCGGTTTTTAGCTGTTTCACCTAAAACAGTCTCACCACCTCAATCTATAGAAACTAGATTATTTTTCAAATAATATCTCATCTTCATTTTACTCTTCTACAAAAAGCTGCAAAAGTAAAGTGATTGTAAGAATAAAACCTTATATCATTTGTATGCCTCTATATGCCATGAGGAAACTTCTTTTGGCATAAACACTCATTTAGACTCAAGGATGAACTGATTAGATTTTGTGGTCAAAGGTCAAGGTCGCGGTGACCTCACAATACACAGTTTTTGTCTCTTGAATGTTGTATCTCAAGACCACCCTGAGGAAATTTGTTTAGATTCACTTGGACCTGAAGATGAACTGATTAGATTTTGGTGGTCAAAGGTCAAAGTTCGAGGTCACAGCTATTTATATATATCAATATAATAATATATCAGGAATGCACAGAGGGAATTACATTACTAGTGGCACACTATGACCTCACAAAATACTATTTTGTTCATAACTGGCAAATTCATACACTAATAATGTCACAATTTAACTCAAATGTCTATAAAGATAAAATTAGGTGATAACATTTTATTGTATATCCAAATGGTCAAAGGTCAACTCCTCTGTGACATTGTAATGTTCTGCTAAAAGCCCTCTGGCTATTTAATAATAAATGCTGTAACTCATGAGGGGGAGATTGTGACCATATTTCCTGCAATTTGGCTGCTTGGCGGCGGCATAAAACCATGAGGCAGTATTTTTTCAAAGAAACCACTATACAAAACATTTGATGGATAACCCTATCAGGTTTCAGGATTCCCTGGAACACACCACAGCTCAGCTGGCAAATGGAACAGTTTTCATTGTAGCCATTATGCCCACAAATGGCTCGTCATTGTTGGCTATTTGAGAGAGGACAAGGAAATTGACCCGTCTATCAGTCATGTTTCCTTCCGCTTAGAGTGGACGGGAAAGCCAAATGTATGGATAATGCAGCCTCTTTTCAAAATGCTCATCCATTTAATGTAACTGTACCAGCTGGTGGGTTTTGTATGTGAAGGCATTTGCTAATTGATGCCTTGACTCTGGCTGAAGCCACCACCAGGAGAGAGGCCAAAGGCTCGTTGGCTGTGGGAGCGCTTTCAGTTAAATGAGCAACTGTCTTCAGCACATGATAAGTGTCTCGTGGCAAGAATTTATTGATCTTTTATGCCCCTTTTGAAATTTGTGCAAGTGTGCTTGTCACTCCTAAAGCATACGGATGCCTGACAGCCTGCAGTACTTTTCCACCATTTATTGATCATCCACATCCACTACATGAGGGCTGGACTCTGACCTGAAGAATGGGAGGGAGGGAGAGCCGGTTCGTTTTACAATATAATTAGCAAACTACTAGTGACGACAAATGCTTCAGAACAAAAGAGGACGACAAACTGCTATTTGTGGTCAACATATTGAAAGGTTTTAAAGGTCTCGCCTAGTGGCACAAAGCCCAGAGAATGGTAATGATGACGGCAACATGTACGGGGATTACAGAAGTAGCCGTCAGGTGTCATAGGTGTGTAAAGACACGCCAAGCATAGTCATGGTGTTGCTGAAGCATTGATTGACATGTGTGGCATACTGTGTGAAATGCAGAAGCTATTTTAAGCTGCTGAGGATTGACATTAATATTTGGTCATTGGTATTTTTGGAAACGTTTGCGTTTTCTTTCCATGAGTAAGATGAGAAGATTTACACCGTCTGTACTGCAAATATGAAGCTAAAGGCAGGAGACGATTAGCTCAGCTTAGCATAACGTTGCGAGAGTGGTATCAATCTTCTTATATAACCCTTGGCAAGAAAACAATAATCATATTTCCTAACAGTATAGTTAAGGGTGGGCAGGAAACTCTTTTTGTACAGTTGGGCCAGTGTACGGTTGGTGATGTGATTCTGCATTCACCAAGTCAGAGATTGTGGTGACAAGGTTTGAGGGCTCTGCTTCTAATAAAACAATGTCACAATAACTGCGTCCCAATTCAGGGGCCGTATCCTTCGGCGGCTGTAATTTAAGACCTCGGTGCTACTTGGCTGTCGCATTTCGAAGGCGCCATAAAAATGCAACCTTCTTTTCCTGGGCCCCAACGGATAAATAATGATAATGATAATAATATGGCAGCAAAGAAAGCTAGGGGATTACACTTTTAAATGTAAGTGTTGGGTTTAAGCCCAGTTGACGGTTCACTGTAAGACAGTTAAGGTCAGGGTTGCTACGAAACAGGAGCGGCACTTTGTGACGCAATGGTAAAAGCGGGCACAGCTGGTTCGGTTCGGCATTCACGTCCTCCGAAGGAAGTGGCCCCTGAATGTGACACCAAGGAAACATAACAGAGCATGTGTCCGTCACCATGGAGATGCTGTTGCCATCCCAGAACCTAGTATTACCCCGGGGCAATCTACTGCTCCTGTCTTAACCTGACCGACGCTGTAAAATACAGGAAAGACTGGTGACAGTCAAATGACAAAACACAGCTTTTCACCGCTGCTGGTCTCAGTGTACATGTACACAGGAGGAGGCCAGGAGGAAATAGCACTTAGGTCATTATGACATCAACCCCTCACATTACCAGTGCAATGACACACACTCGTAGCATGGTCAGCAGTTCAATTGACACACAACAACAACTATGCTAATGAGGACACAGGCGCAGAACACTCCACTGGCTGAACTGCACAATCTCTTCCTTTAGCTGAATGAGGAAACACGTTAGATGTGTCCCTATTCCACACTAATACGAGAAATGAATGTACTATACTGATTTGTACTAACAGGAAATGATACATGTGCCTGTGGGCATCAGTCCAACTCCGAGTTTAGGATAACAAAGGCAGTTAAACTTAAAGAAAGACACCAACTTCAAAGACTTAATTCTGTCCTTGTGTTTTTCCTTTCATCTTCCTGGAGCTGATTCCCCACCCTCTATTTAACTTTCATTAAATTCCCTTGTGCATCGTCCAGTGTGGGACAACGGGGTCAACACTCACACAAATTCTGTATACATATTTGCATATATGGGTATCTATCGCTACATACTTAAAACATACTTAGAATTGCATTGTGCAATGAAGACTTATCTAGTAAGATCCTAAAGCACCACCTCTGAATATCTGAGCCACTGTCAAAATGAATAAATGAAAAACCAAAAATAAAGTAAATTGCATTGATTGATTTAATTATCTCATCAGTTATGAATATTAAATAAATATTCAGTTACAGTTGATTTCAACTGTCCCGCTCAGTTAATCCTAATAGATATTCAAGTTAAAGCAGGTGTGTCGGAGCTTCCCACACAGCTCTGACCTGGATTCAAGGTGAGAGGAACTTGTGTTGGTTTGCAGACCATGCATGCAGCTGTCTTGTTGGGGTTTTTATCCCACGTTTATAAGTTGAACTTTTAATCATGAGTTGCAGACTTTGCTGCCAAAATGGAAAGTCACTGACAGAGAGGTTTCTACCCGTTGCTTTTCTTGAATTTCTTCTCACCTCCTGATTGTTTTGGGGCCGAGTGCACGCGCAGCGGCCAAAACGGTTAATGTGGGTATTTTCTACACTCTGTAGTTCAGCCACAACATTGAAACCGGCTTAGCGTTAATGTTGTGACTGACAGGTGTGTATATACACACTGATTGTGTTGGTTATTAACTCCACTGCCTTGCACATATGTCCTCATTCTAAAAATCATGCTGGTGGCCTCTCTTTTAACATCTGTGATGTTGTGCACGTCCATTTTTTTTTTTTTTCTTTTTTTTTTTTTACAGTACTTGAAGCTTTGTGATAACTGTGTTTTTTGTACCAATAGCAGCTGAGCAGAGAACATAACCCCATAGACAGGTTAAGAGTGCAGCTGGGTTTTATGAATACCGAAACTTCCAAACACAAAGAGGACAAACTCTGCAAGCCAGTGCTGGGAATCACCTTCTGCGTAAGGCCCTCCGGACGGACTTCATGCCTTAGTGGAAACTTGGCTCTGGTCTTCATCCACTTCTAAACAGACGGCTGCTTACACACAGTCTGCACATCATAATAAACACATGAGGTGAACACCGTGTTTTCACCCAGTATATCTCCAAACTGGTGCAACAGAGAGAACGAGAATCACAACACAACGCAGCAGGTGACGCAGATGCATTATGGCCCAGATGATCTAGGACATAATGTGATTTTTCTGTACATCTGTGTGTCCTGTCCTGTGCCCTTTTGGTGTTTCTGGGATATGATGATGTCAGCACACATTGTTATTGGAATAAGGACTTCACTGTGCTGAAATGGTAACTTTCTCAGGCAGTGTTATTCAGTTTTTAGCTGACAAACACCCTCTTTAACTAACCGGAGAAAGCATGCATCCATCATGTGTTGCATTTTTACTTTACTTTTTTTTTTAAAATTAACTATTATTTGCTAAGTTAAACTTCATACTGCATGTTTAACCTCTCTTTATCAACACAGACTGAGTTATTTTTGATAATTTTTTTGTGTTTATTTTTCCATTGAAGTGTCATGCAGACAAATTGTTCCTATAACAGAATGTCAAATATTTTCATGACTGCAGCTTTGCATACAATGACTCAGTGGAAACATGGCAGGGAATGTGCCAAATGAATGTAGTGTGAGTTACTCATCCACACTGTGCATAACAAACCGGACCTGCAGGTTTAGCCCAAAGATTACGCATTTCATTCATTTGACACCCTGCTACATTTGCAAAAAAAAAAAAAAAAGGAAAGAAAGAATGGAAAGCAACAGAGTGTATTGCACATAACAAAGATAATCAGCTAGGTGCATGAGATCTGGCACGTTCCTATGAAGCTTCAATCAGTGTGAACTCGCCTATTATGTATTAAAGAGTAGATCTTAGACAGCTGACATTCAGGGACAGGGTGAGGTAGCAAACATTTGCAGCAAAAGACCACGTCCTAATAACCCAGCACTTTGCATTATATAGATTAAAGCAATGCTAAATCCACACGATGAAACTGTATTATTACATAGATTTCGGTTGATTAATCAGTATTTTTACATTACAAATCGATCAATGGTAAAGTGGGAGATGTCACGTGTAGTGATAAGCTTCTGACGCATTGTTTGCTTTTCTGGTCCACAAATTGTGCTCTTATCGAATCCATCTCCAGCAGCGGGTGGCTATTTTTAGACAAAAAAGAAAAGAAAAGATGTCTGATGAAACAAACGATTGCTTCCTGTCCAGCACAAAACTGCTGAAAACGGCTGAGTCGTCTAAAAAGTCATATAATTTTCGCAGGAGTTGGTAGAGACCAAGAACAGAGCTAAAAAGCAAGTGGACATCGGGCTAATATTCACCTCAATGCTAAAAATGCTAATGTTGCACAGAGCCTTCGTTAGCTAAAAGAGCGTTGGTGATAATTGGTGATGTTTTTCAGGTTGTTTTGAAGTTCTTTAGGCATCCAGTGGGCAAAAACATCAATGCTGCTTAAACTATACAGCCAAGAGACCGGTGACATCCATTCAGGTGTGCAAGGCGGACTTGATAGATAACCAGAAAAATTTGTATTATGACTGCTGACGGGCTCGTGCCAGTGAAGCTCCTGCTGTAGCTTTTCCTCCAGCCTCCTCCTGAAGCCTTTTGGTATTGTTGACTTTAATAAGATCTTATGTCCGTGCACGTGTTTGAGGGATCAGTTCGCCTAGCAGCACCTCATTGCTGATTCTTCAAGAGCTCGCTCAAAAAAAAAAGAAAAACAACAAAAAAAAAACAAAAAAACAGCCTTATCTTCTAAATTTAACTGTATAAACCTTTGCTATAAATGGTCAGTCTCTGACTGACTGAACCACATTTGAGAGGCAGGTCCTCACTGTTAATTTGAAATGAAATATGGTCCTTGAATGCATTTTAAATGCTTCTAAAAGTTTTCACCTGGATGAATGGAAA
Source organism: Seriola dumerili (assembly GCF_002260705.1). NCBI lineage: Eukaryota > Metazoa > Chordata > Actinopteri > Carangiformes > Carangidae > Seriola > Seriola dumerili. Next base: position 350,563 of record NW_019174444.1, on the reverse strand, counting down.
TCTTTTGACAAACAAAACACGGTTGGACGTAACTACAAGTTGTTTTAATAAAGTGAAGTTAATATGATAGGAATTAGGTTCAGCAGTTCCCACATTCTTTTTTTTTTTAAATGACCTATAGAGGTAACAGGATATTGCACCATCATCATCTCTGAACCACTGTTATACCTTGACCTGCCATTGTGACACAATGCTTCACAAATCCACACCCTGGGTGAGTAATCCAATGAACAGGATCATTGCAGGTAGTGTTGCAAAGTCACAGTGAATCAATTGTGCATTGGAAATTGTCACATGTTAGGGCTAGCAGGCAGTTTTATGGCTAAACATGCTGTACGTGGTGTGTGCTGTGTTGTTGTGTTACTTCCATTTAAGAGGATACTTTGTTTTCAAATAGGTAAAATAGGTGTAAAGTAAAAGTATGAATGCCCCGATTGCTCTGTGAATGTGTTTGTGCAGCTGCTGTTTGTAAAATGCTTTCAAGATTTAAAAAAAACACACAAGAAAGTGGAGAAAAGTTCCATAACTCCTCAACAGAACTGTATTTTAGGAATAAGGGCATCGAGTCTGCCTTGAACGTCACATCTTGACCTTACGTTTAAAAGTGGAAAGCCAACAGAATACACGAGGAAGGAATGTTTATGCAGCAACAGCCTATCATTGCCTCAGGTCCAGAGAGTCATACCAGGGTAAGTCACTGTTTACACAGCAAGAGCCAATCACTGTAAAGACCTGTCATTCCAGGCCCGCCTCCAGACTGTCACACTCCGGACCACGGCTGGAGAGAAACTATAAAGTTGCCTGACAAATCAAGAGGGAGCAGAAGAGGAGACTGAACCATGAGAGAGAACCTTACTGGTGTGTCATACCAAAGCATGGCGTTCCCAGACTGTTTGACACCCACTGACCTGCTCGCAGAGAAGAAGGGGATGAAGTAAGTATATATGGTGTTTGATAGGGATGTTCCTGGTTGTGATGGCCTTGTAAAATACATTATTGAGAATTTGCACTGCCACAAAGCACTGACAGGTGAAGTCTGTCTTTTTTTTTTTACAGGAGGAAAAACTGGAGAAACAGAATAAGATTTCTCCTGAAGACAAACTCTTCCAAGTCAGTATTACGTCTGATGAAAAACAGATCCTACAGGTAGGGCACTGCCTTTTTTTTTTTTTTTTTTTTTTTTTTTTTTTTGTATTTTGAGGATGAAAAGCTCATGATTATGCATAAGATCCCACTTTGTGTGCATACATATAACATGTAGTTTGTGCTTCATGCTCGTCATAGTCAATTTAGTTCAACTGAAATGCATTTCATTTTATGTAAATCAATTCATTTTTTATAGTTTAAAGTTAGATAGCCTAGTCTCAAGTTTTATATCTAATGACTCAATTTCATTTTTTATCTTTACCTAGCCGTAATCCACACTCTTTCATATTGTCTACTTCTGTATGTATGCTATGTGTATAATGTGTTATTACCAAACCAAATTTTATGATTTTATGAAATAAAATAATAATGAATAATGAATAATGAAATAATAAAACAGGATTCAAATTGTCTTACTGTATAGCAAAATACTGTATTGCAATATAGTATTTATTTTTAGCAATACCCTACTACGATAAACAGTTTGTGAAGGAAGTAGTTGCTCCTACTATAATTATCTCTTATACAATCACTGCTCTCTTCCGTCAGGCCATCTGCTGATGACGTGAACCAATGGGCGCAGTCACTTGAGAAACTACTCAGCCATAAATGTAAGTATCATTCACTGCACTATTGCTACATGATTACATAAAAATTGTCTCAAAAGGTCACACGGTCAGCTGTGTGCTGAACGGAAGTGGTTTATTGGCGTCAATAAAACAAAGGCTGTAATGTCTCTGTGCTTGCCATACCTTTCATTAATGGGCAAACAGCAAGTGGGTGTGTCACACGGCTTATTTTAGTGGCCTTGTCTTTAATATTTCTCCCCCCTCTCTCTCCTTCTCTCTACCCCACCTCCTGCAGATGGGAAAGCTGCCTTTTGTATCTTCTTGAAGTCAGAGTTCTGCGAAGAGAACATAGAGTTTTGGACAGCATGTGAGGACTTCAGCACACTCACAACACACACAGAGATGGCGTCCAAGGCCAACAGCATTTACGAGGAGTTCATTAAAAGTGAAGCTCCCAAGGAGGTAACAGCTAACAGATGCCTTTGAAATATGCATAAACACTATAAATGTATTGCCGTAAATCCAAATAAATGTGTTCTCTGATTAGTTTCTTCAGACTAATTTTAATCAAAATTTATGTACTTTCAAGTTTTATCAAGTACACAAGATATTCTGTAGTTAAAGTGGATGTCAAGGACTCATTCTGGATGTTTCTCTTTGTTCAGATAAACCTGGATTTCCACACCAGAAATGCTATCGTCCAGAGCCTCCACGAGCCCACCACGACTAGCTTCCTGGCAGCTCAGAGAAAAGTCTACAGTCTGATGGAGAACAACTCCTACCCCAGGTTTATCCACTCCGACCTCTACAAAGAACTGTGTGTAGCTGCCAGGGGAGAGGGCAAGCACATTAAGTCCTAGTCAAACTAGACACCCACTCCTGAAGTCATTTGTTTACCGGTGTGACTGTGTGAATAGACCACTGATGATGTTCAGTCCAGGCACTGCCTCGGGATAATAGACCTGAATGCAAATCCTGAGCATAAACATTAACAGCAAGTGTGGAAAATGCAAAACTGAAGCCATTTTCAGTCCGTCCTGCTGACAGCTTTCAACAATGAATGAAGTTGGGACGATTGTGCTGGATGCTTTTTGCTGCTGTAGGCAGTACACAGCGTTTCAACCAGATGGGATTAAGGCTATGTTTTCTTCACTGGACCATTACCTGCACTGTCTTTACTATGCTATTAGATTGCAATATTTTGAGGAATGATACAGTTAAAGAAAACAACAGCGTTCAAAGAATGAGAAGAAGTCTTTACATTTAGCTCTGTATCTATATCCGACAATGCTGTTAGAATGTATTTTATGCTGTACAAAGTCACAGATATACACAGGACCTCCCATGTGAACCTGATTTTCATTGCCATAATATTCTGCTGGTTTTGCATGAGTTTACACAAAAAGTGCAATTTTAATTTATAAAAAATTTCCACTTTAGACTGTTCTTGGCCTTAAGTGACTGTGACAATGTTATTTATTGTAAATATTGTGATGCTGCATGACATGTTGAATGTGAATTTTAAGTTTGGGGCAGCTGGACTGCTTAAGAAATAAATTGTATTCTTCAGCACTAAAATATCTCTGATGCATTTATTTCAAAATTCAAAGAAAAATACTTTTTTGGGCATGAAAGTTCCCTAGTGATCTTTGGAAAAAATGTGTGTAACCAAAATAATGTAAACTCAAAGGTCCACTTAATAGCTTGAAAACGTTCAGCCACATCTCAGCCTTTATCAAGGAAATCATTTCTTGATTTTGTCAAAGCTACATATGAATCTCCAAATATCTATTACTGCTAAAGTGAATATTTAACACTTAATTAACTTGAACTTCCATCAACTGAAAATGTACATATTATCACCTTTGAAGTTGATATGGTTAGCATGCTAGCAAACACATCTACACATCTAACTGATCGTTTTAACTGTTTTTTTCTTCTCCAGGAAATATCTGTCTCTTTGGCTGCTAAAATCTTCACTATCTTCAGTAGTTAAATGTGTGTTAGAAATTAAATTAGACCATAAAAATGGACATAGACTCTGTGATGTCACCGATAGGTTTCTGAAGAGCGGTTTTGGGGCTCAGAGTGGGCTGCTCCGCCACCCACATCTTGGCAGTGCATGGGTCCACCTAACTCAAATGTAATCCAAAAATGGGCATGAGGTGGGGTATGTGTGGAGCACTTCAGTGCATACGCTTCTGTTAGCGTCATTAGCAGAGCTGAGTGTGGGCGTCTTGCTTGAAGACTAACCCAAGGCTAACTAATTTTACTGGCTAATTAGTTAACGGGCTAAGCAAACAAGCTTAGGTATGGTGGGCACAGACACCAATACCTGCTAATTAGCACTACTACTAGAATTTCTGTCTGATGTTTGCATGGAAAATCCTCCAAAAATGCTGAGGCAATGCTGAGCAGGAAGCTAGTGGCTAGACATCTAGCAACTGTGATGGCACCTTCCTGTCATTCACAGTGGCCACGCCCTCAATTATACATAGCTTTCAGTGACTTATACAAGAACTCACGCCTTGTACAGTTGTCATGGAGAGGGAAATTGGCTATTAAGACCAAAATTGTTTTTTGTACCAGGCTGTAAACATGTTTATTTCTGCTGAAAAGTTGAACATTTTAACATGACAGTATATGGGGATTGAATCACTTTTGGAGCCAGGTTCAAGGAACTGCAGTATTTGGCAGTGCTTCACTTTACAGACCTGGAGGTTTAGCTAAATTATCTGTGTGTTGGTTGGTGATGTACAGGAATTGTAGTGTGGATTTTTTTGTGGGTTTTTTTGCTGAAAAAATTCTGAGAGTGATGAGAGTAAATTGAAACAGTTAAACTATGGGCCATAAAAGCAAAGCAATGGGCTGAAAGATGCTAAAACGCTTAGTAGAGCAAAAAAGAACACCTGAGCTGGGTGGTGATTAATTGTGAGCATGTCACTTTGACACGCTTTTACATATCCAATGTTAATTCCTTGTTGTAGACAGTGCCAACACAGGCTACTTTGTGCTTCAAACAGTCCTAAAATCCATTACTGAAGCACAGTGAAGCAATGTTTTGAAATATATTCTCTAGAGAGAGAGAACAATATGTATTCTCTGACAGCTAATTATTGTTTGTCTACAATGTCCAAACTGGAAATAGTTTAAGAGAAATGCCGTGCACTTCGGGTCTTTGGTTAAACAAAAAGGTCAGACACATCTACATACTGTACACTGACATATTCCCAGAGACAATGTGCTGGATGTTACACTGCACAAACAAAAACAAAATTCCTCATCGTATTAGAACATTGTATTCCTCTTTGTGCAGCCAGTAGGGGTCACGTCATCACAGCTGCGTTGTAATACTGTAACTCTGGCCCCTGTACAGAAGAAGAGACACCTTGACTGACAGCAGAGAGTCCTCCTCTGCTTGCTGTGCATCTGCTCTCTGATACCGGGGCTGTTTCCAGCCGTGAACTCATAGCGGAGCCTGACAGTGGCCAGACACCCGGACATTGCTCCTGACAAAGCTGACAGCTCCCGCTCCCTCCTCAGACCTGTGGCCTGCTGTCGTGGTGTAATGAGATCATCTTTTACACCAGCAGCTCTCCAGAACTGTATGCACCGCTGGCTGGCCTACAGGTTACAGGAGCACGTAGATTTGTGATCTGAACATGAACGGTTTTGAAACCCATACTGGCAGGAAAAGCATGTAACTGTACTAATAAAGAGTTATTTACTTTAGTACTGGAATTATTATAAGCAGAATGGCCCTAGGGATGGCAATGGTCAGCTGGTTTGTCCATCTCGTTGGCTCCACAGTGAAATAACTATTGGATGAATTGGCATGAAATCAGGAGATTTAGGTCAGGAGTCAGGAGATCACCACTGACCATGGTGATCTCCTGACTCTGTGGTGATCTCACTTAACACACTAACTGTGTGTTAAATGAAATGTTTTGGCAGCTACTTGGTGGACTGCTTTGAAATTTACTACAGACACTCATGTTCCCCCTCAGGATAAACTGTATTAACTTTTGGTGAACCCTTATCTTATCATAGTTCCATTATCATGTCAAAATGTCCAATACTTTGGTTTGTTACCAAATACCTGCAAAACTAATGACACTCCCGTCAGCCAGCCGTAGCCGGCTTCAGATACTGTTTAAAGACTATTGGCATATATTTGCATGCAAATAAGCTAAGCTAAGATAGCTTCCATGGTAATTATTATATCTGCTAAATTTCAGTTTGTATATCAGCATGCTGATGTTAGCACTTAGCTCAAAATACTGCTGTACCTAAGTACAAGCTCCGAGAGCTACTAGCATGACTCTATACTCTTGGTTTTATTTGGATTATAAGCACTTCATGGGCATTTTATATGAACTTGTTTTCACTTCATTTTCATTTCTGTTTGTCTTTTCAACACCTACTGCATAGTTGATAGTTGAAGGAGAGGGGATTTGTCTTTGAATTGCCTCTCCCAAGGTTTCTTCCATTTATTTATTTTTTCTGTAAATGCTAATTATAAAAACCTATTAATCCTCCTTATCAGCATAAAATGCCAAACATTCGCTGGCTCCAGCTTCTTGACTTTAAAATGATATCAAAAATAACAGTAGCAAAATTAAACGCCTTTGGGTTTTGGACCGCTGTTCAAAGAAAAAAAACAAGCAATTTAAGCCCATCTTGGGTAGACTAAACGATTTAAAAAATCAACAGCAAAAAAAATTATTAGTTGCAGCTCTAATGCTAATGTTATTTTTTAAGGACTGTTCGTTGTCTGGGTTTGGAACCACTGCTTTTATGGGCCTCCAAAGCCCTTTGAGACACTGGATGTGATAATAAGCTGTACAAATAAACTTTCCTTGACCTTCAAAGTAGGCCTACGCAGCACACATTCCATTACGCAGCAGTCTTTGGCTATTTTTAAGCCTTAATTCTTTTCGTAGCATCTGCACCAGCATCCGCCTACCACGCCATACATTCTATGTCATGTGACCTAAGCCAAACAACAAGGATACAATGTCGATTGAAAGACAAGATGTGTTATGTTCAGTGATAAAGCCTGTATGGTGAGGTAGTACCTGAAGAACTGGCACAGTTGCCGCGAATACTTTTTGTTTGCTCATCCATGTGGCCTGCCATCAGATAGGATAATACAACAGACAGACTGTTCTGTCTCTATGAGCTGGTAGTAAAACCTGTGGGTTTTCATTTGTTGCCATGAAGGATCTTGGCAACAGACGACTGGGATCAGATCCAAGGAGTACTTAAGGTGTGTATGTAAACACAAAAGCCAGAAATAGAAAGGGGCCACGTTCTACTTTGGTTGGGAGACTGCAGATACGTCAGACTATACAGGCCTTTAGACACACACTCTGTGTACAAGTGTGACCCGCAAGTCAGCAAAGTATGCCGTCTTTGTATAGTACAAGCCAGAAGTTGACTTACAGGACAAATGACAGAGGCTACTTCAAACTGCCATGTTCAAAAACTCAACATACTGCTACGGGAAGCCATCCAAAAAACACACGAGTCACTAAATTTGTACCAGCCCTTTCTTAATGATGCACTTATAAGGACTTGGCAGCTTGTTACTGTGCTCTCATCGGGTCAGATGATCTAATAAACACATCTCAATGTTAGATTGTTGGAATAGGTTTTTAAAGGGTTTGGTATTTATCTCACCCAACAGATTCTGTAGCTTCACTAGTTAATTCTCGATGCTCAGAGAAAGTTTATCAGATGACTTTTTGTAGTGTACCATAAACAATTCTCATTCCTCTGCTGCACCAGTAGGTGGTGGCAAAGATCTACCACTAAGTCTGTGAACTGCAGTGAACAGCATTTATAGAAAAAAAAAAAAAAATATCTGGAGACAAATCTATAAATTGAATGATATGTCAAAAAGAAAGCATTTGTTTTCAAAGTCTGTCCGCAGAATCAAACAATTCACAAACATCTAAACATTTTATTATGAAAATAAGACAGACATAATTTGAGCACATATTTCCTTCAATCATGCAATAGAGCTGATGGACACACATGAAGACAGTGTTTTGCCGACAGTCTCTCTGCTACACCTGCAGTGCAGTTCATAATGTCTGGATGGTTCACGGGATGCCACAGTGAGGAAGTGCTGTGGACCATCCATGGTCATTAATATGAATATGACAAATGATGTACAGTATCTGTATGTGGCTCACTGATGAAAGAGTGACTGTGGGGTTTTCAATGTGTCCGTGTGTGTAATTGGAGGCTTCTCTGTTGGAAGTGTGGTGGTGGTGGTGGTGGTGGTGGTGTTGTTGTTGTTGTTGTTCACTTGGCCTCCTGGGCTTTTTTTGCGCTCTGTTTCTCCTTTGCCTGGTGAGACAAGCCCAGAGAAATCTTCATTAGTATCCCTCATGTACACAGAAATCAGCAAAAAATACAAAATCTAATCACCAAATATGGACACACATATCAGACATTTAATTGTAACTGCTGTGTAAAAACAAAAACAACTTCAAAGTCACATTCATGGACTAGGCACAACATGCTATGTTTGTGAGACATTACGTCTGCCATCTAGTGGACGGATCAAACATGGAAATGCTGTTTTTTTTTGGGATTAATTTCATTATGTTTTTAAATCCCTTTTCTTCCCTGTAACTGTTGACATTGACCAGTCTTTCATTATTTGTCCATCAATGTCCCTACAAAAAATGTATCGGCGATCTAAATGAGCCAAGATCATTAAAAATAATGTGCATGTTTTAATAAAGAGAAATATCCAACCATGTTTCAAAATCTAAAGGTCTTCCCTGTCACTCGTGCTCTGAAAGCAAATAGGGCTGTGGAAAGGCACAGTAATAAAATAGAAAAAAAAAAAAAAAAATTACCTTCTCCACCAAAGGTATTAACTGCTGATACTCTGCCAGCGTCTTCAGTAGCTCCATGATGAAAGGAAGGTAGTTGTGCTTTCGTCGAATGTTTTCAATCTGTAAGAACATAATACATAAATCCAAGAGGAAAAACTGGGTGAGACTAATGTGGTGGAAGGGTGGAAATGTACAAAACCTCTGTGGCTAAAGTACATTCAGAGGTGGCAGAAAAACATTGCAGTAAACACAGTCTCTACATTTATAATGCAGAGACTAAAATTGTACTGTAGCCTTTTGAGCCATTTCCCTGTACTTCTGCCACAAAGAATGTGGCATGAAAAGCAGCCTGTAATAATAGGGAATGTAATGTTGAGGAGAAACCCACCTTATATCTTTTAAGTTTCTGATTTTCCTCTTCAATAAGGAGCTGGTACTTGGCAATTTCTGACTGGATGGAGCTAAGAAACGTGCTGCTCTGGTCTGTATCCATTGGCTCGTCCTGGGAAGAGAAGGGGGGGAAAAAAAGGTTTCTATATATCCACGATGCATCCTGACTAGTTGGAATAGAAGATAGGATAGAAAAATAAAAACTTCAGCATTCTGGTGAGGGGACATTTGGTGATGCTTATGTTGATTAAACTCAAGCCACTCGAGTAATCCCAATATTAATTCAATTGCTTGGCTTTGTCAAATTAGGACTTCCAATGTATATTAAAAAGTGGTATCAAGAAATAAAGTTCCACACTTTAGTTAATCACATCTGACATACCATTTGAAAACCTTGTTTTTGCTGGCCTCCAGTGGTTGACGGTTTAACCTTGCAGCAGTAATGCAGGTGTGTGCTCAGGGTGTGATCAGTACATGTTGACTATAGGGTGTGATTGGCTACACTTGCAGCAGAGCGCATTTCTGACAACACCGAATAATGATGCAGGTGTGTCACCCGATGCAGACCACACCTTTCAAATGATGGCCACTACAGATGGGTGGAAAACTATTACTCTGTACAACACATGTCTAAAAGATGTACATTTTCATATAACCCTGAAAATGTGTGAAATACTTTATATTCCTTGTGTTATTATTAGAAATCCCATCTCCCAACCCCCCAACTCTTTTGTCCTGAACATACATACATCACTGGTTTTCAAAATCCCTGCCTTTTCCCTGTTCTCTGTTCTTCTGGCCTGAAAACATCTCAGAACCCCCCAGGAGGAGCTGGAACTAGCTTTGTTAGACTGCTGCCACCGCCATCCGACCCTGGGTAAAAGGCTGAGGATGGATGGATGGATGGCATTTTCAGTCAGTCATCACTCCTTCCATCGGGAACAATCCATGTCTTTTTCTAAATGTTGCAACTCAGGACATGATTGCCTCATTACACCGGACTTTATAAAAACCAGAGTAACTGTACGTGTGTTGAACAAATATGACTTGACGAACAAAACTAACAGATGAGTGGATGAAAACAAAACACAGCGCTTAAGCCAGGGTTCCCACACCTTCCTAAACATCAAAGTCAAGGACTTTCAAGGCCCAGTTAACTCAAGTTCAAGGACCCAACACAGCAAAGTTTGAGACACGGATCAAAGTTAATTACTTTTACAACACCAAGAATTTTCATACCGAGAACTAGCAGCTTTACAGAAGCTCACAAACAACAATTAAAAAGAGAGAGAGTTTTGAACGCTTCTCAGCCGTGTTGTTGCCTTCTGTAACGCAGCAAAACAATACATTGTGTAAACTGAAAGACAGAGACTTACAATCTGAAGAGAAAATATATAAATTCAAGCACTTTCAATGACCCAGGTCTATTCATGAGTATTTACAAAAATCATCAAGGCTTTGATTTTTTTCCCCCCTCAAATTCACAAACTTTCAAGGATATAAAGGACCCATGGGAAGCCAGTAAAGCACACCACAGCTATGATCTGGAACTTTTTGAAAGACTGACAACTGATGAATTTCACATGTGGCCTCCCAGGCAGAAAGCAAAATAATAAATGATTCTTTCTCATGTCTGCACTGAATCCAGCTCTTTCGCTGCCACTCACCTCAGTAAGCTGAGTCTGGAGCTCCGCGATTTTCCTCTCATATATCATCTTTCTGTCAGACACGATGGCCATTAGGTTGAATCGGATCTCGCCTTCACTGTACCTGAGGAGGAAAACAGTAGAAGTTCAGTGAGAACAGAGTGATACACTGTAAGGAAATCAAGGCAGTATTTAGCTGGAAGAAAAACAAGTCAATATTTTACAGACAGAGTATCATCTGTGCATGATACGATCTGAATCTATATGCCAATAAACCAGAAGAAACGGATGAGAAATGTCACCATGACTGCCCACTACTTAACTTTAAATCATTTCTAGTGTCTAAATCCAACCTGAACATACAGAAAATCATCACGGCTCAGTGTTTTAAAAGCAAAAGATAAAATTACAGCATTAAAATTCCACTTTAATCATCGGTTAATCTAAAAGTAAATTCATAATAAATGTAAGATATTCACTTCTGTATTCTTTTCTCAATCACTGGGCGAACAGCGCTGATCCAGTCATCCTGGTTGCATGCACCTGGTGAAGAAAAAAAAAAAACAGACGGGAATAAATAACACTGCAGGTGTCCGCAGATACAGTGACTGCAAGCACACACTGTACATCATCATAAAAAACGGACAGTTTTAGGGGAAATGGTCCATGGCCAGCAAGACAAAATTTCAGCTTTGCACAGCAGGGCCTCACACCGAGGGACTTCACACATTAAACTGCCAGTTTTTTGCTGCTGAAACCTTAAAGCCATAAGAGAAAAATAACAAATTACATTTTTCTGCTTACCCAGGTCAATTGGTCCCTCTCGAAGTCCATCCAGCTCGTATAGTCTGCCGTTTACAGGAACGTAGCTCACAAAGTGAAAGGCGTCCTCGTCCTTTGCTGAGGACTTTGCATCAAATTCAAACATTTGCTGTCTGCAAAAAAAAATAAAACAAATGCACAAGAGGTGAAATGGAAATGATTTCAGCTCCAAGAATATCATGTGATGTATTGAATGTTAAATATTTATTATCCTCAATTACATTCGTTACTTGGGAAGTTTGTTGAAGTGCTTTACATGACGAAAACATGTTTTAATTTGGCCATTTACTCAACAGCAAATAACTTTTGCGAGTGACCAATAAATGAACCAGCCTCTTATGTGCATGTTTCACAAAGGTAGACTGGTGCATTAGCGATAAATGGGCCAGTCGCTTTCCTCCAAGTTAGAATGAGAAGCTAAAAATAACATGAAGCCAATCTCTCTCCAGCTGGATATGATATGAGCAGGAGCTTACCTGGCAAAGCCGTTGTGAACTTGTCGGATCACTTCAGAGTTGCTAAGAGCCAAACCCTTCATCTGAGGAGAGTGGGAGATACATTATTATAATGCTGACGGTATAACCCCTACATTAAAAGATGCTGGTGTTGCAATGAAGCACTGCATGGAAGAAATTATACATTTGTCTTCCGAGAAGGTTTAGCATCCAATCAGTATTTCAATTTCAGAAACATTACAGTTACTTATTAAAATTAATGACTTATTTGTTGTTTCTATAACAAGCCAATAAACATACAGATTATAATATGCAACAATCCCAGCCTGGTTTGCCCCCCCCCCAAATTGCTGCCATGTCTAAAATAACACAAAGTCGCAATGACTAGCAAATTTGAGATTCTCCAAACCAAGGAAGTCGAGCATCATAAATCAGTACAGCCTGGTTCTCCTGAATATCTGTGGGACAGACAACTGAGTCATCTAAGGTTTTAAGAGGTAAGAGGATAAAACTGTCAGTGTTACAGACAGAAGGGGAAATTACTACAGTGAGCTGTGTGTGAGTTACTGCTCAAAAGGGAAAGCAGTACAAATGTTATTTTTAGAAAGTATAATGAATCACTTACTGTTAGATTTTTAGCCTAATGTTGGTGACTGAACTTAAATGGAAAGGTTTATACATGTTAACATGCAACAAATAAACCAACAGCCTAATAAAAAAGGCTGCATAGTCGTGAACTAAATCACACACAAAACAAAATCCACGGTTACGTACAGCGGCGTCAAAGCTCTGTGAAAACTCTCTGAACTCTGTCAGTGTGTCTCCAAGCAACATGTCGGAATGGGAACAGTTGAGCAGAACGCTGACAATAGCCTGGGTGGCGCAGGCATTGTTAATGACCTGTAAATAGACAAGTACACAATAATTACTTGGACAGACAAAGGAAAATCCTTATTTATGCTTAAAATGACTTTAGAAAGAGGGCACATAACATGTATCATAAATTGAATTATCAGATTTTGAGGCAACAGATTACAATTTATGATTTGCTGCAAATCTGTAACAAACAGAGCTTAAAATCTGACAAAAGTATGTTAATGCTCTTGTCTATAAAGAGCAAGATCTTCCTCCCACTTTGTGTGACTACTCACATTTTGTTATGGGGTGTGCCCTTAATGTCATAGGCCCAGTCAATTCATTATCTAATTCATTATTCAATTTGGCTGAACAAGTCAGCATTAAAGATAATGTCTTGCAATTGCACTTAAGAGTTCTCTTTTGTTCTGGCCAGTGTGTTACCATCTGATGCACCCCATATTTTTCTAATTGATTTATCGTTTAAGAAGTTGTAATGGGCACTTCCTAAAAATGTTTTACACCAAGCTGTTAATCAAGAAAATACTTTTTAACTTAATTTTGGAACTGTATTTCAGCTGTAAGATGCTGAGTCAAATGGATCAGGAATGACACACTTTTGCATAAACTTAGAACCAGCCAAGTATAAAATAATACGTACAGAAGCAGATAGAGGCTGCTACATAGTGATGAACTTGTTTAGAGTTACTTATACTACAGTTACAAAATAACAATATGTTGCTATTATGTAAATAGTTCAATGTGTATGTTTTCTGAAATAACAATGCAGAACATGCCTGTTTTGCAAAGAAGATGTGGTCAAGTCTTGAATCCTGGACAATTGATCCTGCTGGCTCTTCACCTGGCTGCCACTTGAACAGGAAAATCAAGCCGTGAACTGGTCTGGAACAGAACACATAAATTAAAACGCCAGTCTTTAGAGGGAGCATGCTAAGGTAATGAGGCTGCACTATGAACATACTTCAGGTTGTCAAAGTTCTCTGGCTCCATACTCCATATCTCCTCAACCTGGGCTCCTTTGCAGCCTGACAATGACAAGTGAAGCATCAAACACTCATTCACACTTGGAATAACTGAATAACAGTAAAAAGAAAACACCTGTCCAATAACAAAAGTTTGTGAGCTGCTTCTCTCGGTGTCGGTTTTACGGCACAACAAATGTCATCATTCATGAGCGACGATTTGTTTTCACGCGCCGTTGTTTTGAACGCTGAGTAATGCTAGCCAGTTAGCTTGCCCAATTAAGTTAGCAAAGACTGCCCAATCAGTACATGCAACTTTATGGAGAATGCAGCGTTTAGATGGCTGTTGAAAATGCACAGCATCTAAACTGTCTTATTTCCATCCTCCATGGTATTTTCTTTATCGTTGCATGGGAAATCATTGGTAGCCAATGGTAGCTAATTTAGAAGTTACCGTTAGCTGTAGAGCACCTAGCTAACTAGCACTGTCGCATAGCCACGTTACATTGAATGAGCAGCTAGCATTGAGCTACGGGTCTCTTACCAAAACCTTTTATCAGCTCTGTAAACACCCCGGGGTCACTCTCCATCAGACACCACTCTCCCGCGCTTCCAGCCATTCTTTACAATGTTGTTTATTCAACCTACTGTGCACATAAACAAGATGCTAATGTCCTAGCTTAGCAGTACACCCGTGAGAAAAGCTAATTTCACTGAAGCACTGAAGTGACGTGCCGAGATGCGGTGCAATGTGGGTAATCTGGGTGCATACGTTTTATTTTACAGCGTACACTGTAGTAGGGCGACTGTCGTTTAACAAAAAAAAAATCCTCAAAATGATAGCGAGACGCGTTTTGTTAGATTATACTAGTGATTGTCATTGTAAGGACAAAACTGAAACTGATTAAATTTGATTGACTAAATTGAGTTCAGCTCTAAAATAGAACTAATGTCCGCCCTCCTACGAGGACGGGGGGACCAAATGAAGCACTCTTCGGCAAAGCGGTAAAAAAAAAAAGACGTGAGAAGCTGATAGTGGACTTTCATTCATATTTATTAATAATTATAAATATACATTCATTGTATCAAAAAACATTTAATATGGTTGTGACTTTATACATACGTTCATTCATCTATATATTTATAACACTTTATGGCATCATGATTCCTAATTCCTACATTTATTTAGCAAAAATCAACTACCTGCCTAAGATTAAACACAATCAAACATAGACACTGCCAAAATTTCAGACTGACTGACAGTGAAAAGATTTGACAGGCAAGTTAAAAAAAAATACAAAATGGCTATTTTTCCAAAATCCATTCAAATAAAAAAAAAACAAAAAAAAAAAAAACATTTTTCAATAAGATGCAATGTTCAAATACTTACCACAATAGATTGTGCTAATCAAACAAAAATCTGTAATTATTTCAGTGTTACAAGATATGAAAAATTAACGCATATAAATGCCATTAATAGAATAGGAATAAACACTTCATGATGTTCACGTGTTTGATGATACTTAATGCTTAGAGAGATCATTCTTGTTTATGACTGTATCATTGATAAATAAAACAACCATGCAGAAGAGAAGTATTTGAAGTAGTTCAACTATTCACATGTTTTGTTTAAGAGATGGCAGCTTTAATAATAACACTGTACATTCCTGGATGAAAACGTATGTGACTTAAACATCAAGTATCTAATGCACTTTGATAAATATATAACATGATCATGCTCAAGCAATGTACAACTTGAAGCAAAAGATCAAGTGAACATTTAATAAATACAGGATTGAAAAAAACTACAAAAACGGTTAGTCATTTAGCGGACTCAAACTGTCCACTGCCCGAACCCTCGGAGCTGGACGCAGCACAGCAGGGAGCACACTGTTCGATCAGGGGCACCAACTTTCCCTGCTGATGGAGCTGTTTGGTATCAGAGCCGCCCCCGATGCAGTTTCCGTTAATGAAGACTCTCGGCACCTGAATACACAAATCATGTCATAACATTAGCACAGTGTGAGCGAGTCACAGCTTAAAACATTCTCTTATGGAAGAGTTTTTGAAAAGTTTTTTCATAACAGAGGAGCTTAAAAAAAGGATTTTTAAATTGATATTTTATATTGCATTTATTTGGCTCTGATGTTTCCCATATTGTTTTGACTCTTTTCAACTTTCACTAACATGTTTCAAATTTCTGTTAATACATTTTTTATTATCTAACTTTAACTTGTCAAACTCATTGACAACTTTCACAGTTGTGGAAGAAGCAGAGGAAGGACAAAGTGACTTTACAGTGAAGCAGAAATGCGTCTTGCATGTGCAGACCACATTAAAAATGTCAGTTCTTAACTCTCATTTTGCATTTTGTAACTTTCAAACCCTGTTAATGTTGCTCAGTCTATATTATACACTGCTTATGTGCACATGACCTTTCTCCAAACATGTAATTATATGTATATTATACACTATATTTTCAGAGCTTCAGTATTTCATACTCAAAAATGAGTGCTATATGATATTTTATATATTAAACTCAAAATGTCATTACTTTCAATTTACTTTCAATAAATGTTATATATTTTCACATATTAAAGATTATAGTCTGGGAAAAGATGCAACTTGGTTTGCTCTTCATCTTGATTCAGCTGCATCTATTTTGAGTCAGGATAAATACCTAATTTTTGGCTGCAGCCCTAACAAAAACCTCAACAAGTCAACCTAAATTTAACTTTAAGGCAGAACTGCCAGAACAAACAAGCTGTCAAATATCCCTGTTTTGATTCTTTTTTTTTTAAATTATGTGCTGAAATAGCATACTGTGAAGTTCCTTGAAATTCCAATCCCAAAATACGATATGAGGTTCTTACTGTTCTGGCACCAGTCATCTGAGCTAAGGCCTCTTGCAGTCTTCTCCCATCATTGTGTTCATCCAGTTCAACCACTTTGTAGGTCGCGCCAATTTCGTTGAATACATTCTTGGCCATTTTGCAATAAGGACAGGTGGTCTTGGAAAATATCACAACACAGTTCTGTGACACCACCTCCTGAAAAGTCAGGCAAAGTAAGATGTTGTTAAATATCAGTAGAACACAGAAATAGACCACACTAGACACAAAAGAACCTTGACTGCATTTTTATGAAATAATTCCATGGTTGATCTTTAGACAGTGATTAAACTGAGGCTGAGGAAGATAACTCGATGCATTCATCTTCTACAATCAAACAACTTTGTAAATCATACATTTTAAGTTACAATTACAATTTAACCCAAATTTCATCATATAATAAATGTAGACTTGCTAATCACATCATGCTATATTCAGTATATTTCAGGGGCTTGTTTGTCATAGCTTTTGAAAATTGATGTTTGTTCACATACAGAGTTACAGATGCTACTTCTGGGTCCACTTCCTAACAGATTTGTGATTCAGAGATGCAGAAATATGGAAGTAATATATTGGAACAAACTGACAAAAGATGACAAGCAGTATGATTGAATAAGAAGCCAAGGAGTGGCGGTGAACTGTAGGAACCACCAGGAAACCAAAATATGTAGACATGTCTCCTGAAATAGCTGTAACTTAAGTCATTGTTTTTAATGCCAAATTTATCAGACAGATAAAACCAGGTTGCAGTGAGATTCACAGCACACTACTGTACCAAAGGATTCAACAAGCTGACTGCAGGTAAGAGATCTGTATGTATCTACTTACCTGAACATAC
The DNA here is from genome assembly GCF_002260705.1 of Seriola dumerili. Classification (NCBI taxonomy): domain Eukaryota; kingdom Metazoa; phylum Chordata; class Actinopteri; order Carangiformes; family Carangidae; genus Seriola; species Seriola dumerili. The sequence goes on along the minus strand of NW_019174444.1, from coordinate 333,114 downwards.
TGTACACAGGTTGTGCTGGACAGACCCCCAGTAGTGGAGGATGTGAAATTCCCCATTCTGAAAAAAGAGAAATCACAATATTGGAACAGTCAGTACTTAAGAGCATTCAGTTAACTGTTACATTACTGTACATTAGAGTCTACTGGAGTAAATGACACACACAGCGAGAATTAACAGAAAATGTCCAGGTTATTTGTGCAATAACCTTAGATGGGAGACGATATCATAGGAAGAGACGAACTGAATTAGCATCACAATTATATCTAATTTAAGGATGACTGCTGGTCTGAAAATACACAAGTACATAGTTACGGTGTTCAGTTGCCTTATTTTACTCCTTATAACGCCTGGTCTACAAAAGCAGCACGGTTTATGTGCTAGTTAATCCAGGATAAGTAGTACACATGCTCTTCACCTACTCTGGTAATTGGCTAAGATTTGACGGGGGTAAGCGGCACGGCAAACCCCATTAAAAATCCGTCACTATCAAGACGGCACGTTAAAATGAACACGAATAACATTTCGTACAACCTGGCACTAAGTATTTAATGAAACGTAGGTGTCTTATGGTAAATTCGGTATACATTTCATACACATCGCAGCACTTGTTTTAATTAAATTTAAATGTTTCGTCTTGCTTCGCTGTCGACAAGCGCAAAGCATTTGGTGGGGGTGTCGTTAGCCAACATTGGAAGTAAAAGGCATGCCAAAGGTATAAAGGTTAACTTTTATGAATTCATGTACTAATGATGGATCACATGTATGCCGAATTTGCCAGAGGACCCTACTGAAACATAAAGGCTACGAGCAATGTGTGCCTCTCCATGAGCAAGGCACTTTTAAATAGATTGAACTTTGAATAATACGAGATTATTATGAAAATTGGCGTTTAGTAAGCATGCGGCAGTGAATGGACTAGCACTTTTTCAACTTCTCTGAATCGATAATGATTTCCAGCAATGTTTTATTATTTACTGCTGTTGACGCACATTTTAAATTAGTGGTTTCCCTTTACACTTCTGTGGTTGATTTGTGAACTAGCTAGCTAGCTATGTTTCTAGTCAAGCTAGCGGGAATGACCTTCGACAGCCGGTCCATGCCACTCTAGAAAGACATCCTGCTCGAAAAAACATGGAGAAAAAAGAACAAACGGCCAAAAAATAATCGAGCTGTTGGCCTGGATGAAACATGCGGTTAGTGTACAAACAGTTCTGGAGCTACACACTGCCCTGTCTGGTACTGTACCCTCGCTTTCGCCTCTAATTTGCACTGTTTATGTCTGAAGCCTACCTTACGTGACCAACGGAAGCAGTTTCTGACGCAAGTTTGAACGTGGCCCGTAACGTCACAACAACAAAGCGTGTCAAACACGTGACCTCACACATTGGCACGATAAAGGTACAGCAAGTTTTCATCCACATAGAACGCGATTTGCGCAAATAAGATAACATTAAAATACGTGTCAACAGTATATTTTCCACGCCTTAAAACAACACAGTTTATTATATATAGCTATATTTTTTTTATCATTTTATAAATTTTAATGGATAAATATCACACCACTTTTGCAACACATGTTTATATTTTAACTCTGCACATTTAAATAGTGTCTAAATATTAATAATAATATATAATATTTGAATATATATTTATATACATGGTAAATTACATCCTGACTTTATATAGCCTATATGTTTCTTGACAATAAACAATAAAGAATCCTTGACAGTGCTTCTGTGGCTTTTTTCTCATGTTGAAAGAGGAAGAGAGTGCACCGAAATGCACTCAGTACCAGATTTTCAAAGGATTTAGTAAGAGGTTATATTAATATTAATAATAGTAGCATTGATAGGAGACATCCCAGTGTCAGGGCCACCTTGAGTAAAACATAACCTGTGCTGAGTGTGTTGAGGTCAAAGAGACCAGTGGAACTCCAGCAGAGAGAAGAGATAACATTCTTCAGTCATCTCACTCTGTCTGCACAGCACAGGCATCAGTGCTGGTACAAATGCAGATTATTTCTCCCTTTATCCTCAAAGAGTTTCATCTCTCCTCCATCTTCAAACGCAGGTGGAAATGCATTAGTTCAGAATTAACTGTTCCCCATTCACCACGTCATCCCAGAATAGGCTCACAGGCTAAGGAATCAATCACAAATCTAAAGATATCTGATGAGGCAGCACCGAACAGCTTCACTTCAAATAAGTTTTTTTTTTTTTTTTGTCAAAGCCAACAGAGAAATGCATCATTTCAGAATGGATTCACACCATCAAAGAGATCTACAGCTTTGCCCTGGAGTGGGTAATATCCTGACACAGAGCCAAAAGTATTATGAAAGACAGTGTAGAGTAACATTAGGGTTCAAATACCTGCTCAAGGCATGATACATATGATAGCAGACAAGAAGGAATGGATAAAATAGTCTGAATGTCTCTACAACCCCAGTTATTTTGGTCCAGCCTGACCAAAATAACTGGGCCTCAACATAAAGCTACAGTCTTTGCCTTGCTGTAAACCCTTTTCCTTCATACAAGAGGTAAGTGCTTCTTTTTGGAGGAAGGCTTCATCTATCATCTTCAGACATGAGTGTGTGTGTTTAGATTACACTTCCTCCCAGGTAGAATCTCAGAATCATCTTTCTTCCAAGTAGATCGAGCCGACATAACCTGCACTGGGGCTATCATACCTTATCAAAGGTTGGTCATGGGGCAAGGGAAAAACTGATTCCCACTGGCTGGCCAAAGGGTTGCCATGGCAATGAACACCACCACTCACTAAAAGGCATGTAACTTCAGAATAGATCCATGTCATATCATCAGAGCCTGTGTTCCAAGATAGAAAAAGAAGCATATCCTGTATTACAAAGCATCATGGAGGCACTTTGAGCTCAAACTGATTTAGCCACATGTAAAAATTTCTAAGATAGACCTAGTGGCATAAAATGCTTTTCCATGTTGGCAAGAGGATATGATAATCGACTAAAACTTTTAAAGGTGACAAGAATTTCAAAAAAAAAAAGAAAAAAAAGAAACATTTTTCATGTCTCATGTCAGGCACAGTCAGGGAAATGTGACCATAACACCTATGCAGTCTCCTGGCACAGATGTGATGTACACAAATGTATATAGGCATAATCAAGATATCAAAAAGCATTTCATTTGCATATCCTTATAAACTCTAATTATGGAATATCAGTTCAACAGCACAAGAAACTTTTGGACTGTGTTCACAATATAGAAAGGACGGAAATCTTTTTGTCAAGATGTGGATGAATTTAAATGCAAAGTATATAACTTCTGCCTCTCGGGGTCTCTCAATCAAAACAAGAACAAAAGACAGCATTTGGTGACGTCGTGAAGTAGCGTAGGATCATGGGAGCTGTTGTCTTCGTCACCTTTGTCATCAGCTTCTCCCGGTTTGGATTCCTTCAGTGTCAGTCATTCAGGAGGTTTTTACTGGAAACCAAATTATCTACAGAGGTCTCCTCCTCTCCAAATCAAACAGACCCATAACTGGTAAAAACACAGTAAAAAGGAGTTTCACATTTAAAGTCAGCGTTTCGCCGACATTGTATTGCAGACACAAGACGAAACAGACATTCGGGAGATTTTTACCAGCAGCCAAATCATCTGCAGAGGTGTCTTCATCTCCATAACAAACTACCAGGGGATTAAAATGGGTAGAAACACAGAGTAAAGCATTAACCAATGCGCTTAAGCAGAGACAGGACATCTTAGAGGGGCTGGGAGCTGAGCTGCTTAACATTTGCTTGGCTTTTTTCTCTGATAACTTAAGATCCAGACGTCCAATGACTAAAATCCTTTTTCTGGTTAAAATATATAGTTGAAAACAACCAAAGTGTAAAAAGTGTATCTTAAAAATGTGACTCAATTTTGAGCTTCTGGCAACCACAATAGGTGATGTGGTGATGATGTAATTGACAGGCGACCAAATGAAACGGATTGTTACCATGATTAAAATCACAGATTTCTCTAGGTTTGAGAATTTGGGATAATGTAACAATACAAGTCAAAAATATATAACATGGGTCTAGTCATTTTTAGACATTTTAGTTACATACATACACATATATGTAACTGTAAGAGGAACTTAAAAATCAGGACATTATTCAGAAAACAGACTCACTCTTGTTTGTCTTCGGAAAAGAATGAACAGCCATTAGTGTGATCTATATCACACAACACAGTGGCATCAGGCGACTGATGCTTCACTTTGACAAATTAGAACCAGCGTGGGGTCGGTTGTTGACATTGCCTCTTCTGGTTTAACATTTGTTTGTGATGTGCAAGACATTCACAATGCGTTTAGCAACAGGCTTCATTTATTTATGTGATTTTTCTTCCACTCAAGGTCATGTGACTTTGGAGCCTATTCCGGTGATACTTCATATTGTGCAGCAGACTGACTCCCATGGGAACCTGCTCATGGATTGGAAAACTGTCCATCAGAGCGCTAGTACTGTCACATTCATGTATGTCAGCAATTGAACGCCTCAGATCCACCTCATATGGATCTTCAGTGATTCGGTGGGGGGAAACCCACACAAACACCAGGCTCATGTTCTCCACAGGGAGGCCATGCAAACAGGCATGAGAATAACTCCGTACAACGTGTTTACGGCCACTCTTGAGTGAAAGGGGGGAGACGTGATATAGGTTAAATATGGGGGCACATATTTTCAGACAATCTCTCTGTGAAGGGTATTCACAGCGTCGCACTTGGTTGTTCACGTGAAAAGTGACAATTTCATCAGCAATGAGGAAAAATACAAAACAGATAGGGAGATTAGTTCAGACCCTGGAGCCGGTTGCACAAAACACCTCAAATGTTTGACGCTTAAGGTTTAATTTCTCCTTAGCTGATGGAGTTACTCAGAATCTCTCAAAAGTTTTCCTTAATTAAGCTGTTATGGGCTCCGGTTACAGCTCTTGCTGTTGTTATGTTATGTTGTACGGTGCAGTCTTTCCTTTTTCAATTAAGGTCGGGTCCACCTGTCATACCGCTGCTCCGGAAGTGGATTCCCTCCTTGTCAACGCCTCTGCACCGCTCCTCTGTGTCTGTGCCCCCGGTGTTCCTCGTTTTCGGCTGGTCCCTCCCCTGTTGTGAAGCTGGTCCCAGCCGCCTGTCACAAGCCTGCCTGGCCAAGTTAACTTTGGTTATTGTGGTTGTTAATTGATGTTGACTCGTTTGAGGCACCAGGTCGTTGACACGGGGGTCATGGGCACTAGGGTTTAATTTAACTTGTTTATTTTCCTGTCTAGCAACACGAGGATTTATTGGTGGCTGCTAGAATGTTTTTTTTTTTGTTTTGACAGATAAGATTGTAGGTAGGCTTTTTACTTTTGTTTGTTTTCTGCTGTAGTAATGGGGATTGGTCGGGTTAGGAAGCGGGGTTTGTTTTGTTTGTTTTATGATTTGGCGCCACTTGCAGCCTTCTCCCTTTGTCCTTCGCCTCATGTGATTCCTTTTGTTTTGTGTTTGTAAACTGTTTTGGTCGCTGTGCAATAAAAGGCAGAACTTGCCTGACAACATCGGCAAAATGTTGCTTCCCTCATTCCAAAACATATACAGGTTGTAACATAAGGAAAAAAACTGAGGCATTTGCAGCAGTGAAAGAGATTTTACAGCGGAAAAATTCTATTGTTTCCATGGAGACCGTTGATTTGCTGGAATTAGCACTTGTGATGACTGTTAAAACTTTAGGACTTAAGAAAAATCTTAACTTAAGGTATTTTCTGAAACCGGTCCCTGGCTCCTTTCTCACCTCCACTCAGCTGGCCAATCTCTGATGTGAATGTAGGATTGCCCCCTCCCCCCCAATCCAATGTTGAAAAGGTGTGTGGGAGGGCTATTCAACCATCTGACAAACACTTCAGTAGAAGCATATTCGCCACATTGTAGATTATGATTAGGCATTTTGATTTTTAAAATCAAATAGGCCACAATGAAAGAAAGTTTAATTGAAATCATATTCTTGCATGTTTCTCCACTGTACTGATCTTTTGATGTATTTTTGCTTGCTTTGAAAAATGCAGCGAAAATAACATCTTCCTTTAGCTCTTGTATTTTTAATACGTATCGTTCAATTTCAGTCATCTGGACTTCTGAGGACAGAAAGAAAGGCGAGTTTTCAGGTGTTTGCCTTCTCAGATTCTCTGCACAATTGTATTTCTTCCACAGTTAGCAGTTGCTTGAGGCCAAGTAGCCTGATACTAAAGAAAAATCTCAATTGTAGTCCCCATTGATCAAAACATAGCTCTCGGCCATAGAGTGATTGAGTACAGTGGAGTTTCTGCTTAACAGGCAATTGGCAAAGTGCATAATAACTCATTTTTAGTCAGTTCATCAATAGGCTAACACTAAAATCTATAGCACTTATCATGAGGATAAGTAAAGCGTGTGTCACTGTGATTTTTCACTCCATGTGAGTTTCAGTCAGGACTGGAGCCGAGCTGTAGCCACACGCCCTATTTTTATGTGTTGAGAAAACTGTCAGTCAGGACGGCCTGGCTTCAGTCCAAGTCTGCTTAAAACCGGGTCCAGAAGGGTCGAGACTGAGCCATGACCAGAGAAAATCAGGACCTACAGTATTAAGGGCCAAGATTGATCGTAAAAACTGTTCTGGATGGATTTTTCCAAATATAAAGATACTATTCAACTCTATATTGATTTTTGATGCTAAGATTAATTCAAATGACTCCATGGAATTTTTCATGTATTTTTTTCTTTACTGTGAGTCGTTTGATCTTGGTTTTCTGGCCACAACTTTTCTGTTATTGTTAGAAACAAAAATTCCTCAAAATACTTTGTTGCTTCTCCTTAATTTACTCTAAGGGTATATTAAGGAGTAATTTATAGATCCCTTAATTTGCCGATTCATTTGAAAAGGCGAAAACAAACCGCCTTGAAACATCTAAATTCAAAATGAACAAATTAAGTACAGTCAAAGGGGTATGACTTTCCCCTTCATTTATCAACTTCAGATATAAAAGGGGTTAAAGGGAAAAAGCTTAACCCCTCAAAAACACCTCAATTTGAGAGACCCTTAATTAACTAATTATGTAAAGGGGTATATGACTTTTCCCTTAATGAAAGGGTTCTAAAAAGGAAAAACTAAACCCCCCAAAAACACCTTAATTTGAAAAACCCTTAACGAAAAAGTTATGTAGATTTTTAGGGGTACACTAAACCCATAATATCCCTTAATTTATACATTCGTTTGCTGCTGTCAATGATGGAATGTAATAAAGTACAGTTTACTCAACTGTTGTGGTGCTGTGGGGACAATACTACAATTAAAGACCAGGTCAAGAAAAACATGTTGGACTCAGATTTGAGCAATGACTCGGTCAAATAAACTTTATGGTCAAATAAACCATCTCTGTGTCCTAGAAATTACTTTTATATACAACTAAACAGCAATAGCAAATATTTTTTTGCAGGAAAACATAATTGCACAGCTGTGGTCACACCAGAGACCAGGTTCACATCCACAGTCCCGTCTGTGGTTTAGGCGACAGACTAGACGGGTTAAGTTGAAGGAAAGATTGTGGTTTTGTTTAAATGTAAACAAACATGTGTCTAATGTAATTTCTGTATTAAACAAGACCATAATATTTCTAACCATAACCAAGAGTTGTGAGTTTATTAAAATGTATTAATGCTGTAGTCACTGCAAATGTACAACAAGATTATATATTTTGGTGGAAAACAAATATGTCGTCTATGAACATTTCACTGATTTGCTCAGTGTCAACATATTGGTGACTTGCAAATAAGTAAATCAACAACATCATCACCAGCCGCAACGGCAGGACTGGTACGGCTTTCACGTTGTAAGTCTGTGTGTGTGTGTGTGTGTGTTGTCATGGCAAATGGATTCACCTACTGTAGCAGGAACTACCACAGAGGTGGTTTTGAGAACTTTGGCGAGTGCTCGTATGTCTATCTGTCTGTGGACAGATTTTTGTCAGAGTGATAACATCGCAGCTGTGTGAGATACAATCATGAAACTTTGCAGGTGTGTAGCTGACATCAAAATGAAGGCCAAGTTCAAAGAAGGGTGCGGTCCGACTCATGAGTACTGACTACTGAGTACTCATGTGTTTGTGGTTCATTTAACATCATAATCTGCTCACAATGACAGTATGCTTCCTAAAGAAAACATATTTGCTGTTGCAAATTTGTTGTAGCCTACGTAAACATAATTCATAGCAAACCGGGTTGAATAAACACAAGATTTTGAAAAATTAAAGACGTCAAAAAAAATGGCCTAGAGACCAGACTCAAGCGCAAGCACAGCCCTGCAAGTCAGCTAAAAATAGAGACTCTTTTGTTCAGGTGACAGTGAGCAGGTTGTAGAAGCATACAGGGTCAGTGAGATAAAAAGAGACAATGCTGCCAGATTTCTCTCTGATTTCTTTGGTCTCAAACAGCTTAACTTCACATCAGAGGGCTTTAAAAATCTTTACATGGCAAGTGATAATCACTTTTGATGGATCCAGCCAAGCTCCTGCTGTGGGGCAGGTGTATTTTTCTGCGCCCGCACTCTATTGTTGACTGCTTATCCAACCACTGCCCTTAAAAGCAGAGCGGCCTCCCAGTGCAAAACAACAGATACTATGGCAGCAATATATTTCTCAGACAGGACAATTTATGGGACCATCACTATTAATCATTGCTGTGGAAAGGAAGATTGCCTAACTCATCCGGAGCCCCCATAGAAATGTAATTCTCCCACTGCCTCAAGAGCTTATAGGGGTGAGCTGCAGATGCATTTTGCCCACGCTCGGACTCGGCCCCTACACTGGCATGGCAATAAGCTGTGGTGATTTAATATTCGTTTGCCGCATGCATTTTCTTGGACGTGTAATCAGTCCACAAGGTTCTGCAAGAGGCTGTCATGAATCTCACCCAACCCCCACCCCCACCCACCACAATCACGGGCTCACCAGCAGGACATGGCAGATCCAGCAGCCACTCCTGATTACACTCATGACTCAGGTTGCCGATTGGCTGTCGGGGTGCAATCACGCATACAGTTTGTTTTCTTTGTTTTTCGTTTCTCTGGTTTTCATGGATTTCTTTGGTGGAGCATTGTCTCAGGAAAATTTTTGTCACCATGATTGAATGTGATGTTTTGAAATGCAAATATATGTGTGTCTCGCACAAAAAGTCAGAAAAATACTGGATGTTTTATTCCAAGACTAAAAGTATTGGGAGGAGGGAGAAACAGGCAGTAGTTTAAACCTGACATAATAAAGATGATGTGGTCAGATATGGATTTAAAGTCACAGGCTCTGTCTCGCCTTTCACAAGCTTGAAGCCTTGCATATTTCATTTACATAGTTGGCTCAAAGTGGACAATTACTTTCTTACAATGCCACTATAATGGTACATGAAAGAGGACTTCATTTCCATAGTGTGTTTCCATGCAGTATTTTTCTTATTAAAGTCCAGGTAGCCTGATTAAGTTAAGCTATAAAGACTTGGGAAACTGGTGACTGCACGAAAAAGGAGGAAAATCTAATTTTGGTGAAGTTCTTTTACTTTGTTGAGTGGAAAACAACGTGATTTTGTTTTAATTAGGGAATCAAAAGAGCACCATTGTGTGTCGCTATTGTCACATACTATTAACATATTAGTACACATTTGCATAAAGATGAACTTCCCCATGTCACGATGGTTGGTAGCGTCAGCGTGTTGAAATTTTTTATCTGAACTTTACTCCAGTGTCATAACCTGTAATCATGAAGAGGGCCTAACAGCAGAGCACTATAGGACAACAATGACTCATAACAATGGCCCACAGTTGTTTTCAACGTTTTCAACCATTCTGTCTGATTAGACCTCTGCTCACCAGTAAGAATGATTTGTGCCACCTCAACAGGTGCAAAACTGCTAACAGGGGTTTGGGGGGAGGAGTCAATCAAGCATGCTCTGTACACACTCACACGTCTACTCAGGAACTAGTGGAAAAAATGCCTGAATGGGTAGAACAAGGGTGTGTAGACACCTTAGGGATTCCCCATTGTATTGTTCACCCATTCACACAATGACAAGTTGTTTTATTCCTTAAAGGAGATATTTCTACGTTTTGCTATTGCTACATAGCTAACGACTTACCGGTCTAGAAGAAATGTTGCGAGTTCAGCATCAAGCATTCATTCCGTTACTCACCAAGAGCTGTCTTCAGAGGTAGAGAGAAACGTCAATGTTGCCTTTCTGAAGGCGACTCACACTCTTAATATAGTCAGTTAGCCTACGTCAGAGTATACTCAAGTCTTTTTCAACTCTAATCAGACCTTCGTATCATTGTTTATGAATAGCAGCTCATAACCTCAAAACAAGGTGCTTTAAGTCCAAATATCCCATTACCTCTTTCTGAACGGTATATGTGTGTGTTGTTGTGATGGTGTGTGTATTTATGTGAATGTTTCATAAAGGACATGTTGGACTCTCGGAGACCTTCAGAGACCTTTGCTTCGCTTGAATGAGCAATGAAAACATGAGTTTTCGGACAGCACTTATGGCAGACTGTTTTTCTTTATTTATGAAAGATATTTTCTGGGTTTGGACAAAGGATGCTTATTTTTTTCAACTAGAAATTAACAGGAAGCCCAAACTCTGTAAAAAACAAAACAAAACAACAACAACAACGATTACTGATCAAAATGTCACTGCATGGTTTAAACAATGTGGACAACTTGTCCAAGATAACAGTACAAAGTTCAATAAGGGCACAAAAATATATTCTTATTTTCCAGAAATCCACCAAGTTGTCATCTAGATGAAGGATTACACTGAAGAAAATCAGGAACATGTGTCCGCTATATTCTATTTGTATGGTTTAAATGAATTCCGTGCTCCTCTCCTGCTACATGTGTCATCTTTAGTTTTTAAATGTCTCGGCTGAAAGATTGGACGTGGCTCGTTGACAGATGATGGTGACATTTGTTTAAGGGAAGGTTACGACAATGTGTCAAGTAAGTATTCTCCTGACCACTGTCAGCACGCATTGCTGTTTTTGTTGTTGTTGTTGATGCTGGTGTAGAGGGGATGGGTGGAGGGACGGCGGTTGACACAAATTGGATTGGTGGCATGTCAGGTTAGTGTTTAGAAGTCTAAAAAGGACAAGTCCCAATTCTTTTGACTGTGTGTGCGAGAGTGACAGAGGTTCTGTGTGTGTGTGTGTGTGTGTGTGTGTGTGTGTGTGTGTGTCCTTGTTATTCAGGATGGACGCTGGCTGGTGTGTGTCTCTGTGATAGGAGAGGCGGACACCAGTTGTTTTAGTGGCTTGAGGTGTCGGAAGAGATTTCACAGCTCCTTGAGCACAGTAATCCTGGAGCTCTTGATACAAGATGGCAAATAAAAGGGCCCCATGGACGATGCTGAAACACTTACTGAACGCTGCATCCACTGATCTGTATCGCTCCACAACGTGACACTCTCTTGTCCCCTAAAAATAAGGTCAACAGCTTCTTCCAATCCAGTGTTATTTTCTCTGAATTGATGAAATGCATGTTTTTTTTTTTCCTTATACAAGCTGCACATTAAAATGGTAATGCATGAATACAATTAAATTAAATGGTCAAAGGTGCACAGTGACCCCCCTGCTTTGTTGCTTTTATATTTGATTGATATTTCTCTGTCTCTCTCTCTCTCTCTATCTCTCTACAGGCTCTCTCTCTATATACAAACACATACACACACATGAATATATATATGTATATATATATATATATATATATGTATATACACATTTATATATACATAGTATGTACATAGTATATACACACACATACACAAATGTACATATATATAAATATGCGCACAAAATCTTTGTTGTATTTTCCTTGTTAGGTAGTTAGTTAGTTAGTTGTTGGTGTCATACTCAATAGATACTCTATCGTCTTGTGTATTATAGCTCTTGATTTATCCTGTAAATGTATCTGTCCATTTTATAAAGTGGGCTCAGATGGACATTTAGCTAAAATAACACATTTTAGAATACGTGTTTAATTTGAAATATTTAGAAACTATGATTAATTGCGGAAAGATTTTGAGTAATGTGCAGGAAAAGAACATGTGAGTAAAAAACAAACTGATGTTCTCAAAAGATTGGACACATAAAGTGAGTTAAACAAGTAAAATGTATTTAGCATTTGAATTTTTTTTTTGCTTTTTCAACTCGACTGATATTTTAACAACACAATGTACAGACGAAGGTATGAATGCATTATAAAAAAAAAATGCAGATAGGCTGGATAAACGTTTGACAGATGAAATTCTTTTGATATCTCACACACGTTTTCATTGCACTTTAAAAGTGTGAGAGGAACTGGCTTTAATTTCACTCTTCTGTCCAGTCTGAGTGAAAGCCAAACAAAGGTGTGTGCTTGGTGTAATGTCAGTTTTAAACTGAAGAGGGCAGAGTTGCTTTGTTGTATTGCTCAACAGCCAAAACTGCAGTGACAAAACCTGACATTGAATATTGAAGTCTTGTAAAAAAGGACCTGGTCAGTTGAGAAGTGAAAAAAAACTTTTCAGCAGAAACAACAGACACGTTTGACACTTGCGGCAATCTGTCCTGTTCATACTAACAAACAGCAATAATTGGTTTGCTTTCATTTAATATTACCCGTCAAATGCATTTATCAAATTTAACTTCAGCTTTGTATATACACAGTGGGCATAAACAGGACTGTTACTAATACAGTTATCTTGTGTGCAGTAGTCCCACACATCAGGGGGAGAAATGCAGCATTTATCTCTAATAATCCTCGACCCCTGAAGCTCAGTAGGCCAAGGTAGATAAGTAAACGGCCTGTCGCTGCTGCTGTTCCTGTGTGGGTGGCCTGCAGCAATCACAGATGACGTCCTGTTGGCTGTGGAAGCTGGCGATCCATCTTTCCCTTTCTTCTTCTACTCTTCCTCTTCTTTTTCTCTCTCTCTTTTTCTTATCTTTTTCATGAATCCTTCCGCCCCCCCCCGGTGCAGTTTTATCAGTTGGCTTCAGAGCCCCCAAGCAGAGTGCCAGGTCTCTATGTGTTGCTTTATCTGGAGCGGGAATTACGTTGACCTTGCAACAACTTAAACACTTTATCACAAGCACAATAATCTTATTCTCAGGAAAGCGAATCAGCAGAAAAAAGAAAGTAAAATAAAATAAACGAGGTGAGGGCCGGCGGGTCTCCAGGTTGACGGCATGGGGTTAAAGCGCCGCTGGCCTCGAACGCGGCAAGGATTCAGCACGCTGAGCCTCGTCGTCCTCAAAGAAAGAAAATGGAAAAAGATGTTCTACTTTATCCGTCCATAATTACTTACAGTGGCAGAAACACATTAATAATTAATGTCTTCCAATATGAGAGATCAGGTACTGGAAAATAAGTGTTATTGTGTGTCTTATTTTTTCCTTTTGAAAAAAGAAAAGTGTGACTGACAGTGAATCCTTTCATGTTGCCACTGAATTTCGCCTGTGTTATTTTTACATGTGGTGTTGAGACGGGCTGATTTCCTACAACAGGATTACAAGCGTTTGATCAGAATGAATGGTCGGCACTGTCTGTTCCTATAAAGACTGATGATTGACAGATTTTTTTTTTTTTTTTGCCCATTTTTTTCCACAAAAGATTTTTGCATTTCTTACAAGTCCGCTCTGATAATAAGACGCTCCAGCGATGCATCTGTGAGACAATTCTTCTTCATAGGATCCGCAATCCACTTATCACTTTCTTCTCCAAGCACTTCTCTTATCTGCAGACTCTGTGTCTTGTTGTTTTATCCCAACATTTCGTGGACTTTGTTCACACTGCATTTGAAAGTGTATCGGTTCTGCTTTTTTTTCTTTTTTTTTTTTATTAACCGTCACAGGTGGTACAAATCTGTTGTGGCAGGGCTGCAAGGATACAGAATGAATCCTAAAGCAAATGACTTTGGATGAGCCTGAATTTGCACAGAAGACATGATATAGAAAAACAACTAGACAGTGGAGACTACTGCTGAAAGAACAAGGAACAATCAATGTATTAGAATATGTATGTTTTCAGTGAAAACAGTTCCTTCATCATTTTTCTGCCTCAGCACTGGCAACAGCTAGGGCCGGAGGCATTATGTGTTCGGGTTGTCCGTACGTCCGTCCCATTCTCATGAACGCAATATCTCATGAACACCTTGCAGGAAAACATTCATTTGGACTGAAGGATGAAGTGATTAGATTCGGGTGGTCAAAGGTCAAAGGTCACTGTGACCTCACAAAACACAGTTTTGGCCATAACTCCTGAATACATACACTATGACACAATTTAACTCCAGTGTCCATAAAGATAAAATGAAGTGATGACATTTTATATCCAAATGGTCAAAGGTCAACTTCACTGTGACATCATAATGTTATGGCCATTATTCACTGCTGTAACTGAGGAATGGGAGATTGTGATTATATTTCCTGCAACTTGACTGGTTAGCAGAGGCATACAACCGCGAGGCGGCAGTTCAATTTTCTTTCTAAAATTACTTTCAGCCACCAAGAGCATCACTGTGAAGGGGACACCAGGACCTTCTTTGTGTGAAGGCTTTTGTTTTTTGTCTGAAAACTTATCCATTCCAAGTCCCAACTAATTGTTTACATGATTAAAACAATGAAACCAGGAAATGTGGGCAGCACTCTTGCTCTCTGTGTGGAGTTCACAGGTTCTCTGGTTTTTCTCCCAGTTCCTCCCACAGTCCAAAGACACATTTGGTTCATTGGTGACTGCAAACTTCATACACTCAATGCACAGCATAGTAAGACTTGGGTAGAAATTATGAGTACAACTAAACTGCAATAGCAAATATGCTGCATAGGAAATATAATTGCTGTCTGGATTATGAATGAAGTGCTATTAACAGCGGAGTTGGTTGTGGTGGATGGAGAACGTACAAAGGGCACAACTGTGACACCAGAGACTGAGATTCGCATTCAGAAATAAGTATTTAGTAATAGGAGACAGAGCTGTGGTAGTTCCTCCCTTTGTTCAGACTCAGTTCTTCGTGGCATGGATTCAACAAGCTGTTGGAAACATTCAGATCTGGTGACTGAGGAGGCCACTGACATTCAATGAAACTCACTGTCATGTTCATGAAACCAGTTGTGACGACTTCCCTGCATTATCCTGTTGGGAGTAACCATTAGAAGATGTTAAACTGTGGCCATAAAGGGATGCACATGGTCAGCAGCAATACTCAGTTATACTGTGGTATTCACAACTATGTTTAAAGAGCCCAAAGTGAGACAAGAAAATCTTCCCCACACCATTGCACCACCACCACCAAACTGGAGTGTTGACACAAGGCAGGTTTGGTCAATGGATTCATGCAGTTGAAACATTTTTCCCCATCCTAATAATGTTTGATGTGAACATTGAAGCTTCAGACCTGTATCTGCATGATTTTACACATTGCACTGCTGCCATATGATGCTGATTTGATAATGCATTAATAAGCAGGTAAATAAATAAAATGCTCAGGGAGTGGATGTTGAACCTGTGATGTGCCTGCCAGTGTGTACCACACCTCTATCCCAATTTGACCTGTTACAGGTATCGTGCACTTACTGGTTGAATGGATGGAAACTGGAAATGATTGCTGCCCCTTCACAAACGTCTCTGTTACATACAAAATGCATACATGGGTTTAATTGGCTGCAGGTCATATTAATTCATCTGTTTAGGCTCTGGTAACTCATGCTTGTTGGATTAAGTAATCAATAGTAAGGAGATATCCTAGCTTTTAGTCCTTAGTGTGCAGCTGCCGTGCCAAGTACAAACAGTGGAGCTGACTGCAGCGCCAGCTTGTGCCTCTCACAGATAGCCGGTAGCACTGAGAGATGACATTGTGCATGAACCGGGTTTATTTCACACGGGTCCGCTGATAACTGTACTGTATTCAGAGGGGCTAGCGAACAGCAACATGAACTTAACCATGATAAACACGGGGCGAGTAGCTGCATGTGCACTAGCACTCCCACACAGTAACTCTCTCTAATGGGCATAAATGTGCTTCCAGTGAGCGTAAAAGTTCACAGCCTCCCTATCTTTACAGAGGAGACATGGTGACCCCAGCAGTAAACATCACTTTTTTTCAGACCTGA
Source organism: Seriola dumerili (assembly GCF_002260705.1). Taxonomy (NCBI): domain Eukaryota; kingdom Metazoa; phylum Chordata; class Actinopteri; order Carangiformes; family Carangidae; genus Seriola; species Seriola dumerili. Next base: position 316,964 of record NW_019174444.1, on the reverse strand, counting down.
CAAAGATCCTCCAGAGCAACCACAGACACTATCCCAGAGATGAAATGGTATAAAAATTTTATATCAGGATTATAGTGACAAAAATTATCAGGCTTATTATTGTTGTGATAACCATGCTGAAAATGAACAAGGAAATAACAAATGTATTATTATTATTATTTCCCGAGCTGTAATGCCTTTCAGAGCACAGACTCTATGAACAGACCTGTCACCTGTCCGGCACGGTGCCGTTAAACCAGAAACACCGCAGCTACACTACCACGAGTTCGGGGGTGAAAGAGTGAGCTGCAGCCCCGAAATAAGTTTCAAAAACACACAACACAGCGCCTCACACGGAGGCTCCGACACTTACAGGAGCACCAACCTGGCTGTGAGACGCAACAGGTTATGTTTTACCAGTTTGCACAACGACCAGCAGCTCACTGTTTCTCCGTCTGTGTGTTTGTTTGTGTGGTCTGTAAAAGTGCATGTGATGTCATGTCATCGCTTGTTGTGTATCCTCAGTCCGAACAGAAAGGCAAACTTGTCTGGCAGCGTAAAAGGAGTCAATCACCTCTTTTTAGCAGTTTTACCCGCGTTTAAAAAATCTGCTTACATCCATTCACTTTGGTGTAAAAAGGGTGTTAAAAGACTGAAAAATATCTGGAGGATCGCTGTCGTGTCGCGGCCTTCCACTATATTTTGACTGACACATAACAAACCCAACTTGCTTGCCACGCATGTGTCTGAGAGACTTGCTGCCTGATGTCATACAGCACCTGACGTGAGTTTAATTAACCACAGTAATCGACCACGATTATAGTGGATTTAAACGGTAATACTCACAGTCTGACATTTTAATTGTGATTTAGCGTGAAACCGGTAGCCATTTCATCTCTAACACTGTCCATACGGCTATTTTCATGATCTGGATTTTAAAATCGTCCTTTGGCAAAAAAAAACAAGATTTCAAAAACTAGAAAAAAAAAAGAAATAAAATGCTTTGTGAAATAGATAAAAAAAATTTCATGGGATTTTTTTTTCATCACATGCCAATGTGGGTTACAGCCACCAGTTCATACATAACATTAGAACAGTCAACCTCACAATCAGCAGCGAGCAGCGGTTTAAAAATCGAGCATGAAAGCCTGCAGTGTGACAGTGTCGCCTCGCAGACATGGCCAAACACAAATCATTCTACATGCTGCTTCCTTTGATCCTTCCCTCGGCACATTAGTGAGCCTCTGTGTGCGTATTAGCTGTTTTCTCACTCACTGTCCCATCCTCTGTCGCTCCTCCCTCCCACCGTCATTAATATTCTCCCTCTCTCACACGGCATAACTCAGGGGATCAATCACCGGTTACCATGGTGATGAAACCACCCATGCAGGTGGTATGTGTGTATATGTGTGTGTGTGTGTGTGTGTGTGTGTGCGCATGTGGGTGTGCATGCTAGCGTGACTCTTCCGCCGCGTGTCTGTTTGTGTGTTTGCTGTACACTGACTGTACCTGCTTCTCACCAGTCAGGGCGGTGAGGCCTCCGCTGGTGATGCTGCGCTCCTGCACTGCCCTTACATTCAGAGTGGCTTTGACAGCTGTCTAGTCGAGATGCTCTCACCTGCCACACTTGGCTTCCTCTCAGCTCTGTGCAGAATAATGACCAAATTCAAAGGAAAGGGGGAAAAAAAAAACACACACACACACACACACAGAAAGAGAGAGAGTGCTGTCAGGCTTGTTTTGTTTCTTTCTAGTTAAAGAAACACTCTTTGTGTGAAGGCTATTTATTGAAATATCTCTAAAAGAAGGACTTGAATAAAAGTAGCTCCACAATGGAGAAGCCTGTCATCATAAAACAAAGTTTTTGCTCTCTGATGGCACGTCTTTCAGTATTTAGAGTTAACGCTGAACGATGATAAAAAAATAAAAAAATAAATAAAAAAAGCAGCTTAGGGGTTATACATCTCTCTCCCAGAGGCACACAGCGAATTGTAGTCACACAAACTTGTGTGTGGCCTGGTTGTTTAGAGAGAATAATCTCTTTCTTTTTTTTTTTTTTTTTTGCAGAACCACTGCAGTTTAGGAAGACATGATCCTTTCTCTCTCTCTTTCATCCCTTCTCTCAAATCACTCTCCTCCCCATGCCATGTCTTCCTTCAGATTTCACACCTTTACTTATCTCTCCCCTCCCACGTTTTTTTTTTCTGCTTACTTTGTCACTTCCTGCAATGCACCCCCCCCCCCCCCCCCCCCCCCCCCCCCCCCATTTCTCTTTTCTGTCCTTCCCTTCCCCAGCTCCTTGATTCCTCCGCTTTCTCCCCGTTCAACTGTCTCAGCGATGACTGATCCGGTGTATTTATAGAAAGACAGACTTGGATAATTAGAATAAACGGAGAATGATGTCGCTCCCTTCTCCAAACAATTTGACTCTATCGTCTCTGCGGAGTGGTAATGGTGAACTGTAGTTACTGTTGTACATCACATGCAAAGAGCTGACCTTGTGAGAGAAAGGTTGCTGTGCATGGTAATGAGAATGAGTGTACAGCGAGAGAGAGAGAAAGGGGTGGTGGTGGGGGGGCTGGCAGAGACAGACTGCATCATATTCATCAGGCCTCAGGACGCACTACATACACCAACCGGGTTCCAAGTAAATTAATCATGTTTTGTAATTGCAGGAAGCGCCAGAGGAAGGTGGTCATCGGGCGGTCAGGGGGATGTCAGAGGAAGAGGATTCGAAGAAATATGAGCCAAACACAAAGCTACACCAGAAACTAATATGACTGAAAATAAAGTGGAAAAATGGGAGGGAAATGAAATGGCAGAGTTGGCTACATGCCCCAGCTTAATCTTTCGAAATCTTTGGGTCAATTAACTTAATTTGGGAAAATGAACCGAGCGGAGCATCTTGTTGGTAGATAAGTCAGAGATTAAAATTACATTAATTCTCCTCTTGATGCCTGTGGTTCTGCGATCAGTTTTTCATCATTTGCTGAAATACTCTTGCATCTTTTAGAATTCATGTCCTAGAGAGGATTCAAAGAAGAGGAGTCGACATCCCAAAGCCTGCTGAAAAAAAACGAAAAAAAAAAAACACACACACACACACATTAAGTCTTCCTTCAAAGGGAACGGTCTTATTTTATTTTGCATTTTGTCTGAAGATATTTTAAATTTTGTTTTTCATGTTTTTTGATGCAATTTGGAACTTTGGAGAACCGTAATAATGAAAAGAGGAGGTTTAGCCAAAAAAAAGAGGAAATATAAATAAATAAATAAACAAAAACCTCCCCGGCTGCAGACACAGGCTTTTGTTCCTGCAGACAAGCGAGATTGATGCCTCCTCCCTCCAGAGGGTAATATCGCCCAGACCAGGAACCAACCAACCTTGAATTCCTGCATCACTTTTGAAATTTGTGCCTTTGGTGTAGTAGCAGCAGCAGCAGCAGCAGCTGCAGTTGCACTTCATAAAATGTTACAGTGGATGGATAGGCGGTGAAGGATGTACTGAATAAAGAGTCTTTAGAGGTTGAACAGGCTGTTCGGCGGCACATCAAAATCTCTCAAAACTCTCAGCCAATGAGCACAAAGTGTTGAGTCTGTTTACCCAAACGCTTTTATTCCTACAAATCTAATCCTGACAAAGCTTTTCCACTACGGTGACAAATAGAGATGTAAATACACATGTATCCTCAGTGTTTGGTATTAAGTCATTTATAAAGAACACAGCAGCATTGAAGAATTTCACATTTTGTGGTGCTTTGACCTATTTTGAGAGCATCCTTGAATTGAATGATAGTGTCTTGAAGTGCAGCAGCTCTATCCTCTGATAACAGGACTCGTTCAAGTCATTTCTTGAGATCAAAAAGCAGCAGATATGGATCACAGTATATCCAGGGCTTATATGGATACCAAGTCAATATGATAAAAAGTAGTGCTGAGTAGCGTATTTTTGCTATTCAGAGTTTGTTTTATTGCAGCTTGTGAAGCTCATTTACCTCTTTGACCCTGGAAGTTTGTTCTTGAACTTTGGGACCAGGATATGATTCATTAAAGGGGCTATTTGTAAGTTTTCTCTGCCGCCGAACGTGGTGGTTTCTTGTTGGGAGTGGGTGGTGGAGATCGACAAAAGCTTCACCATCATCAAGAGGTTATAATATGTCCTCTGAGTAGTGCTATCTCTTCAAGGCAAACTGGAGGCTACAGTGAGTCGCTATCGGAAAGTGACGAGACGCGCCCGGGCTAGCAAGTTAGCATGCGAACTATCGTAGAAGAAAAGACGTGATAGGGACAAGACTTAAAGTTCCTCTCCTACATGTTTTAAACTATGTAAAAACATACTCAGCTACGATTAATATTTTGTTTAATGTGGTTTTCCCACATAAAAAGTTAAAATAATTAAAAACTGGGGCTGGAAGCTCATCTACACTTTCTCATTGAAAATCTGGATCAGGCCTTGTGCCCCGCCCACCACCGCTGCTTGAACTAGATTGACAGGTGAAGGAGCAAAGAGAATCAAGATGGTTAGAGGAGGAAACATCAGAGAGACTCAGCCACATGTTTGAGCCTCAGTCAGACCCAGACTCAGTTGAGGAGTCTGTTGAGACCAGAATCAGAGACTAGCGGACATATCAGAACGGTTAGCGTAATTAGCATCTTTTATTTGTTTATGTTGTTTGTTAGCTTGGAACTGACAGTGGCTGACAGAGTTTTAGTGGTTGTGCAAATGTAAACTTTCACTCTCTGTATTGACAAGGTTTCAGGTTTATTTAGCCCCACCCGCCCATCCACACATCCAAGTTGACAGGATTGGTTCTTTAGGTTTGTGACGTATGAAACCCTGGCTGTCTGAATCTGTTTTTATGAGACTGTCATTAGTTCAATACAGTTCCAAGGTGGAAATGCGCAGTCATGGTGTTGAGTGTTTATTACACTCATGAGGCCTTGTATATATGGACATGTTAACAAGGTTAAACACTAGATCTTCATCTTTAACAACAGCTCTTTGTGAGTAAAAGAATGATATTTGATGCTGAACTCACATTTCTATTCTGGTAGGTTAAGAGCTGTTAATGCTATTGTTAGATATGTAGCAATAGCAAAACTTATAAATAGCTCCTTCAAGTCCATAAGGTCACATTTCTAAGCTTTTAACCACATTCTATCTTTTCCTGTTTTGGTTCAAAGGTTCATTTTTGATTATCATGTTTATTTGTTTAAAAATGTGAATAATTCTCAACACAAGGCTCCAAGGTAACATCTTCAAGTTTGTCAGAATGCCTGTCCAAAACACGTCATTCAGTTTACAGTGAAATAACACAGAGAAAACCCACAAGTTTCTATATTTGAGTCTGAAGTGTATAGTGACACCAGGCAATTTGCATTGCAAAATGGCATCAGAGGAAGCTGGAAATTTTCATCCTCATTACCTAGAAATGATGTGAAGTGATATCAGTAAACTGCACACAGCACACAGATAATTACCAACACAGCTGGTCTGTGATACTTGATGATAAAGGATAGCATAGGCATGATTATGGAGAGATCAAATGGCTCCGAGTCCCAGTTTCTTTGGGTGGCGCACTCTGTCGTCACTGTTTTGTCTCTCGTTTTGTCTGTAGTTCAGTGTCAGAAGAGGCATTTTCTGGCATGCCAGTTAATTGTACTAATTAGTCAAAATGGAACAGTTTTCTCAAATGAGTTCTCACTTTGTACATATCATGGAAAACAGGGAGTGACTTTACACTCCTGCTGAGAGTATAGGAAGGTCATTAGACCATCAGGGGGAAGGTGGGGGTGGTGGTGGTGGTGGTGGGTGGTGGGGCGGGTTTGTAGACTGGGTTGAGTGATGTCCAGGCCACCGTGGGGAAGGAAGAGCTGCCAGTTATAACGGAGAGAAGACGACTGAAATCTGTAACAATACGAGGTTACACTTCCATAACACCAGGGTTTTGGATTTGATATGAGCAGCCAACAGGAAACAGCAGAGAGAGTGGATGAAGGAAAAACTGAGGCTTGCACATCAGGATGTATTCTTAAAGCTGCCCTTTTCTACACTGAATCAGCAACTTAAAAAAGTGGTTGAATGTAATTAATGTAATGTGCATTTACTCAAGTGCTGTAATTAGGTGCAAATTTGAGGTTATACTTGTAATTTACTTGAATATTTCTATTTAATGCCATTTCAATACATGAAACTACATTTCAGAGTGAAACACTGTAGCCTACTTTTTACTTCATGACATTTCTTTAAAAACTTCTATGTAAAATATGTATTGTAAATCTAATTGAATTATAAGTATAAAAGAGTCATTGACGGTCTGTAAGAGTATCACTTAAAATCAACAGATGTTTTCTTTTGAGTACATCTTATGTCTTGAGTACATCTCTTATGCATCCTAATGCCTTTGTGATGTTCCATCTTTTGATTTGTTTTTGTTGACTCCTCCACTGATAAATGTTCTCTCATGATGATTGTTGCGGAATCAATAAACATTTTGGTAGTTTCCTCAACAACGGTTGCTTTTACTGTCATAGATGTCTTTTAATATAGAAAAGCATCGTCAAAACCAGATGTTGATTTAAGCTTTAATCGAAAACAGAGATAGTGAAGAGCTAATGTCTCCCATCTGTCTCACTGACACAACATCCTTTATGGTTGCAATTAGAGCAAGTTCCAGTGATTTGAGTTCTGAAACACAAACCAACACTGCCCTTGGACTTGAAGGTTTTGGTTCCTTGTGCCATAGTTATAGCTGCATATGTCAGTGTTGCTGCCATATTGGACTGGCCTTTATACAAATGCAAGTAAACGTTTAGTTCAGTTTTTCTGGATAAAAAACACAATAACGTTTACATTTCAGTGAGTCATTTTTATATTCAAGGGTTTATGATCTACATGGAGTATAAATACAAGTTTTGTCTCCACTTACTTGTAACCACAATAGTTTAGACGATAATCACTTTTTTCTATAAGGAGGAGTGTGTATCAATGGTAGGTTTAATGAACTGAATTACTTGGACAATAATTCATTATCAAAATTGTTAAAACTCATATTACTGTATTTATTAAATTGAACAAGTAATTATACTATGTTAAGGATTTACTTTTTTTTTGTAAATATGTTATATTGCTTTAACACCTGAATTTCCCCTTTGGGATCAATTAACACGTATCTCATCTCATATCCTTTCACTCCTATACAAATATGGAAAGCAGACCGACTGCCACTATCTTACTTCATTTATTTTATATATATTATTTTATATTTATATAATGACAATTGATTATTTTACACCATGAAAGTAATTCAGTTCATGTAAGACTAACCTTGATGCGTTGACATATAGCAGCAATGCTAATGCGGCCAATGTGGCCTCTACGTATACACATCTATGCCTTGTACGGTCTTGTACAGTGAAAATGTGAGTTCAACTTCTTTCTTGGCCATCCGTGTGTTAAAATGAGGGAGATAGAAATGTTTGTGGTGTGAAGAAATGCTTAAAAAAAGCACCCAATTAGGTTTGTTTGGGGGTAGCACACTAATTAAGGGAAATGCTGAAATTTTTTCTTTTTTAAGTTATATTTTTGGCCATTTTTGCCTTAATTTGGACAGTACAGTGAGAGATAAACAGGAAACTCAGGGAGAGAGAGAAAGGGGATGGCTAGGACCAAGCCCATGTGGTACATGCTCAACCAGGTGAGCCACCANGGCCATTTTTGCCTTAATTTGGACAGTACAGTGAGAGATAGACAGGAAACTCAGGGAGAGAGAGAAAGGGGACGACATGCAACAAAGGGCCACGGGTTGGAGTCCAACCCATGGTCACTATGGCTAGGACCAAGCCCATGTGGTACATGCTCCACCAGGTGAGCCACCGAAGCGCCCCGAAACACTGATATTTTACAAGCCTGACTCAGGTTTTGGGATAGCCAACAGTATAGCAGTCTGACATTGGACTAAACCTGTGCAGTGCAATGGCAACCAGAGTTTGGCCTCAGGCAATTCATTCAGTACAGGTGTCGTTCCTCATGTTGCATTTTTATATGTATGAATCTGAAAAAAATGGTCTGGAAAGAAAGCCTAGCCTCGGCGCTGCTGCCATGAATAATGAAAATGTTGACTTTCCCTTTTATCATCAAGTCTGTGACAAGAGGGAAAGACCTCCATCTGGAATTTGAGAAAAACAGGAGTAATAAAACCATACAATGGAGAGAATCATAATAAGGTAGACTTAACTAGACTCCTTTTGGCTAGAGTTGGTGGAAATGCTGAGAAGTAATTTGTTTATTAGCCTTTTTCACACTTATTGACCCACTTTCGGCTGGTTTTCCATTCAGCCTTTTTTTGTGGTATAATCACTGTTTGTCCGTGCATTTAAACCTTTTGAAAGCACAAGTACCACTTCCTTTCCCCATCAGGTCCCATGGGGTCGACTAATCTAACAGCTTGTCCAAATGCTTTTTTATTTACTCAACAAACAACAGTCCAGTGGCTTAGTCAGGTTTCTCATTTATTTACATGCTGCACTCCCCAGACATTTTTAAATTTTTTTGTTTGTGTGTGTTTTCACCTCAATCTGCCTTTGCTTTAGCCTAATCAAGGTTGATTATCTCCTGAGAGTTTCTCTCTACTTTGGTCAGCTGAGAGAAAACCTTTCTCCATCAGACATTTTGACTTGTCAAACAGAACTGTAGCATATACTATTAATAATGGTGCTGGCCCAGTTAGTAAGCCTTGTCTGTAGGCAAATTCCTTGGACAAATTCCAACTAATTTTCCGGAAAATATGCAAAAGAAAATGCAGATTAGCGCTACTTTCCATCCTCTACTGTTATGCAAATATTAGGGGGCTGGGCACATCGAGATAAACAGCTGGTGGTGCTAATTCCCCAGTCAGATGCCATTCAACCACTGCAGAAGAGGAAGGTGCAACAAGATCAAAAAGAGCTCCAGTTAAACCGTAAATGATGGAAAATATGCAAAATATAATTCCAACTGCTAATTCAAAGACAGAAAGAAGAGAAAGTCTCACCGGTCCACACAGATCTGATGTTTTCATCTGCTGCCATTTCTAAAATGTGGCAGATGTGAATGTAAACACACACGGTTGAGCAAATGTGCACAATACAAGGAAACTGGAACAGATATTGTAGTCAGATTTGCAAGCTGAAAGAGCCAAAAAATAAGAATGTGAAGATAAAACATTATTATGCAGTTCAATTCCACATATGTCTTTATTTTGCATGTTTTGGGTCTGTCCTTTTTACTTAGATATTAGTCTATATTTGAGTATCTCAGTTTCATGTAATATGAACACATTTATCCTAAACAGTTAACTGCTACATTTGGAATATTAATAATATTACTATTATTAAAGTCTTAAAGAAAAGCCGTAACATTTGCAAGTCTTGGCTTAGTGATTAACACTTAGAAATTGGAAGTCTGATACACCTCCTTCCTCTATGCTTGCCACAAACCAAGCAAACACAAGACACAAGATAAGAAAAGTCTCTGCTCCATACACACCCGACATCTTTCTCCATTTTAGGATTAGCTGGGAATTAAGCGGAGTCAGGCACTGGCAAGATGGCGACGGCAGAGCAGCCCACTCTGAGCTTCAAAACCACTCTTCAGAAACCTGTGGGTGACCTCACAGAGGCTACGTCCATCTTTATATACAGTCTGTCTTACTTTTCCCTAAGTGAAAAATAATCTGCATGACCTCTACAAGCTGCTACATGTAGCAGCATTTGTCACATATCCAAAAAAACTGTGTTGCTTCTTTTTCAAATATTTATCAAAATTGATTTAAGTATTGAACTGAGCTGCAGCTAATACAACAGATGCGTCTGATTCAGGGGTGTCAGTAAGTCAGTAATATAGCCATCAGCATTGTTCAAGGCCTGTCAGGTACACTTTAGTTGGGATATGCAGGAGTTAAGTTTCCCTACCTCGGGTTGTTCTCATAATACAACACAGACTACATCTAAATTAATCTCTTGCACTGTCTAGTTCATCAGTAGGAAAAATTTGTGATGGATTCTGGGTAAATTAAGAATTCTTTTTCAAACTAAAAAAACATGGCAGACTTAGCAAATCCGTTTACTCAAGGGGATAATGTTTACCTTTTTGGAAAAATGAACAGTAACAGGGACATTGTACTGTGAAAATACAGCAAAGAGCTGTTAATGTAGCAGTCTCAGGCTAACAGGAAGTACTTCTTTCAGTCAGGCTTAGGATAGTTTCTAAAAAATATGTCCTCATGGGTTTCTACAGTCTCTCAATACTCTTACCTTTCTCATGGCCTTCACAGCACATCACAAATTTACTGTTTTTTTTTTATCATTTGGTGCCTGGTGGTACCTGCAAGTGTCAGTGACTGTTACCATGGTAATGCAGGTTAGCAGGTGTCACTGATTGTTACCATGGAAATAAAGCTCTTAGTTCTGAAATAGCCTGGGGGGTAAGGTGGCTAACTTTTTAGGGCTAGAACTAGCCAGTCAAACTTGCAATTAAGACTAGCCACACTACCAGGCACAGCTTTCACAAAGATATTTTAGACTGGTGTGTAGTGTTGGTCCAGTCTTAATTTTACAAACATTTCTCAACTTACCCTCAGGCTAACTCAGGTCTAAGACCAATGTTGCCACGGTAACAATCAGTGACACCTGCGCTGAGGAGTTGCACCCAACAACAAAAAACAGGAAAACTTGGCTCATAATTTGTGTTTTTCTAACATTGTTATGGAGAGAGCAGCATTTTTTTTTTCCAAAACAGATTTTTCTTTTGATTGTTACACTCTTGTAACTGTTGAATTCTTCCAAAAGACAAATATTTTTTGATAGGGTAAATGGAGCTGAGTGGTTGGATGTGGTTCCTTGGCCAGTTTCACAAAGACAGACTTTGACTGTGGCATACATAACAAATAGTCAGACTTCAGATAAACGTCTTCATACATTGTACAAAACAGTTTAGTTCTTGACTATCTTGAGTGTTGTGAAATGGTCTCACTTGCATTAGACTAATCTATGAGCAAAATTAAGACTGGACCAACAGCACACACCAGTCTGAAATATCTTTGTGAAACTGGCCCAGTTCTTTAACATGTTGAATATCTTAGCATTGAAGCAGCAGATGCTCATTTCCTTTTGATTAAACTGGAACCTAGTGTGTGTAGTGGTCAGACAGGTGGAAGGAGGTATCTGTGGAATAAACATACACGGTCACTCAGAACATCTCCACAGTAAACACCCTCCTCTGACTGTGTGTTAATCCAGCTGGTACTGTTTGTCTGCAAGTCAGTGACATTATTTGTATTGACAGATATAATGGTTAAACCACTACGGAACCTTAGTTAATTTTTTATCCTGCAAGTTACCTTATAAACAAATTGGTGACCTATGAAGAACAAAGGTGTAATTTATCCACACAGACAAAAAAAAATGTATGATACAGGTTATCAAGGGCGTAGGTTTGGTCTCAACATAGGGACACAACAACCCTGCCACCCCTCCAAAACAAAGAGGACTTTTTAATGCTGCCAACCAAAAGGTTTATTAACATATAAGATCTGAATTTACATTCAGAAATGAATTTATATTTAAATAAAACTACACACTATCAGATCAAAGACTAAAACTTTAGGATATTATCATGTGTTATAGAAACTTACAAGTTAACATCAGAATAGGTGGACTATGGTTATGTTAAATATAAGTTAGCAATTTTGAAATGAATCCATAATAGTGCATATTTAATCACACTATCATTTTAAAACCTCATGTAAAACCCTGACAATGCACCTGTTTTCTCATCAGCCTCCTCTACTTCCCTGGTCTGCTGCTGTTCCAGCAGACAAAATAATTCCTCAAAAATGATCATGCAGTTGAATCAACAACTGTCTAAAACAATTTTAATAAAAATGTAACATTATAATCTTACTGCAGGACTGTTGTATTAGGCTACATTAGTTTTAGCTGAATGTTTCTAATAAATTGCTAACTGAGTGTATATCATTAATTGTCAGTTGTATGCACAGGCTGCAAAATGCCTGACTGGAATTAATTGGTTGATTTCAGTGCTGTTCTCACCTGTGCACCTAAAGATGCTCTTTAATTAAATAGTTTTATCATATATTATTTTCACCATATAACATGTTTTACCTCTCCCCTTTAAATGCCTTTGTTTGAATATCCCTGCAGCTGATCTCCGTGCGCGTGTGCACTCTACTGATTTATTGCTGTTGCACATGTGGATACTCGACACAAGATTCATGCTGTGGCTTCAAACATTAACATTTTTCCACCTCCTGAAATAAACTATTTTCAGCCCACAGTGGAATACCAAACATCGATGAACATTTTGTTATTTGTGAACATCTGCTCATGTTTCTAGGTTGTGTTTGGGTGGTGGGAGATTGACATATTGTTTTGATGTGGCGTGTGCAGGTTTTCATTCCAACCAAAAGTATTACTTCAACAGCTGATTTCAATGATTAGCACACATTCAACCACATGAGTTAATCAGTAAAAGCACCTGCTGCTGCTGCTGCTGTTTTTAGGAATTCATATGGCTCCTCAATGACAAACGCATGAATGGTGCTACTGGAGGAACGACAGGAGCCTATTATGAGGTGTGCGTGTGTTTACATTTGTGTGACAACCTGACAAAGTGAGACGGAGACAGATGAGGAGCTGCACACAGCTCATGTGGATTGAAGAATAAATAGTTCTAATAACAGTTGGGATTTTTATGTATTACCTGCTTTTTTTTTTCACTTATTGAAGTCCACTCAAAACATGTCAATCTTAACAGGAATAAAGTTAGTTATACATGAAATCCTCAGTTGGATTCTGTAATTCTGATGGACCTGTCTATTCTGTATACCAACAGTTCCCAGCCTTTCCAACTCATGGCCCATTTGAAAAATGTTGGCAGCCCATGTACATCAGACCCCATAACAAAACAGAGGCCAAATAATGATAAGAATCGAAATGATGAAATGAAAGCAGGGGAAACATATAGGAAGCTCCACAGTTACTAACACAACATCTGAGCTGGACTGTCTCAGAATTTGTCTTTTTTGTTTGACAGGGGGAAGGGGATCACTGGTCGACTCACCATCTGTCTCTGGGGTCTCCTTCCTATTAATTCTTTCTGTTGCCAATCAGTTTTCCATTTTTAACTTAAGTTTTTACCATGCATGTAATCTTTTAGTGCACAATCACACTGAGATAGCAAACAAGTAGGCTGTAAGATGTGGTCTGGCCTGCTACATCATAAAAATTCCTATCATTGGCTTATCACAGTGAAAAGCCTTGATACAAAAATAGTTTTAAAAAACTGGAATTACCACCTCACTGTTGTATGCCTCCACCACTCATACTAGTTTCAGGCTACAGCCCTGTGAAGGCTTGAGTTATGGCCAAAAAGGGTTTTGTACGTTCACGCTGACCTTTGACCTTTTACCACCAAAATCGAATCAGTTCGCCCTTGCGTCCAAGTGAACAACGGAATGCACAATTTTGAGTGAAATTAATAAACTTGACTTGAGAAACAGACAGAGATTGTACTGTATCAACTGCTTTTTCTTTGTCAGGTGACCATGCCAATATCCCTGTAGGAAGTATGAACCATATTAGACAATGCTGCGCCTCACACTTCACTACCAATAATCAGTGTTCAAAACCAATACAGGAAGTAATATCTGCCTCATATGTAGTGAGGAATAAAATGTGTGAAGGGCAGGATGGTAGATGAGCATGTGGTGCATCAGACTTCCATGCAGGAGACCAGAGTTTGTAAATATAACTATTGTTGTCCATCATAATGCGCACGATCCAGAATTCTGTAAGAGACGTGGATATGTGATTTTATTTTTATCAGAAGCACAGCAGTTATCAGCTGTTATCAAAAAAGGAACCATTTGTCTGCAGCTGCCATTATTTGCATAAGCAAAACTGGTGTGACGGACGACATGGGTGATATGCCAGAGTATAGCTTTTCTGTTTGTCAGCACAAAATTGACTGTACTTCATTTTGCACATTACAACCACAACAAATGATCTTTTTCCCAAGCCCTTCTCCCAGCTAAAAAGCATACAGCCATGATTACGGCTGTGACCTTTCCTCTGTCACCGATAATACCCAACTAATTACAAACAGAAAGTTAGAAAAGCCTTGACTATGTTGTTTGTCTCAAATAGTGCGTTTTAGGAATTAAGTGAGAACTGGGACTTATACCTGCTCCAATTTCAAGGCTGCCATTTTTATTTAGGCCCCCTGTGCCATTATCTTGATTCCTGCATTTTGTTTTAATGAAACTCTGGATGTTACAAGTTCGTGCACAGCATCAATCACCTCAATTAGGCAAGAGGGAGCTCAGGTTATAGTCTGTGCATCCTTTATTCCTCTGAGTGTGTAGAGGTTTGCAAAGAGATTCTTTTAAAATAAAGTAAACTTAAAGAGGCCCTACATCTTGGTGCCCTATATTCAGTTCTTGCATCTTTCTTCATACTTTATATACTTTTGCAAATGTGGGAGCTGCTAAATCTGTCTGTCTGGATGGTGTCACTGTAATTTTGTGTCCTGACTTTTCCTCTCAGCTCTTCACACATCTTTTCTTTTTTTGCTTACCTGTCTTTCTTTTTTTTTTTATTGCTACTGTTAACCCACACCGTTCAGCAGATAGGAACACAATGCGAGATTGTCAGACCTGTCTGCCGTATGCAAAGAGCCTTGTCACAATCTCCTCTCTCAGCCATAGATCTGGTGATGCTGGAAATGGCTGCCCGCTCTCCTGTGTTATCCAGCTGCCTGGATCCACCAACAAGGTCTTATGAAGGTCTCTGAAAGCAGTCAGCAGTAGTTCTACAGAAAGGATTGTGGATGAAATGCGTGAGGGAAAATGGGGTGGGGGATTGATGTGTGTGTTTTTGTGTGTGGTCTCGGTTGTGTGTGTGTTGAAAGAGATGAGGGGAACACTGCCAAACTGATTTCAGCATTCAAACTTAATCTAGGAGCGATTGACAGTGTTGGCTGCCAGCACTTGTGATCACTGGATTATTTGAAACAAATAAGGTGTATGCATGTTATACATGTTATGGGTGACACATTTTTGATGCATTATTTTTTTTTTTTATGTCAGATTACATTTGCATATTAAAACACCATTTAAATCAATAGGCTGACACATACACCTACTCGCTTCTTTGCCGAGCGTTAGATGAGAAGATAAATACAACTTTCTGTCTGGTAAATATGAAGTCTGGAGTCAAGATGGTTAGCGTAGCTTAGCATAAAGACTGGAAGCAGGGGTGAACGGCAAACCTGGCTCTGTCTGTAGGTAACAAAATCCACCATTACATTTAAAATTCATAAGCCAACATGTTATATATTGTTGGTTTAATCCATACAAAGAACAAAGTGTAAAAATGTGGTTTTACATGGGGGTTGTGCAGGACTATTTCTTGGCCTAAAGTAGTGATATCTTATAGTGACAGTGAGGTTGCTATTATTGCCTATTGCTTTATTTCACCCATCTAACCAAAAGCCCATTCAAAAAACCAATAGATGTCAGGAAGAATAGGGAAGTGTTAAAATGCCAACTAATTTCCAATTTTTAAGACTCATTCCTGCAGTACTTGATTTAACAACAGACATGTGACTGTTATCAATCAAGTGTTTCAATCAAAAGATGTCAGTGTACCTTTAAATCCACAGGATCCACTGCTCAACTCAGGAACTGCTCAACTGCAACCTGAGCAGTTGTCTAACCCATAGACTGGACATAACGATGGATGTAGCCTCCGTGACATCACCCAGAAGGTTTCTGAGGAGTGGTTTTGAAGCTAAGTGTGAGCTGCTCCGTCGTCGCCATCTTGGCAGTACCTGACTCTGCCTAACTCCTGGCTAATCCAAAAATGGAGGTGTGGAGAGGTGTTGAGACTCATTCCCCGGTTTGTTGTCAAAGCATCAATTATACATAACTTTAAGCCTTAATAAAAACGGTTGTCATGAAGGAGGAAGTTAGCTATAGAGATCAAAACAGTTTTGTGTACCAGGCTGTAAACATGTTTATTTCTGCTGTAAAGTTGGACATTTTAACATGGGAGTCAATGGGTATTAACTCGCTGTTGAAGCCAGCCTCAAGTGGCCATTAGAGGAACCTCAATTTTTGTCTTCATTTTTCAGGCCCGGAGGTTGCTGCTTGGTCTAACCAGACAGAATGAGTGAAAACACCAGCGTGGGTTTGCATGTTCTCTAATAGTTTTAGAGAATTCACACAGCTTGCAGGGAGGGATGCAATTGTTCAACCGATGTAAAAACAGCAAAACCTCCAAAATTGGATAAAATCCTGATATTGTCAGTTTCATTCATAATGTTTATATCTCTCTGAGTTCTTGAGGAGATCTTTACCTCTAATAGTGGAGCATTTTTAGCAGCTGAACAGACAGATATTTCCCTCAGGAGTTGGTGGGACCAAAACGAAGCTAAAAGGAGAGAGAATATCAGATTTACATCTGTCAGGATGGCGGGAACATTGCTCCAAATGAACACGGGGTCACTCTATCAACTTTTAACACGTGATATTACTGTATGTCAGCATTGTGTTTAAAGCCTGTTAACTTTCCCGTAGGGGCCAGAAAATCAGTTTACTGGAGAAAACAAATTTGAAAACTTAGGTTTTCTTTTCAAGACACCACATCTAACATCTGCTTGATGTCATCCGAATTCTAAGTGTTGCTTCTTAAAGGAAGAAATTGGGACAGACTGAGTGTGTGGTGAAGAATGAATCAGCAAAGTTAGTTTAATGTCTATGGAGAAACAGGCTCGACATTTTGAGGACATCACTAGCTCACTGCACAGATTTGATCCTTTGGGAGAGACTTAGTCATGTAAGTTCACTTGATGAAAGTATTATACACTGGAACAAAGGAATTACAACAATGGATTGTTAAACCGAGGGGTAGGTCACTGCAAATGATGAATTGATCCACCAGAGCCCTAATACTTTTTTTTTTTTTTTTACATTAGATTCCTTGGTGACATTACAGCTAAGCCCCACTTTCATCATGTAAAGTATGCACTAGGTATTAATCTAATTATATTTTGGCAGTTAAAGCCTTTACAAGAAATTAGTGCAGTTTCCCATTAGAGAAAATGACATTAGATGTACCTCCCCAGATGTCAATCAAACTATAATTTTGGAGAGCTGCTGGCAGTGTAAAGCCTTTTTTTATTTTTCAGTGTTATTTTTCATGAAATATAACTGAACGTGTACCCTGTAAAATGTGCTCTTAAGTATTTTTTTCCAGCTTAGAGGTCTTCTGAGTACATCACTTTATGGGACAATAACGTTCATCGAAGGCCACTCAAATTATAAGAAGAATACTGACATCTTAACGTATTAAATCTAACCAGATTTTGAGTATTTAGCATGGGATTGAGAAACTGCTGAGCTCTGTGTTTCTCAGGTCCCACAGTGAAAAGGTTTAGGAAGCCACACCGCTAGAGCCTCCTAATTAAAATGGGTACCATGCCAAAGTTCCCAAATGTCTATCACCAGACATTTGCCTGAAGCACAAAGGAGGGTTGTTACAAAGCACTTTGTTGGACGACACCGCTGAGATTCTCCAGGAATAAAAAAGCATTTTGTCAGGCTTATATTTTACCGGCACATAACCCAATAACCCTGCTAATGCACTCTTGGCCTGTGATTTGTTCTCGTTTGTCATCACAGAAAGTGCAAGGATGAACGCCATGCTGAAACCCGAACCGGCAGAGGTGGACGAGCTGTCTCGGCTGCTGCCCTCCACAACCTCCCATCAGGGAGAGGGCGGACAGGCCTGAGGAGAGATAATTAGTACCCCCCCACCCCACCCCTGAATTGTGTAGATTAATTTACTTTTAAAAAAAAGCCTTGATTCTATTTTTGCTTGCTGATAATGGAGATAATGGTTTCAAGTTGTTCAAGCATTAATGTCCCGTATCAAATAGTCAAATTGTACTTTCCAATGGGTAGCAGGATTGGCTGCATTAATAAAATAAAAAACACTGTCACTCAGTTTTTCAGATGCTTTTATAAGCTCAGATATGTAAGCCTATATGGTCTTACCATGGTAATACTGCACTTGTGTTTTTTTTCTCTCTCTCTGTTGTCACCATCTGTGGTGTGAATCACTCATTGGTGTGGTGTTTCAGCTATGCTCCTGGCAGTCAGAGATCGCCTGTCAATCAATGAGGGTGCTACTGTGGTGTATCTCCTGCCTTGGATTTTCTCTCTTGATGAAGTTTCTCTTTGTCTCTCTTTAACTGGCTCTTGTATCATCCTGTGGTTCCACTTCTATTTTCGATCAAAGGGGGAAAACAAAAAAACGAAAATCTATCTGCGTGTGCACTGGAGGATAGATCATACCTGTGTTACGCAGGGCGGATTTTAACTATTAGTAGAGTAATACATTTTTTGTTGTGGTGACTCTGCACTTGAGCATATTGAATTTGAAATGAAACAACGCTGTGGGATTAAAGTGCTGACTTTCAGTTTTAATTTAAATGTGCTTACATGCAAATCAAATAAATAATGTGGGCACTGTATTTAAACATATGTAGAATTCGATTTTAAAGGACCAAAAGTAAATTAACAAATCAACAAACTTAAAGGTTCATTGAGATTAATGGGCTGAAATCGACGAAGACGACGACTGCACCAAATTTCACCAGGACTGTTTCAAGAAACAAAAACATAGGCAATCAGAAAAACTTTAAAGATTCCATGATCACATGAATGTTCTGCATATTATTGATTATTGGTTTTAAATAAAATCATACACTGCGTTCCATTTACCCCGGAGGTCAGATGTTTGGGCTGGGAATGAGTTCACCGTGTTCCAGGACAAGTTATTGTTGTTGCTTACTTCTTGTTGTAATGGTTAGATATGCCAGTTGATATCATCTTCTAGGCCTCATCAATCATCAACAACCACATACAGTGACACCTTGGAGTATTATCCCTGCACATAACAGATATTGTCTATACTGTGATCTTTTGCACATCCTGCTCAGCAGGTGTTTTGTCAACACTTTTGTACATAGTTTTTTTCATTGTTTTATTTTTTAATATGTGTGTCTATGTATATTTATCTTTTTGACTCTTGCATGGTGTTAGCTAGTCTGCTCCTCATGACCCTAACAGACTGTGTGCAAGTTACCCATTATATAACAATGACCAGCTCCCCTTGTAACTGCTTTATATGGCTAATGGCCAGAGTGCCACACAAACAGCACCACACACGTGTCTTCAGAGGGCCCTTCAAAGTGCTAACAGGGTTGGATTTGTTTATCTGGGTCCTGGCAGGTTGGATGTCCAGCAGTTCTCCTGCATTGAGGACTGTCTCTGTCAAATTACATTTATAAATAGATTTTGGCTCAATGCTGGCACCACCCCATCATTGAGTCCTTGAGTCCTGGCTGGAATCTGCCATCTGTCTGAAAGCGTTAGGGAGTTCTGCCTCGGCTGATAGGACGTGATGTTGCCTGCGTCCTGTAAAAATGACTGTAAGGGATTTGTGTGGAGGTTGATGTACATAGATAGATTTTAAAACTACAGCCTTATGAGTTACATGTTTAATGATATGTTATTCTGTTTTTTCAGGTGGGTAAGAGAATCGCAATTATAGAAAGAGTTGGGTTGAGGGGGGAAGAAGGGGTTTAGTTTTCAGGTTTAGGCTTGGCAGGCAAAATGTAATGGATTATTTAGATTTAGTTTCATCCCCAAATCATACACCACATATTATACCTGAAAATGCAGATGCTGCAGTCTGCCTTCAGATAATATGCAGAGGAAAAAACAATCAAAATGTGCTATTTCAGCTTTCCATGCTAGTTTGTGTAAGAAAATGATCTTTATTTTGATTACCTGCATCAGAGCTCACAGGGATGAAATGTATCTACA
This sequence comes from Seriola dumerili, assembly GCF_002260705.1. Classification (NCBI taxonomy): domain Eukaryota; kingdom Metazoa; phylum Chordata; class Actinopteri; order Carangiformes; family Carangidae; genus Seriola; species Seriola dumerili. Next base: position 297,033 of record NW_019174444.1, on the reverse strand, counting down.
TTTTAGTATGCTTCCATCTTCTTCAATAGCCTATTAAATATTGAAGTCTACCTATAAGTAATCTACAATTTAATTTTAACCAATGAATTAGAGATAGCTGGCCCAAATCATGCAAATTCCATAAAGTCAGAGGCTGAGATGGCAGTTTGTCTGGTAAGCGAGGCTACTTACTTTTTAGTGAGACTTAGCAAATGTCATCAAATCTGTCAGTCTGCCTGCTGTTAATATTAAGCTTATTTAAATATAAAATCATATCAATATATAATTTGATACATAAATGTGATTTTGATTTTGACTTCTGGCCCAACATATGCCTTTGTCCAAGGGAGAGTCTGGCTCACATACTTCCGGAAATGTTTCTATGTGTGCAGCAGAATTGGTCCAGATGTGGAAGTAGCAACTGGCAATCATGCCATATATGGTCCAGATTTGGGCCATGGAACCAGACGTATACTGAGCCAGAAGAAAAGGATATGGCCCAAGTACGGGCCAGATTTATTTTGCTATCTGGGATCATAAGTCAGAGGTTGTGGTGGCAATTACTCTTAAGTTAGGCTATAGTTAGCTTTTAGCAGGACTATCGTTTTGTGGGCGTTACTTACCTTACCAAACCTGTTGTTTTGTTGTTGTTTGTATTGAAATATAATGAATTAATCAACAATATAAAATATTTTAATGTGACTTAGACATGGGGCAAATCACATGAATTATTCTAGAGGTCATGGCAATTATTTTTACTCTGCTAAGATATTTTAGCTAGTTTAGCAGGTCTTAATTCTCTACACTGACTGAATTTAGTTACTGCCTGCCTTTGTGGTAAAAATTACCAAGATGTCAATTTCCAACGAAATTGGAATGACCTGACATGTTAGTAGTGAATTACATTTTTTTGCTAGCTAGACATGGCCATTGCAGATAGATGCCAGAGTGCAGTTTCTGTGGCTTCATCTTGCAGTTTCTACAAATGTTAACCGCAGTTGCTTTGTTTTCATGAAAATTATAGGCCATTTCTATCAGCCTCTTTACAGATCCCAGTCTTATTTTGTCTTATTTTGGCATTTTGGGTTTATACTGTAAGGCACAAATTATTATCATGCAAATATGTTTTCTGTACTTTAAAATGTCTCTTCCCCTGCTGCGGAAATGAGCTAATGGCTTTTCAGTTGTGACATTTATCATTTTCTCTGTCAAATTCAGTTATTCTTCATCTAAAACTTCCATTAGGATTCATCAGTCATGCCCACAGAGAGATATTAGTCAGGTTCCAGTCCTGGCTGTTACGGAAAGGTCAGGAGATTTGTCTCTTCCTCAAGTGTATTTTCTCTTCTCTGCTTTCTGAGGAACAGTGAGCTGTGATGTTAAAGCCGGGCCACAGCCTCCACTCCATCATGGCAGACATCTCAATCCGTTTCCACTGTTAGCCTTTTATACCACGTTTACAGCAGCACAGGTTTTCAATACTGATCAGTCACTGCTCCTTTCCCCTTCATTCATCACTACCTCCTTCCTGCTATTTTTCTCTTTCCTCCTCATCCTTTTCTCTTTTACCTGTACCATCGGCTGCCTTCACTCCCCACTCCCCTACACTTCATCCTGCAAAGCCTCTTCCTCTCCCCAGTAGCAGACCAGTCTATCGATCTCTGCCTCGTTTTTACTCCCACCTCTTTTACCTCTTCGTTCCCTCTCCCTCTCCCCTCCCCCGCCCTCTTTCGCTTTCATTATTTGTTGAAGGGCTGAGTGCAGCCGGATGCTGGTAATCTGGCGTTCTGATTGCATAGGACATGCATGAATGATACCCAACCTTGTTCCCAATATCCTTTCACTTTGAGTCATGACTTTAATCATTACTAATGGAGGGTGATGAATACCAGGAACCAGTTGAGTATTTCATGAATTGCGCCGAATCACAGGGGCTTTAAGGAGGAAACTGGATTTTCTTGTATTCCAGTGTGGTGACTGCAAGGTTTGGTTTAAACCAGCAGAGAAAAACCTTCAAATATTACACACTTACCCTTTAAGTTGATTCTACAGTCGTGTCATTAAAGCAGCAATAAGCACGGCTATAAGCGCTTGCAATTTGATGACACCTACCACCACCACTGTGGCCAAAACACATGATCTCACAGCTTTATCGATAGGCTGTGGTTGAGAGTTTACTGTACGACGGCTTGGTTTTTACCCAGCACAGGAAACAGAAAAAGTGAATTATTTTTATTTTTGACATATTAATCTTAAAATATTTTTAAACCTAGGCCTTATTTACCCATCTTTTGGGGTTTAAACAAATTGTAGGGACAAACATTTTAGAAATTGTGTCCAGGAAATTTGTAGTCCGTCTGCTTAAAGTGCTTGTTTTTGCCACTGAGAGGTTCAGAAGATTATTGTAAGTGTCTGAAAACATTATAGAAAGGATTCCTACAGAGGAAGACTTTCATGTAAAAGAATAAAATCCTCTCAGAAACAGCCATTATTTCATTCTGTTCAACGCCACCAGAATCCATTGATAAAAAGCAGCAATTTTACCTCACGGAACACAGAAGTTGCTTGGCTACCTCTGACTCGATTGGTCAGTTTGTTGTATTACTGTACAAATACTGAGAAATGTTGATCATGATTAGACAGAGAAAAGAAAAGATAAAGCTTCCTAGCTGAGTGCAAACTTCATATGGAAACTCTGTTGAATCGCAATGAAAGGAACACCTCAAAGATGCTTCCTGATGCAAACTGCAAACATTGGATCAACTTAAATCAAAGGAAGCAAAATAGTGAGTGAATTATTGGGTTGAAATTGACTAGGTTATATGTGACTGACCTTGTTCTTACTGAACTGCTCAAACGAATGTAGCGTTAACGCCATTAATTTAGAATTTGCTCTCATTGAAATGGGGCACCAGTTCTCTGGGAGGACAACAATGAATTACTTCATTGATAAATTTATCAATCTCATACCAGAAACCATGACTTCTCGATTCAATGGATTTCCAGTCTCTATGTTAAAAGAACACAACAGGACAACAGCTGGGTGTAAATAAAGGAGTTTATTAACTAAACCGCTATCTACAGAGTAAATGCAAGGTGTAATAATCATAAAGATGAAAATGATAATGAAATGAGCAGTGTGATGAGTTGGCAATGGTGGGAGAGGATATGTTATGGCTATACAGCTAATGATACTACATCTAGGAATGAGATTTGTTGATTAAATATCACTATATTTCGACATCAACCCAGTCATGAGCAGAGTGTTAAGACCGGCCTACTGTGAGTTGGCTGGAACCCAGATGGTGGATTCTCCTGGAGGCCGTGTCCCGTTATCACAATGACGGATTCTGCCGGTGTCTCAGCGGTTCAGCTCTGGTGGAGTTTGCCAGGAGACTTTCTGTCTCGGGCACTCTTGATTTCTGCTCGGCTTCTCTGCAGGCGGTCGTGCAGAGGTGTTATCTGCCGGCGTCTCTTGTGGGTTGATGCGAAATAAACTCTAATGCTCTTCACTTTGGCTGGATAACTTTAGAGGAGACTGGCATTGACCAGATGACTCTAAAGTTGTAAAAACCTTCAAAAAGGAAAACTTGATAATAATTAAAAGTAACAAAATTGCTCTGAGGCACTTCTGTTGTTTCGGTTCAGTTGGTCTTGACTTGGCTTATAATATAAAAGATATAGACAAAAAGAATGTTATTTGGAGCACGTGGCAAAGAAAGAATAAAGGCGCGGACAAGTGCAAAAATGGGTCATGAGTTTGTGGCTAGAAGCTTAGAGCTAAGAGCCGGGCTGTTGGTAAGAGCCTGGACTACAGAGCTAACAGAACTATTGAGCAAAGTTTTCAGCTTCTAGCTTCTAGCTTTAAGCAATGTGTGAATTGATCACGACTGTTTTATCCCCTGGGGGCTGGCGCATGTTTCAGGGGCATCACCCGTCTTCTCCTGTGAACTTTGAACTTTTGAATAGTTTAATCTATAGTTTACCTATAAACTTACACATCTGTCTTCCACCATGACCAAAAAATATTAAATGAAATAACATATAAAACTACTTGCGCTAATAATGGCAGAGAGGAGTAATAGGAGTGTTGATTTCATATTACATCCTTCAAACCTGGAATTAATCATGATACAAGTGGTTAACTGATCAAACAACAATATAAACATTTCCCAAAGTTAATAGTGTATAAATGTGGATTACACAGCAGTTCTTTGACTGTAATAATAATAATATGGACATGCTGGATGTCATGGATGCTGACAGTATGGTCACATGAAGGACATTGTCTTAAAGTCTACATGTTACATTCTATAGGATAGAAGTTTGGGATTAAACTATTGCATAGGAACAGCTCATGAGTTACAGAACAGCTAGATATTTAATTATATATTCTTCCTCAGATCTGTGTCTGTGAAGAGTGTTCTTCTCTGGGTTGTAGTTTATGACTCTTATCTAGAGAGGGACAGAGGAAGGGAGGTTGGTGTGTGTGTGAGTGTGTGTGTGTTCATGCATGGCACAGAGAGGCCAGGATTCACATCTTAGTGATGATCAGTCCTTTTGATGTTACTTTTCTATATAAGAAACAATCAAATATCATTAGACAAAGTCTGATTGTTACAAACTGGAGATTTTGCCTATATTCTCCAGTTGCCTGGTGTCCATTGGTTGATCCTCTGGAGCTGACCCTTTGACCCTTGGTCTGGTTCTGTGTCTCTCTGACATGCTAAAAGCTGGTCTGTTTGTGAGAGAAGGGCCCTTTGTCTCTGTTTCCTATCAATTTGATAGTTTGATGGTGGGAAGAGTAACAGAGTGTCAATTGTGGGTCCGTAACTCTGCATGTCCTTATAATGAACTTCTTTAACTTCTTGTGACTGATGCCAGGCCAGGTATGTCCACTACAAGAAACTGGTTGGTTGAACTATGAATGGTAGATTTTATTGCATAGTATTGTATTGACTCCAACCTGAATTCATTTCAGTTCCAGTCAATTAATTTTTTTTATATTGAATTTGATATTTCTATTAAAAGACACACAAACTACAGTGTTGTGAAAAATGTGCATGGAGCATTATTTCCAAATATTCCAGAATCAAATATTTATTGACTCAGTAATTGCAATTTTAGCCATGTAGCTCTATTATCGCTCATAAGAGCTTGTGTAATTTGAATATGCCATTGAGAGTATATGTTAGGTGGGACATCATGTTCAGGAATGTTGAACGATGACCTCTGCCCTGAAACAGCTGGTGTGGCACTAAAAAAATCCTTAATGATGGACTGGAGTGTTTTGAATAGTCCATAGCAGACACTGGCCCTTACTAACGTACTTCTTGTCAAACATATGAGCGTTGCCAAGTTAACAGCAAATCGATTTAAAGTACATCAACTAATCTTCTTTTTAAGAAGAAGGGCTATGTGGGCTACGGCATTTCTTGTCTGTAGTCTTCTCCTGCCTCGTCTCTAACTGCCCTCATGAAGTGCACCTTTAACTCTACCTTCACTTCCTGCTAAATTGGAACACATTTGTACCTTAACCTGTCAGAATCTACTTGGGCGAATCCAAACGTACGTGTTTCTGAGAGTCTTTTTTCTACAGATTTAACTTGTGCCTGCTATAGGGTACATCTGTGAAAAATGTACTTTTGTAGTACAGCGGTATGCTGCTCCTGTACGTCTGTTTTTGTTCGAGTTGTTCTGGACTGTCACACATCTCTCCAAGGAGATAGGAGAAAGGTACAGAACACTATAGGGATGTCTTTCAAGGATGTTTTTCACAACACAAAAAGATTCTCACCACAAGACCTGAGGGATGCTGAAGCTCATGTTATTGTCAAAGAACGTACAGACATGCATAATATATAAGTAGATCCCTTACTTATTTCCAGAGATACATCTGAAAGAAAATATACTTTTGCTGTTTAGAAATAGATACAGCTGACAGTTTGCATCAGCAATGTGAAGCAGACCGCAGTGGTAAATATTATGTGAATATGTGTGCTGATAGGAGTCCTCTGTTTCGAGATAATGATGTGATATCTCCCTAAAAATCAACCTAAGCTGTGTAACTGTTGTGATAACTGGTGAGCTGAGGTTGATACAGCGGCACAAACTCTTACATGGGCGCATACAAAGTAACAAATAAAGCTGTTGTCTCTTTGCCTGTGGCCCCGGCATCAAATAAGTCCTTGCCGCTGTGCAGTTTATCTGAGATGAACATCTCGATATTCTCACCCTCCGCAGTCTTCGCCGTGTTTCAGCTTCCTCCTTCCCAAAGACTCCCCCGCTCAGTGATTAGCGGCTTAAAATATACCGTAGTGTGAACTTTACTCATTTTACTGCTCCCCAAACAGAGTCACTCAAATGTACAGGTGATTAAAACGAGACTGACAGGTGTGCGGTGAAGTCTGTGGAAAAAGTGCAGGAGCCTCTGCTCTCCATTAGTTTAATTAAATTACCTTAATCTGATATAGGCTATTTCAAGTCATCACCCAATTATATGCTCTTTTTTGTTGGTGGCCCTGAGCACTGGAGTGTATATTTATTTATTGCCTCCCTCCACCCTAACACACATACACACACACACACACACACACACACACACACACACACACACACACACATGCCCATAAATACACACACACTTAGGCAAGCTGAAAGTTCAGTTCTGTCTGGCAGCCTTTCAAAATTATATGCATTCATTTTTAATTAAAATCTAAATTTAGGTGTTTTGCGGCAGAATATTTTATATTCTCCAGGGACACTGAAGAGTTCAATGTTTAATTCATTTCTCATCACTCAGCCTTGAGATTGCTTGTCTTCATATTGTTTCTACCTGACCTGAACTTCTCTAAATGTTTTACTAGAAGTTAATGCATTTCTTCACAGTCCACTGAATACAGTTTTACCTTTTTATTAACGATCGGTGGTTATGGTAATAGAAAATGCACATTATTTGCCTGGTTTGTTCAGAATTATGTTTATAGATGGTATGATTGTTGAGTAACAATGCGACCACACGTAGTCATACAAGGAAACAATGAAGAAAGGATGTGATAAGAATAACAGGGGGTGATGTCAGCTTCCTTTGACCACAACTTTCCCAAACAAAAATAACATTAGGTGGATTGGGTCACTGAATCTGTGTGCAGTTTTGAAGCTAGTTAATTACTAAATCAGGTTGCACCATTAATATGTAAAAACTGTCAGCAGTAGCTTACTTTATGAAATGTAATGTAAAATCTTCCCAGTTTACATCATTTAATCAAATTACATTCACTCTTAACGGATAAATATTAGCAAGCTAGCAATAGTTTTGTCAGTTAACAGTGACTAATTCAGCAAGTTTAGTAGCAGCTAATCTTTCCGGAACAACTGCTTTAGCTATCGCAACCCATTTTAACTAAGTGATAAGTAAATCTTCACCATGAAGATGATTCCATTATAACTAAGCTAATAGCTTAGCTGCTGCAACTGGTTCCTAAGGTTGAGATATTTGAAATGAATATCACAATATGGATAAAAGCATTTGATGTTTTGCGATTGATGTTCAATGCAACTTGAATTGCACTCTGAAATCCAATCTAATCACATAACTTCTTCACACATGTGTAACAAAAACCTTTTCTTTAGTTTATGATTAAAAATGCAGAAATTAACTTTGTCAAAAGAAGTGTGTACAATACAAACAGGTTTAAATGATCACAATGTGAATCCACTCATTCGTGTGTAATGAAGGACCCCAGAGAAAACACAAACACAACTGCAAACAAGATGAATTCAGTACATTTAATTGTTATTTGATTCATTGCACATTTGCTCAAGTGCAGTTATACTCAATGTAAAGCTTTAAAAAATACAATCTCAGTCATCTCTGACGTGATTCTGAGTGCTTTCATGTTGATTTTTTTTAAAATAAAATACAGTATATGACAGATAAACCTTCTCGATAGAGTCGTGTTCTTTGATAAATATGTAAAGTAAACACTGAGAAACAGGGCAGCATAACTGGTCGACGTCAAAGATACTTTCATTCATATTTAGGTAGTGTAACTTTTGACATAATACACGTACATTTCCCTTTGTCTGTGTAAACACAATTGTGTCTTAATGTTTGTTTTTTCATTAAAGAATTGTAGATATTGTACTACCCTTTAGAAGAGATCCCTCACATTAACCGTAGCATGAATTACCACCTTTCTGTTGGCACCTGAATAATCATAAACACCACTCTTGAGCTGCACTTGTGCATGCTCCACATCGCACACATCCCCCACTCTCCTCTTTAGAAATAGCTCACCAGGTTTACAATACTTAACATTTTTTCTCAAATTAAAAAAATAGTTTGGATCATCGACTGTACACAATACCAAAAACAATGTGCTTTTCCCCATATAGTGTATAGTGCTGAGTTCGACATGCCATCCACCGGCTGTAGTTAAGAGTGCACCCATCTCCCTTTTTTTTGAAGCAGGTGGTAGTCACAGGACGCGTCACGGAGGCCTCTCTCCGTGAAACTTTCGGTGTCTGTACCTGCCGTTCTTTTCCTTGGCCATGTTGATACAGGCGTTGTGCTTGTTGCTCTGCAAGTGGTTCCAGTACTTGATGAGTTCGTTGGGGTGGAACTGATGAGATGTGATCAGGTGGCTGTACTTACAACTGGAGTAAGACACCCGCCAGTGGTTGAAGAGGAACTCGTTGGGAGGGGGCGCCGGGTCGATGCGCAGCTTCGCCAAGCAGATCCCCACGTAAACGTCTTCCAAGTGCAGCCTGCGAATGCTGAGAGAGGCCTGGTAGATCAGCTCAGCCATGTCCCCTGAGAACACGTACCCCGTGCCTGAGCAGAATATCGGGTAGCGCTCGCTCGGGTACAACTCCGGCGGCATGTACCACTTGCTGTCCTTGTTTCGGTTTGGTGCATAGCCCCTCATCAGGTAGCCGGTGAAGTACCTCTGCTTGGGGGGGAGCTCGGGCTTCAGCAGCTTTTGGATGAGATACTCAGTATTGACAAACATGTCGCTGTCTGTCTTCATCACATAGGAGGCGTGTGGGCAATAGGTGGCCACCCAGTTCATGCCCATCAGGGTTTTGATGGTCAGGTTGTAGTAAGTGTCCTGATAGTCCTGTTGGATGATGTCATGGTAAACGCGGCTCTCTTCCTCTATGCTGCTCTGAAGGAAGGTGTCGGAGCTTTTCCCTGTGCCGAGCAGGAAAAGACGGACAAACCCCAGGCCCATTGCGACGCTCTCATTCCCCCAGGTCTGGCGGATGGCGTTGCGGGCATCGGCCTGGCCGGGTTCTGCAGCGATGAGCAGTATGAGGAAAGGTGTGGTGTCCCTGCACTTGAAGGGCTCGTTCAGGATGTAGCGGTAGGGCTGAGCACTGAGCCTCCCACCCACACCCATCTCCTTTTGTAAACTGTTGTTTGTGCTCATGGAGTCCCCAAGCCCCATTACACCCATCCTGGCTCCACCTCCCCCTCCTCCCGCCTCTCCTGCCGCACCCTCTGCCTGCTGCGAGCTGAGGTTGAGCAGAGGCTTTGGCGGCACATACCCCGCCTCTCTCCAGAGGCTCCTCAGGGAGCTGCTCTGGTTGGCTTCTCCCTTGGGGCTGCGGAAGCCCCTAATGGTGTAGGTCAGTGGATTTTCCCGGGGCCCACTGCGTCCCGGCAGCCAGTCCTGGTGGCTGAAGAATAAGAAGAGGGTGAATAGCAGAGCCAGTGAGAGGAGGCCTGCTACATGGGTCCGAAAGAGCGAACGCTTGACGGTCCAGGTCATCTTGATGGGACAGCAGTGCCGCCGTCTCCACTGCATGGTGCAGATCGAGGTCGCAGGAGGCTGCTGCTGCTCAAGAATGGGCGGCGGCGGCAGTCACATACAGTCACCTCAAACATGTGGTTGCCAACAATCAGAGGGTTATCTGAGCTGGCAGATGGGTTGGAGTGAGCCTCCTGGTGGAGTAGGGAACAACTGAGTCCACCAGTACAGCTTGGAGCAGGTTTAAAAGGGCTCCTGGTGGAGCTTAGAGGGCGATGATTCCCTGGCCATAGAGGCTTCTCCCTGGCTCTTCTTTGGGACCGTAGACAAACACAGGGTCATGCTCCACGTCTCGTCTCCTTCAGGATATGATAAGGGTCACCTCCTCTGTGTTTGCTCTCTCTAATCTGAAAAGGGAGAGAAAAGAAACAGAGAAAACAGTCTCGGCTGTGGTCCAAAAAGCAACTCCTATTCGCTGGCACTGAGCCATATGTCAATTATTTGAGATGCAGATGTGTTTTATTCATTCTATTGTGGGAAGAACTGAGTTTGTTTTTTAATCATTTTATTTATGGTTTGTTTTGGAACACTCACAATAATTCTGAATTAATTTCTTCCAGATGCAAAGCCCCAATTATATCTTTCTGTGGATGCATTGCCCACTGTGGTAAATGTCTGAGTCAATATGACAGCGTTGTAGCATCTTTCACTGGACAGGGACCTAGAACGCAGCACACTGTGGGGGTGTGGCCTCCCGAGGAAAGAGGATGGGAAATTTTGAGAATACTGTTGCAAATATGTCAGTGGAGGAAAGGAACGTACGATCGAAAATGAAATAGATCCAGGTGTGTGCCTCTTTGCTGAGACAAGGTACAAAACAGTTTTTTCAGATTAATTCAACCCCACAGTAAAAACAACTGACTCAGTGAGCATATTTTCCTGTTGCTTTACACAGTAACAGACAATAGGACCATTTCCTAGACCATCACAAACTCGTCTCACAGTTAAGACCATCTAAAAATAGTGAAGAACAGACAATATTCTATAAAGATCTTTGTGGAAACTCTGAGCTGGCGCTGACATAGTGAAGCGGTGGTTGCCTCTTGCATGTCATTATTCAGCTTAACGCCTGGGGCAGAAGTATAAATTGCAGGTTTGCTCAATGTGGTGCCGGCTAACGCTACACCGACCCGCTTGGGCGAGCGAGTGTCATCAGCCCCCCACCACGCGTCGACAACCGGGGAGGAGATGCATCTGTCAAAATGAGTTTTCAGGGTCCAGCAGGCAGTGGTGCCAAAGCCTGAGCCAAGCCTCTGATGATAACAGCCTGAGCCCGCCATTCACCTTCCACCTTCGGCTTATCAATGCTGCCTACTGTCTAGCTGTGACCACCCAGGCTGCTCGATCTCACACAGGCATAAATACAGGACATGCAAGGAAAAAATGTACACATGCAAACACAGACGACACAGACAGAAAAGCGATGTGTGCGATTGCATCTGTTGGCCACAGGGGGTTGTGCACCAAGGGAGGCACGAAGGCGATCATGTATGCGCACATTGATTCTCTAACTCACCAAGGCAAACAATCCATTTGCACAAGCACAACATTTACTGTGTGTTGCACACTATCATATGCACACCAAATACTGCACACATAATCATTTTTTGGTGTTCACAGAAACACACATCAACACAAAATCAAATGCGGACCAGACTTAATGATATACAGAACAAACATACTGCACAAACAGTAAGGCGCGTGTGTGTGTGTGTGTGTGTGTGTGTGTGCGCGCGCGCACTAAACACATAATTATATCCACACTAGATACATACATCATTGCTGTGCATGTTAACTTACACACACACATCAGCAGAGAAAACAGAATATGCCAGCAGAAACTTGCAGGTTGTGCTAGACTCTAGTGAATATTAATGCAGCAGCAGTGCAAGTCTTGAATCCATCCTTCCTTCGTGAGTGTATTAATTTACTGGCTGCCTGCGTTGCCTTTTTTTTTTTTTTTATTTGTTTGCTTGCTTTTTTTTAAATAATTTGAAGATGCTGAACAACAGAGCATTATATTTGTGCAAATGCTACATGCCGGCTTAGTGTGAGGCAGATTTTTCTGAACTTCCAATTTTCATTTCCTGCTATGTTTGCTCATTCGTCATGACAACTGGCAAGGAACACGATAACCTTTTCAGGCGAGTGAGCTTACCCAGCGCAAGCAATTACAGGAGAATGAGAGGGGCCAGAGCCGGCTTTGTTTTAAAGGTTAACATACTTTACATCGAAGCATATCCAGCGCTTCTCCTGTCAACTAAATGAACATCTAGTTACATGAGCTCTGATGAAGTGTGCACAAACAAGAGGGGCACGTAAACACACAAATACGTACGAACACAGAGACACACGTGCGTAATGGATGCCCACACACTGCCACATCCTCCCACCCACAAGCTCACATGTAGACAATCCATGAATGGCTGAGTGTGTGACTTTGTTTTCTTGTTTTCGGCGTAAATGCCAATTCTGCCGAGAGATCAGGCATCCATTTTTACTTTTTAGCAGTTCTATTTAATCTGCCAATGCCTCTCCTCATTAATTCATTTTCTTGCCTCCCATCAATGTCACTTCTATGCAAGCCAATTAGTTACACTAGCACTAATTAAAGCCCCAGCGATTCTGCAGCGGTCAATAATCAGAACGAAGGCTGGGGGAATGACACAGTGGTGACATACTAGGCATACATTATAGCGTCGTCGCTGTCACCACATCAGCTTCAAGCCTAGAGGAAAAACAAAACATAATAATAATAAAAAAACAAAAAAAAGAGGACAGGCTTTCAACAGCGAGGTGCACACACACACACACACACACACACACATACATTCTCCACAGGTAGATTTCTCTGTTTGCACGCCTACATAAACTGTCTGGCCCGTTTCATGCCTCCACAAAGTGTGTAATGCATGCAAAACAAGCTCTGCTGATGTCGATGAGGATGTGACCTTCATTCAGTGAAACAGTGCACTTTGTGATAGTGACACATTTTCCTCAGGGAAAAAAATGCAGCCTCCATTGGTGAGCCGCTTAGAGAGGCTGTTCGCTGGAGTTAGGAGGTTAAACTCTGCTTTATTGAAACAGGCCTGGCTGATTATGTGGCTGACTGAAGTTCTCCTTTTGTTTAATAACGCTGCCTTGAAGTAACAGTCCTCACTCAGCCATTACAGTCCTAGATTTAATTTTTTATTAAAGAAGTGTTGTGGTTCATTGTGACTCATGGCCTTCATCAGGGTGAAGAGAACCTAGGGTTCTTTAAAAAGAAAATCCCCTGACATACGACAAAAAACGAGTTTGACAAAGAAGTCGTGAATGTTGCAGCTGGATGAGGACCATCGCTTTCTGGGGCTGCAACTAGCAATTATTTTCGTTATTAAATGATTAATGAAAAAAAGCCTGTCACGTTTTTCTGGGCGCACCAAAAGAAACATGTTCAAACATTTTCATTTGTTCCAAATAACGCTTGAAGTTACTTTAAAGGTCCCACATTTTACACTTTTTCTGTTTTATAAATGTTGATCCATAAGAAGATGGTGTTAAGAACCAAAAACCATCTCAAAGTAGTTTTACATCTCCTCTCTCAGGCTTCTCTCTGGAGCTCTAGTAACAACAGGTCAGTGAGCCAATCAGATCCAATCATCTGAGGATCTCTTCTGACTGGCTGACTGTTTTCTAAATGATAGAATAAAAAAATAACAAAATATCCAATAAAAATGGGCGGCGCTTGAGGCACAGCTGAGGGTGGTGATTGCTTTGTTGTGACATCACAAGGTTACAGAAGTCCTGACGGCTGGTTTCTTTCAGTTTCTGAATACAGGCTGTGTGCATTTCTCTGTGGACTGAGCACTTTGATACTTTCACAGTATTAATATAGAACCTAGACCTGATTTATAATCAAAAAAGACATGAAAATGTCACTTTATACAATATGGGACCTTTAAGTTCATTGCTAATAATAGTGAGCTATGTAAGTGCAGTTTCGAATCTGAGACATTAACTTGTAATGCAGCTTTTTTAAGCTGTAGAGAAAAGTATAGAATCTGAATACTAATAAAAAGCAGCTGTATACTCACATTTGGTGACAAATTTGAAGTCATGAGAAGGATACATATTGTTCCTGATTTCACAAAATCATGCAACAAGTGCTATAGATGTCTTTTCTATTAAAACTGTCTCCTCCTACTCACAAAGGTTGTCGATTTTGATGCAGCACAGTGAAGATATCTGTTCAACATCCAAATGAAAAAAACAATGAAAACTCAGCTCTTTCAGTTCTATTTAGCCTTAATTCTCTGACACACCCTGGAGTGCTGCAGTCTAAGGAGGCTTCAGCAACTTCAAATCAGTCATGAAGTTTGTCTGTCTGCTGCTTTATCGTAGCCTCTACGTAGGACACTGTTGTCACGCCCCAATAAATAGCGCCAGCAGTGAACAAGGACAACGCCCACTGTTTTGTATCTATTTAAGACTCTGCCCTGGCTCTTGGTGTCCACTGTCAGCATTCCAGTTGTGAACCAGGAAATCAAAGCTCGAAATGCCTTTTGTCTTTAGAACTAGCTTTAACTTCAATCGCTCAGCCTCTCCTTGAAACCTGTCTTGTTGGTTTTTTTTATCACTGTATTGCTTATGTTGGCAAGAAACATTGAGCTAGTTTCACTGCTATTGTGCTTTGGCCTGCACAGCAATGAGTTTTTTTGAGGAATTCAGGAATTTCACATCTGCTTCTGGGCTCCTCAGGGAATTCAACCCCAGGCTTCGTTCTGACCAGACGCTTGAAGGAGAGAAGGCTGTTGGAGCCCCCCCACCCCCTCCTTGGCATTGCTGTGATCTCATTTTAAACCCTCCTCGCCCTGGTCACTCTCCTCGACCCTGTTCAGCTGCACTACTCCTCAACAACCTGTCATTTTCTGACTGTTGTTTACCATCTGATTGCAGCAAAAAGTTCACAAAGACTGGCAAGAAAACAAGCGAAATCGATGTGAGGGATGGTCACTCCTCGTGACTTTCACTCTCTCTCCGTCTGGTTCTGTTTGAGTTATTTGACCAGCTGGTCTCCTTTACTAAAGCAAGGAATGGGGTTTTTATATTCTTGTGCAAATTTAAATGTTTCATCAAGATGTTAATGTATAAGAAAGCAGTTTCCATCCTTTTTATTTATTTTTCATCGTAAACTCCTACACCCCTTTATCCAACACCAACCGTTATGTCCCAAACATTTGCACTGATTGTAATCTGGATGTTACTTAACACTTTTAACTATATATAAGTGGATCTTGTTACAAGATTTTGTCATACAATTGAACTGAGGTTGGTTTGGTGCATTACTGCCAGTGGCAGAAGACACTTCAAGCAATTATCCATTATTTTTAACTAACCATTTTCATCTAATGATTTTAGCTAACTCATTTACCTGTTTCATTTCTTTAAGCTATTTTAGTCATACATTTCTAGCTAACTTGTTTATCCATTATTTATTTTTATTGCAACCATTAATGTAGCTAACCATTTTGGTTGTTTATCCTTTACTTTAAACTAGATACTGCAACCATTTATCCACTTTTACATAACTCTTTCAACTCCTTATCCATAACTTTTTTTTTTATCCATAAATTTTAATAGTTTACTCTTTAGCATCTTTTTACTTTAAGCTAACTCTTAATACTTCTCTGCTCACTTGCTAACTAGTTAGCTAACTAGTTAGCAAGCACTATTTGGGTAGCATGTGACGCTGTCTTTTGATTCTGATTAATTTGCCTTTTTTTTTTTTTTTTTTTTTTGGATAAATGTACCTGTGTCCATTATTCTTTTTCTCTCTTGTTGCGCTGTTTAGTGCGCTATTTTCAGTTTTACCTGCAGGGGTTTTTAAAAATCTGATGTTGAGATTTATGCCAGAACCCAAATACAAACACAAATGAGTGTGTTGGCATTTGGAAATTTCACAGCAACATATCTTTCCAATAAACAGTGTCCCTGCTCCTCTGAATAAGTTGTCACTAGAACAAACTTTCTGTCCAGTCCATCAGCCCTAACGGAAAACTGCAAGGAACAGAGAAAGTGTTTTTTTGGGGTATCTGAGTGAAGTGACCCTTTGAAAATGTTTGGTGTATATGTGACTCAACTAGGATAGGACCGCTGGGAGAAGGGAGGGTTGCGTTCTTGCTAAGTGTTTCCGAGCAGACGAGTGACAGAGGATGACCAGCTGTAATTTTTTTTTTTTTTTACCCATCATCACTAGAGGCTTGTCAGATCTGGGCCAGGCCACTGCAGCCCCACATCACACAACATGACCACATCTGATCCTTAAAGGGTCATTTCACCCAAATTACAAAAACCTCTCTTGTGGTATCTTAGCCATGAAGACAGTTTACTTTTAATTGTATCTATAGGAGGGCCTGCCTCCATCTTAACACAATAAGGAAAGGGGATTAACTAGTTCCAATGACAACCAGGAACTGGGAACCTGTTTGGAACACATCCTGTAGCCCGTGCAACTGCTGATAATATAATCTGTGCATTTGCCAAGGAAAACAGGGACTGTCTCTCCAATGATATTTTGCCGAGCTGAAACGTTGAAGACCACTCAATTAGCCGATTGACAGATAATTAATTAGCAACGACTTTGATAATCGTTTAGTCATCATCATTTTTCAAGCAAAAATACCGATCGAACGATCTCCAGTTTCAGAGTCTGCATTGAGAGTTTATAATGTTTTTCTATGTCTAAAGTCACAGTAAACTGAATATCTTTGAGATTTGGACTCTTGGTTGGACAAAAAAGAGCAATTTTTTACACATTGGGTTTTAGGAAACTGTAATGGATGTTTTTCATTTCATATTTTCTGCCCCTAATGTACATAAAAAATACGATATAGAAGAAGAAGATATCAAAACTTGAACAGATAAGGCCAAAAGAATGTGTTTGTTTGTACTTTGTGGGAACCGACCCTTTAATGTACAAGTCAAAGCTATATAATATCGACATGCAGTGAAACATTTTAGATTCATTTGTCCTTTAAAAAGGGTTTTAACAAAGGATCGAGAAGCCTCTTTAAACTCGCCTCAAAAATACAAGAGACCTCTGGGAAATAAAGCTTTGGCAGCTGCGAGCCACTGTAGCTGTTGTAAATATTATATGACAGTGATTCTCTTCCACTCAATGAGGGCGATACCCACTCCTTCTCATTGTGCGGCTGCCAACTTTTACCACTGACTTTAATTCTAGCAGTATTTCTGTTTTACTTCATTAATAAAGCCCGGCTGTTTTTTTCTATTCTCCTTACTTTTCAGGGGTGTCGGTTCATATGCCACGGCAATAAATTATGAGGTGGTTTGAAAATTAGACCCTATTAAAGTTTCATAGTCTAGTGGGCAGAGTGAACACCCTGATGGTGAGCTTAGCTGATGTTTTTTTTTTTTTTTTTTTTTTTTTAATGTCAATCTCAGCAGTTAGCAGATATCCCTAAGTATGCATAAGCTTTAGTGCCAAATAGCTCAGACAGCTGTACGTGATGAAGTGGATAAAAAGCTCTGTTAATTGAGCTGAATCAATGGAAACCTCCCGGTATTGCCTCTTGGCAGGTCCAAGGAAGGGATTCCTAAATTTAATTTCAATACAGAATGGACTGCTGACCCCCATGTAATGACAGAGATGCCACCTTCAGGAATCTCTGATGGGAGAAAAAGAAAATGACTCTGCTGTGGGCAAGGAGGAATGAAAGCTGTCATCAACATTCATCCTTAGGGAGTGAAGTAATAGTAAAATCAAAAGTATTCTTAATTAGCAGGGATACACCTGCCTGAGGGGCCCTTGCATCATTTTAGAGAGCCACTGGGGGTCCAAAAAAGTGCCAGAGGAGATGCAGGATGTTGGGACACAGGAGGAAGGGCATGGATGGAGAAACTGATGGATGGATGGATGGATACTAGTCAAAGGCGACTGGAAAAGGTGGATGTTTGGATGTAATGGAGGGGAGATGAGGGCGGGGAAGGCTAAATGAATAATGAGGATGTGGGGGACTGATGAGACGTGCAGTGCTGCGTACCTCCTCCTCATCATGCTGCTGCTGCTGCGGCTGCTGACAGGGCTGCGGTCGGCTGACGGAGTGTGTGAACCCTGGTGCCTTTACCCGCCATCACCGCCTCCTTGGTTCATAAACAACCTGGGCTTTAGTGCGTCTCCTCTCCGAGCTTCCTCTCCTAATCACACTGACACCTTGGATGTATTTCGTCCCTCCTCGTCCTCATCCCCACAGGCTCAACAAACCTGCAGGTTTTTGGTTCTCCTCCTGCTGCGACTCTCCCTCTCCTCTCCTGCTCCCTATGTCCGTTAGCCTATACACCACGGCTCTCCTCTACCTCTACATAAATATCTTTGCCCCCTCTCGCTGCTTCGCTGTTGTTTCCTAACCTTATCCAAGTTAACGTCGCTTTCCAGAGGCGTTATTTAATGTAATTGTAGGAGATAACACCACAGCATCCACGCACGTTTATCCGATCCGCGGGGAGCACAAGAGAGCAGCGGCGGCAGAGGAGCGGGAGCGCGGTTGGTCCCTCACGATGCTCGGCAGGCTGTTGTACAGTAAAAGCGGAGTGAAAGCGATGGAGATACACAGAATGATAATAATTAAAAAAAAAAATCTCTTCTTCCACCCCTGAGTCCAGTCACTGCCAAAACATGTTCCCCGAGTCCTGCAGGCAAAACAAAAACAATAACTCGTCTACCTTCATCTGCCCGCTTCGGTTTATCAGTCCGCTCCCTCTTTTTTTCCCTCTCCCGGATCTTTCCTCCGCTCCGCCTGTAGGACCGACCCCTGTCGGATTTTTCAGCCGGGCAAGGCAGCTGCTGGCCCGGACAGGCTGGCTGTCAGACACCACTACACTGACGGAACTCTACCACGTCACTGCATTCTTAGCGGAGCATCTCACGTGACCCAGTTAGACGTTTATGCTGCGTTCATGGGTCGTGGGGGCAAAAAGCATCCCTCCCTCAACACACATACACACACACACACACAACACACACACACACACACACACACACACACACACACACACACACACACACACACACACACAAACACACGCACACACACATTCACACGAACACACCCCAACTGAAAAAGTGTTCCAAAACATCATTTTCTAATTAAAACTCACTAAAGGTATAGCCCGTGTAATTGCTGATAATATAGTCTTGTTCCATCATTATTCAATTTCCATTTAAAGGAACACTTTATTAAAATATAAGGAGTTATTACATTAAACGGCAGTTACTATAATTGTCATGACAAGCACTGATTTGGATCAGGCCGTTAAGAATTTATCATAAATTTTAAATCTTGTGTAAATTTATGGTTCTCCCACTGTTTGAAGACATAGTTTAGTTTAGTTTAGTTTTAGAGATTATGAAATGAATTCACTGTTTTAGGTGCTAACGTTGTTTCTTCATATCCACATATTCACATTGCGATAAAAATGTCTCAGCCATAAAACGTACCTTCATGAAACTGTGCTGTAGATCATTCATATGTTCATGTTAATCGTTTGAAGATGTTAAAAGTCAACCATTAATCTCTCTGAAGTATTCCTCCTTCCTTTTTAAATAAAAATAAAAAAGACAAGAAACAAGATCATTACCATGGATACACAATCAGTAGGCCTCAAGTATAGATTTGAAATTACAATGTTTTAGCTGTAATTTGAGTAGTTTTGGTCTGAGAGTGTGGGCTTGGGCTTCCAACTTTATGGCAAAAGTAGAGCCCTGAACTCAACCCCATCCGACACCTTTGGGATCAGCATTGGACCTCACTAATGCTTTTGTGGCTGAATGAGAGCAAATCCCTGCAGCCACCTTTGCAAGCTTCCAAATATTGTAAATGGAAAATGGACTGGCACTTATATAGTCCTACTGACCTTTACAGTATTTGCTACATTCACCCATACTGTGATACATTACACCCATACACTGATGGACGATTGGATACGCAGCCTGGAGGAGCTGTGAATCGAACTTCCAAACTCCTGATTCGTGGACGACACACTCCACCTCCTGAGCCAAAGCCTTTCCAGAAAAGTGAATCTGTTCTAGCAGCAGATGGTGCCCATGGTTCTGGGATGATATGTTCAACAATCACATGTAGGTGTGCCGTTTTTGTGTCCACATACTTCTGGCCCTTTGGAGTGTATTCATGTATTTTATTGAAATTGTATTTTTTTTTTTTTATTAAACTTCATAACGGATTTATAGCTATCACATTAATATCTAGAAAGAAAACAGAAAGTATGAGTATTTAAATAGACATTCTGCAGCTTTATTGTGCAGATTGATCCTCCTTCTCATCCCCAACACAACAACAAAAGAAAAAGATCTAGGAAATTCGTATCCATGTCTGGCAGTGGGCTACTTTTACTACTGATTGCAAATTAGATGGAAATTTCTTTCAAGCTGCAGCAGATGTATTTATGAAAGAAAATTTGCAAACAGTATCTTCTGCCTGAAAGCTGAAGTGGATGGTATTTCCACATAGGAAACTCATTCCTCCCACTTTTCCCACATTCACATGAATGCAGCATCGCTCCTGCCTTTCCCTTCTCTCCTCCTTCTCCCAAGCCCACCACCCAGCACTCCTCCTCTGTGGGTGAAAAAAAAAGAAAGGGGTGGGGGGGATTTAACTCAGGAAGAGCATGGTGGCCAGTGGTTGTCTGGTAACAGCTGGATCTGCCACAGTTGCGCTCTTTGTTTAACCCTTCTGGCCTGCGTGGTTTCTGCTGGACCCTTTTAAAACACTTTTAATTCAAAAACAGATCGTTTTGTTTGCCTTGTTTGCAACATTAGTAACGCATCATTATGCACACATGATTATCAACTATATTTAGCGTCCTTTCACATGCAGACTGACAAAAAATAAAATAAAACAAACACACTCGTGGCCGTTGACTGCTCTGACTCTCTCCCTCCATTACAGCATGATGATGAAACTCTACCTGCCTCATTAATGACTTAAACACAATGCAAACCCTTCATCAGCCATCAGTCATGTTTACACTCATGCACCTCCAGAGACCGGCGTGCTCCTTGATAAACGATGAAAGCAGCTTGTCTCCTCTTCCCTCTCTCAGTAGAAGTGGAGCAGATGGAATTATGGCTCATGCAAAAGCAGCCCGCTACTTCAGGGACAGTAAGCCGGTGGGAGAGCAGCCCTCTTGTAGCACTGTAAATATTGTAAGGTAGCACCACAGCATAGGAGCACAGGTGACTGAATAATTAATAGGAGCTGTGTCTCTGACAGAAATACTTTGGAGGCCATTAGCTCTGCTACCCGGCCGGTGAGAGCATATTTGTCAAAAGAAAGTAATGCCGGGGTGGTGATTGATTTCCCGTGGTTGCCAGGTTAGAGGCAGCGTGCCTGTGTACATTAATATCATGTGGCATCTATTAGATAGGTGACTTCCTCAACTCGTCCAGCCCGGTTGCCTCAGCAAGGAGCGGCGTATCAAAATTTAAATTGTCATCATTAATTGCTGGTGCTCGGGGAGTATCTTGGAGCACCACGTCCGCTTCTCCTGCTGTAACTCAGTCTCCTGCACACAGACACATGCACACATACACAAGATGTCCTCATGTACGGTAGAAATTGTGCAAAAAAAAAAAAAAACCCAAAAAATTTCTGCATTCATTTTTATAGACTTGCCTTGCAGCCCTTGTAATGTGATCTCCTTTTATCTCACTAAATTTAAACACCCCATGCCTTGAAGTACAAAGTCAATAAAAGAATGTGTGTGCTTTGGCATGGGGTGAGACACTATTCACAAAACATGACTCCTGCGAAAAAAACAAATAAAGACAGACACCATATTTCTTTATTGCATTTTCTATTCCTGTTGTTTTGTTTCAAACACACTTCTAAAGAGTGGAAAACAGTATGACAGCACAGCCACAGTTTCTTTTCTTTGCGAAGCAATAAAGTTCAAACACAAATGGGCCAGCATTTGCATAGCAACCTGGAACCCCTTTCGCATTTGAATAATTTCTAATTTCTATGCTTTCAGTCCTGGTCAATTCGCCATATTGGCAAATTCTGAGAAGAAATGCTGAATTAAATGGAGAATAATGCATTTATATCTACCTATTCACAATGTGAGTTAACCCATTTGATGAGTCAATAGATTTTTCTTTGTTCTAATTCTTTTCTAATGCACATTTTCCTCAGGTTGTTTTGTACTTCACTTTCTCTTTTTCCCCTCAGACACTGCTCGAAGTTGGTTATCTCAACGCTACACCTTTTAGGAAACGCAGTCTTAGATGAAATATGAGCTGTTATTGCATCTCTTAAAGAGTGCAGTCATAATGTCCTGTGGCAGAGCCTCAAGTGCAGGCAGTGATGTCTCTGTGAATATCTTTGTCTTCACTCAGACTCAGGCCTCCATTCAATGAATAAAAATCGGGGGTGTGTGTGGGTGTGTGCAGGGGGGGGGGGTCAGCTCTGTTATAAAAGAGGACACATTATAAAGCATTAAGCATTAATTCGCTGAATTTCATATTATCTTGGAGACTAATTAGCATAAAATGACACCGGTTTAAATTAGACTTTTATCATTCATATCACGACAGGGCACGATGACTGACGTTTGCTATAAAAACTGATTTTGCAGATGGCTGCCACCTTTCCACCTGCAATCAACACGTTTTAATTATGTGTGTGCATGTTTTGATTAAGTAAAAAAAAAAAAAAAAATCTTTTTCATAAATTACATATCTGGCAACATACAGAGGGAATCAGATAAAGGTGCAATGAGAGATGCATTCAACCACCTTAATGACAAAATAAAACTGTAATGCATGCCAGATCCATATGGAAACACATTTTCCTGAGCAGATCCAATCATAAAATGCCTGCAATTCACACAGTTGGCAGGCGGTTTGGATAGTAGCATGCCTGTCAGAGCGGATTGTCTTGGATTCTTGCGGTGTTTACTGTCAACGGCTTTCTCTATGTGCCTCGTGCATATGGAAGAATTAACAATAAAGTTGACTTTGAATATTTAGAAGCAGAGTGATGAGAGCTAGCGTACGTGCATGGTTGTCTGTGTTTTTTCACAAGACAAGACAAATCTGATGTCAGACTGTTTACAGGCAACACATTTTAATCCCATGTGTATATCCAATCCAATCATATCAAGACGTGTCTGTATATAAAATACTTGTCATTGCCTGGGCTAAAGAAAGACAGAGCTGTCCGGTCGTCACTGCCAGATATAGATGTGGTCAGACAGTCTGAGATGCAGACTCAATGTACCAATGAGCCATGTAAACAAGAAGAGCTGGAGGTGAAGTCATGTACAGTTATCGAGGGTTGGATCGCATTTCTTTTAAGTGAGGAGAATGCTGTGAGGTGATCTCATAATTAACAGCCTTTACAATCAAATATCAAAAAATCCACACTGATATGACAATTTGCAGGGGAAGGCGTTTACACGTAATGACAGGAAGAAAGGAAAGTGAGAGGCTACTTCTTTGTGAACCAGATTTTAAAACAAGAAAAGAAAAATAAGATGGTCTGGTTGCTGTTATTTGAATGCACATAGACAACAGACTCTGTTGTCATTGTCAGCAACATAATCTCGGACATCCAGTCTTGAGGAGAGGTCGGAGAGCAGGTCAGAAGGAAAAAGAAAACCACGGCTGCTTTTTAAATGATGTTGTCTCAGTGCCTCATAGTCTGCAAAGGCATGTTTTATGTCAATTAAACCAGTGTATTCACAAGTCAAGGAGGCAGTTTACAATATCAAGGCAGGTGAATCCTTGCCAAATAAAGATAATCCTTATCAAATATGTATGGATTGGTGCCACACATAACTGCAATATGACACTCATAGACTTCTCCACATCACATTGTTCCTTGTTAGCAATAGCCTATAAATATTTGTATCTCTATTCTAGGGCACAATATTGCAAATATAACTTTTTTGCTGTTCAAAGCTGAAAATGGTTCGTAACATGGCAACATAAACAATCTACCACAAATAAATACACGCTTATCTGGCTCTTAGAAATGGTAATTATTTAATCCATTACGTAACACATACTTCAGATTATAATATGTGGTATACCATTATCCAATTAGTTTTACATTAATATGCTTTAAAGAGATGAAGGGTGTAGGAGGAAATCAGGGCGGTTTGGGGCGGTGGTGGAGTGGTTTAAGTGGCTTTCCATCAACCGCACATCTGTGCTTTAAGGCCCCAGATGCCTGCATGGGATGTCGTCATCCAACAGACAGACTACATATGGGCTGCTGTGAGCCCTGGTTCCTCCCTGTGTAAAATATTATCATCATCATCTGCAACCATGAGTATGTTCTTAAACACCGTTTAATTGCAGTAAATATAGCTGATTTTATCATTGCAAATTGTTGTTGTTAAAAGAGCAAGAGTCAAACCTTTTAGTTTTTGTTATGAACTGAATGCTGCTGCAATTCATTTAAGACTTTCACATACAGTCAAGTGACAAAATGAGCAGAGAGGGATTATAACTATTAGCAATATAAAGAAATGGCTGGATACTTTTTCTTTCAGCAACAATATCACAAATTGCCTGTTTTTATTAATAGCAAAACCGGTCAGTGTAAACACATGGAGAGCAGTGAGTGCTACAGACGGGCTATTTTCAGTGAAAGAGCTTTGAAAACCCACATACATATGCACATGCTACCTCTCCGAAGTTAGCTACTACTATAGTTAGCTGGTTAGCCTAGCTTAGCAAAAAGATGGAAAGCAGGACAAAACAGTTAGCCTAGTTTAGTTAAAGGTAAAAATCTACTAACACCTCCAAAGTTCACTAATTAACACATTGTATCTACCTTTTTTTTTAGATGTGTACGCAAACAGGAATGTAAATATGACAAACTGTGTTTTTTCAGTACAGGCTGTTTCATCGCAAACACCACTTTATTCATATCCTCTGTTCCAGGGTTTGATCAATGTAGGAAGTAGGACTAGCTATCTAGTTTGTTTAACACACTTTATTTTCTTACCTTCAGTATTCTTAATGTAACTGTTAATAATTAGCACCTGCACAGAACCTCATGTTGCTATGGGTACCTGCAGTTTAATTGACATTGTGCACTGATTCAGAATTGTAGTTAACCTGCTGACGGGAGATGGATATTTGGTATCCAATTTGAATGGAACTGCTTGCCAATCAGACACAAGGCTTTTGTAAATGTTTCGTCATGGTAAAAGAGCAGTAATCTGAAAAGCTGTGAGGGGCAATTTGTCAATCATGGTTGTATATTCTCTAAAACTTTGTCTAAACATGAGCTGGAACCTTTCGGGGTCCTTTCAGGTCCAGGACCAGTGAGGAACCAAAATTGTGCCTGGATTCAGCAGAGTTTCTAACCTACAACACCAGAAAGCAGACAGATAAGGCATCAATCAGTGGGTATTCTGGTGAGGTCGTTCTTTATTAGTGAAATTCTGATTAAATCTTTGTGTTACCAAATGGTATTCAGCTGACACAGCTGGGCTGGTGTGGAGAGATAGTGTCTATAGATCTTCAGGGGTATTGGAAATGGAGGTATCTGTATGCTCTGTGCGCCTGTATTTTTCTGATAATGTAAGCACAACTGAATCTGGACGTGGCTCAAACGCTGCTCTTGCCTTTTCGATTCCAAACTTTCTTTGCTTTAAATGTCAGATTTTCTCAAACCATTTCTGCACTGCATAATACTGTATGTTTTAGTAGAAATTGTTGAAACTGCAGTTCTTTAAGGGCTTCTGTTGGAGGAATTTTAAAGCTGAACCTACTGTTGTATTACATACTGGTGGAAATAACCATGATTAAAGGTTCAGTTCATCAAAAAACAAAGAAACAAAAAAAAAAGAATTTCTCACTTAACCCCAGTGGCTTTAAGCCATGCAGATAGTTGTGGTTTTATGTGTTGAGCAGTGTAGTTTTGGGGAGTTTTGCGGTCTCTCCATCACTCATGGCAATCCACAGTTTTCATGGACCTTTCATTGAGGGGAAGACACTTCCGATATCTTACCAATATCTTTGCGATATCTGTAAATATCTCTGACTACTTAAATATCTTTGAGGTATTGGTAAGACACTGCTGTTGCTAGTTAGTCCAGTTAGTAGAAGTCCATCAAAAATGTACCTAAGTTTACGGAACTTGATTAAATGTATTAAATTATTTTCCACTGTTCATTCACAACCACCCAGAATAAAAAGAACAAAAAAAAACAAAACCCTAACAAACAACGATTTTACCTCAAACTAAAACGAAAAGCGTGATAAATGTTTAGTTGTATTTGACAACATATGTCTGCATCTGTGCCATTCCTGCTACTTCTCAGAGGAGCTTTAGTCAAGACCAAGATCTTGTCTTTTTCAGCTGCACAGTCAAGGAATGTTTCACCTGAAGTCCGAGCCATGATCCACGTGACACTGGAAGATCTAATGACACACGCACAGGATCGGTTCGTGCGGGCCTGATTTACCACAGAAGGGTTTTGAGTATCAAGAGCTGCAATAAAAGCTGCGTAGACTTAATTATGCAAATGGTCTAGGAACAGGCTAAGCATCTCACTTCACAATAACAAGACTCCATCGGCGTCGTGTGGTCGACTGTATGTGGACCTGTTGTTCAAGATCAAAGCAGGGATCTTGTTTCCATTTGAGCATTTTCTCAGTTAAAAAAAAAAAAAACAGAACAAAAAGACGTTTGATTCCTTCAAAGACAACTGTTTGTTTTCTTGCTCCAGATGGTTTCGAGGTAGTCGTTCTGTAAATTAAATATTCCTGCAGTGCGTTCGAAGGACATACAGACTGTTTTTTTTTCCTCATGAAAGACATATTATTACCAGGACTTTTAGCATGCAGCCACCGAAGCATTTGTCAGAAAGAGCAATGATTCATTCATGTCATAACCCCAGTACTCCATAATATTTTAGTCTGGCGCTTTGTCTCTCCTTCCCTCCTACAGTGGAACGATGATACAGCCTTGATTGAGTTAGTACTTCATTATTACTGTCAAAGCAGCATGAGGAAACTCTGCACTTTGGTGAGCCCAGTTTGAAACAAGCGATAGCAGTTTAAATTTTTATTATTTGAGAGTGAAATGAACTTCTCCACCCAGTAAACTTCACACTCCTCTGCAGTGACAGATGTCCTTTAGATGAGGAGATTTCAAAAGGACAAAAAGAACACTCAATCACTTCATTACTTCCTGCTGAAACTTTCCAGTGGTTACCTAGCTGGTCACCTGATGTTTACTTAAGGGAAATACAGTGTGAAGTCAGAATCATGGCAGCTTTGGTTTACTCACGGGGTGACGCAATGGAAAATTTGTGGGCTATTTTATGATAAGGGTCGCCTCCTGGACGAGCACAGATGTGTTTGCGTGGACATGTACATGTACATGTTGTGTTGTGTGTGTGTGTGTGTGTGTGTGTGTGTGTGTGTGTGTGAGAGAGTCTACAGGTGCAGGAGCATGTTCACACATTAACACTGTGTCAGTGCCTGTGTGAGTCTCTCTGTCAATGTGTCCTTTTGAAGCTTTTTGTACACAGGCGTGTGTGGGTGTAGGAGTTAGCTTATTCACGTTTTGCCCTCCCGCGCGCCAGCGAGCATGTGTGTTTGAAAAACGGTGTCCGCTGCGGGCGTGTTGGCGGTGGGATGGGTAAAACGCAGAGGTCAGCTATCACTTTGAAACATGCCGGTCCTTATCTCTGTCACGAGGCCTAATAGAGTAATGAATCAACATAAAGGCCCGGGACTCTCCTGAATGGACCGCTGCCTCCTCCAGCAACACTTGTGCTTCACTTCGACTACAGTTACTGCCTCTGTAAGCATCTTTTGCCCTCCACTGTTGTTTATGGGTGGTTTTCAAAAGTCCCTGAATTGTGACTACTGTCAGAGGTGTATTCACACATGAGCTGCCCCGCCATCTCATCCTTCAGTAAGCCACTATGAAATAACCCCAGACTACGAGCAAATGGGATGGAGGGTGTTTTTGAAGGGAAGGTAAAAGGCCGCAAAAGGAAAAGGAGCATATTTTTGATCTCATCTTATGACTAGTGCAAAATCACTGACTACGCTCTTCGTGAGCTTTGTGAGTTATCATAGAAAAAAAAGGGAAAGAAAAACATGATTCACAGCATGAGAAGACTAGCAAAAGAAAAGGTTTAAAAAAAAAAAAAAAAAGAAAAAAAAGAGCTGCCAGGCGGCTGCGAAGGATAGATGAAGTCTAGTTGATGCTTTCAATTGGCGGAAAGAAAACGTCTTGTATGAGACTTATTATTAGGTGTTCAAAGCTTCCACTTGCTGCTATTTAGCCTTTAGAGCAAGGGAAATTACATTTTCCTTTCATTTTTCTTTGAGTGACAACTCTAGTGAATATGTGTCTCACGGTATCATTCATTAGCCCAGTTATGATGATTGTTGACTCATTGTAGGCGACACAGTTTCAATCAATTTCCCTCCGTTAAGGGCATTCACACAGCATGTAAAGCTATATACTAAGAACTGTACAACCTGATTGTGTAATCCAGTGTTGTTCATTTTTAAAAACAGATTGTTCCACCTATATTACATTAGATATCACTCGCATCAGTAGTGAAGATGAGGAGACTTTTTTCACTTGCCACATCACAGTCACCGTGATCAAAATACCAAATACCAAGTTTTAGCTTTTGCCTAATTTATTATCCAGTTAATTTGGGTATCTAACCAAAAGTGTGTCCTCTGTCAGTACCCTGACTGGAGTTATTTACAACAGCTGGTGCAGGTAGGAGTATAAAAGTATGTATTTACTAGAATTCAAATTGGCTGGCTGTAATGCGAATGTAGGGACCAGTTTTACCAACATGCAAACTGCAATTTGCAACATGAGATAATTTCCTCTGGCTCAGCTGGGCATGTTTTACGAACCAACACAACAGGTCCGCAAGAGTTCTGTCGAACTGGCAAATATACCCCTCCCTCAAACAGTAATTAGCGTTGCAAGTTTTGGATTCCTCCAAATGACAAAGTAGGAGCCGTACGCTGCATTAAAAGCATTTGCGTGGCGGTATCATTGTAAAGTCTTTCCTAAATCAAAAACACAAAAGTGTAATTAATGCAGTAATGCTTTGTCTATCTGTTCTGTAAACTCATGGATGGTTTACTGAACGAGCTCAGAGGCTCTGGCACGGGGGCCCCCTGACCTCTCGGGTCCCTGGGCTGGGGCCTATACTTCTTGTTTGAGATTTGAAACACTTTATAACACAAAACGACCACAAAGAGACACAAAACTATTATAAAGAGATACAAAACGACCACAGAGACGCACAAAACAGCTATATGGAAGGAGTGGGGGTGGCCCAGAGGCTCATTTTCTCATAATCCATCCGTGTGTAAGCTGCAATCATTAGCAGTCTGACTAACCAGCTCACTAACTGAGCATTACAGGCGCAGCAACAATAACTAAGGATGGAAGAGCTTTAGCAAATGGTCAATTTATGAAATGTGACTTTTCCACCATTTGCAATCTTCATGTAAGCACTATTCTCAGAATGCACTTGTGAAATTAATTTCAATTTATCTTAAATTCTCAACATTTTTTAATCTTCATGGAGACATGTAGAAGCCTGTGTCCACACTAATGGACACTATGGGGATGAAAAATGGCCCCCAGGCTTTTGACAAGCCACTCCTAATCTTCCTCACAGTCATTCCTCCCACACAGCCCAAGATATTTGATTAATAAGATACATAAAAAATTGAAAAGAAGCTGCTCATGTTTGAAATGAGCTATTGCAGGATCAGTCAGTTGTCACAAAAAAATTAAGCAAATAATTAAATATATTTTAATTTGATTAATTATGTATTATGCTACAATATCCTGAGAGAATATATTAGCTGAAATCCATCCAAGCATGACACTCGTCGGCACAATGGATGAAGTGTGACCCTCAGACCTCCCTGCACGCATGATCACATGAATACAACAACATTGAATATGACCCATGGCTTCTACGACCCATGGGCCATGTGGTATTTTAGAATAATATATATGTATATATACATATATGTGTGTATGGGTATATTGTGTATATTTAATTATTTTATTCATTCATTGTCTGTCAGAATGTTTTTAAGTGCTGTGTTAAGTGGCCTTGGGTGTCCTGAAAGGAGCATATAAATAAAATGTAATGACTGCACAGAGATCCTCCTTTTCAGTCTGTCTTTATGTGTTTTTTTTTTTTTTTTTCTTCACCTGAGATTGTACAGCTGTTACCAGCTGAAGTGAACCAGACCAAAGAACCAAATGCACCAGTTTGTTCAAACTGCATGAATCAGGTCAAATATGAACCTAAGTCCCATATGAAACATGTTACTTATTGCTGAAGCACCGGCTCCCCATATGGATCTGACATCTGATAACTCCTATCTTGGATAATCGCCCTAAGGGGTTCACATGATCTAATTCCTACCAAGTGAAATACATCATCTGCTTTTCATACATTATGCTTTTAATTCCACTACTTTACCTGCACTGCTGTGTTTTTCATGAGGATATTTTTAGCGCATATAAAACGCACGCACATATGCTTCATTCTTGGCCTCTGGTCATATTCGATGGGGCCGCATGTGCTGAGCAACTCCTTGCTCATTCAATCTGCGTGATGATGCTTTTATGATACAGGCTTCTATCTAAAAGTAAACCTCGGCGCAAACTGGCAATGTTACCAGTCTTCAAAGAGAATACATTAACCAATTTCCATTTGCTTTGAAATGCAAGTTCTGTGTGAATGCTGCCGCTGCCCATAGATTGAATTTCTCTTTTTGCTTAAATATCAAAAGAAAATGGCTGCCCTCAAAGAGAACATATACTCTATTCCCACTCTCTTTTTTTTCTTTTTCTTTCATTCTCTTTCTCTCTAGTGCATTTTAGAGCAGTTGAACAACAGTCAGCATTTCTACTCAGTTTTGCACAGAGATATGTTCATAAAATCTGAACAAAAGCTATACTCTAAAGTAGTTTTAAGTAACTGATATGTACAGTATATCCAGGGCTGACTGAGCTGATCTAACACCAAATCAATACGAGACCCCGTCTTTATTTGACTGACATTTTCCAGTCTTTAAAGCTGCTCTAATCAATATCTTTCCATTAATAATGGATCATAATATAATGGATAATACATGGATGTTGCTCGTAGTGATGAACCCACAGAGAATTATCACCTGATTCTTCAGTTCCCTTCAGCTCTGTGGCATGTTTGATCAAAAGTTGTTGTTTTGATTTTAGTGCCCGAAACTTGGATGTTTCGTATGGCTCATTGTGTTTTGTCGCTATGGCTTTTCTTTTTTTAGTTTTAAAACACATTCCTTCTGCTACATTTACACCTGGCGTCCACACTACTACCAATTAGAGAGTTTTGGAAACGCTGCTGGTCCCGTTTTAGTTTGAAAACTCTAGTTGTAGTCTGGACGGGAAGAAACGTACACCTTTGTGAAACGATGATATAGACACCCGCAGTTGTTCCCTGTTTGGGTCTTATCAGCCTTGACCACTAGTGGTGAATACAGCCTTAATAACAACCTTGTTGTCTTTGCTAGCAGCTGTTGCTGAGTTCAATATTTATGCTAAAAACTGTCTTTGCCGTTCATCTTTATTTGTGGTATTTGTGGTATTTACTAATCAACTGCGGAGAAGACAACCTGCTTCATGTTCACACCGGCTCGCGCATGCCCAGTGTACGTGATTTTCAGGTGTGTTGGTATCATTTCTGATATCTAAACGGTCGTCTGGACGGCGATGGCTTTCATATCAAAAACGCTGTCTGTGATGATTCTTTTGATTACCAATTTTATATCTCCTACAGGCTGACATAAACGCTGTCTACACTCCTACATTGCCTGGTTTTTACGAGGGCACCACATGGTCAAACACAACAACATGCAATGGAGGCATTACAATGTGCACAGATCCCCTCACTGAATTTTGGTTGCACATCTGAGGAGCAACATTTGGAGGGCTGATGCGTGCTCACAGCATGGTGCTCAGATTTGTCCTTCCTTCTTGGCTGTGACATCTCTGAGAAGAAGAATTACAGAGATTGCTTTACATGAGGTTGATGCTTACAACAGCACCACTTAGCCCTTATCAAACTCAGCATTGCCTTTTGAGAGGAGAATATAATGCTTCTCGTTTGATTGTTTTGTTTTGCCTCTCTGTTAAACTCAGAAGAGGCATGCAGTTTGGCATGCACATGCGTTGGCTTCTCTCTGTGGAGCAGACACGTATAAATCCTTTTACACGCAATCCTGCCAAACTACCCTGTAGGCAGGCTTTGCATTTGAAATGTACAATTAGTTATCCCTGTTTGGTTTGAATGCAACATTTCTGAAACATCAGGCCCGGGGGCAACGCACACAGAATGGCTGCAGCGACCCCATACATTGTACCTCCTTGTTGTTTATTCTCTGTCTTGTTGTCTGTCTAGCTCTCCGCTTTCCCGTTCATTCTTATTTTCGCTCCCTTCTTCGCTCTTTCTTGCATATCCTGAGATGAACTGGAGAGTTGTGAGTTGTCACCTGGAGGAGGCTGGGGGTGGGGGTGTGGGGGGTGGGGGGGCTGCGGTGCGTTTGCAGCCGTTGTCTTTATGGAGCCTTCATTCACTGCAGTATGTGTTTTGGCAGCAGCATAAACATGCGCTCCCTGAGCTTCCCGGTCAGGGTTGAGGGAGTAGATGGGATAAACTGAGGTACTTCATTTAATCAGCAGGGCCAGCGGCATGCTGTAAAGCCAGCTGTTGGCCAGTAGCGGGTGGGGGCAAAAATCTGCTTGTATTACCTGCTTCTGGCACTGACCCCTAGCGTGCCCCCTCGCTGTGCCTAATCTACAAAGACATTAATACAGGCAGAGCTGGAGCACAACAAGGCTGTTAGAGGAGGCTTTTTAATCTTACTAAGTGTTCTGCTGGCAAATGGAGAGCTTTTTTTTTGTAAACTCCACATGAAGGATTAAAATCTAGTTCAACATGCTAAATGGTTATGTTAAAGGAATGCATTTTTAGCCCTGTGTTTGTGATCTATTTTTTGAGCCAGTTTCCATTTTTTAAAGCCTCCTACGAGGCCTGAATGATTTTGGAGCAACTTAATAGCAGGGAAAGCTGCATGGAAATTCTTTCCTTATACTTATATGTGTACATGACCCAAAAATATACAACATCTGCACTGGCAAGAAAAAGTAATGTGAACCCTTTGGAATTACCTGCATTTAATTTCATCTAATGGTGAGGGTACCCCGGTAGCGTACCATGTGCTAAGGGCTGACTCCTTACCGCAGAGCCCCGGGTTCGAGTTTTGCCCCGGGGGCCTTTGCTACATCTATCTCTAATATGGCTATAAAATAAAGCCAAAAAAACATCATTTTTTTTATATTTCTTAATTATCAACAAACACAACATATTAATGTTCTTGTCCATATAATGCATAATTTAAACATTCACAGTGTAGGTTTGGAAAAAGTATGCAAAACCCTCAGCTAATGACATTAACAAAAGCTAATTGGAGTCAGTTATCAAACCTCGGGTCCAATCAATATCACAAGATTGGAGGTGTGGGTTAGAAACTACTTTGACTTATAGAAAAAAAATCAAACACATAAACATTTAGAGTTTGCTGTTCGCTCATGTGAACCATGCCTCATAAGAAACAGGTCCCAGAGGACTTACGTACAATCAATAACTGTTGATTTGCATGAAGCTGAAAGGGTTACAAAGTCATCTCAGAGAGTTTAGATATTCATCAGTTCACAGTCAGACAAACTGTCTTTAAATGGAAATGATTTTTTTCTTTGGTTACTAGAAGTGGGAGTCCAGCGGAGATGACGCTGAAAGGGTAGCAGCTGAAGGCTTAAAGGAGTCATTGGAGCTGGGTAACATCTGTTCATGAGTCTACCATGAGCAAATCATGGTGCATGGTTGCATGGAACATGTTGTCCTGCCATGGACACCAGAGAGGAAGATGCTGAAAAAAAAAAAACCAAAAAAAAAAAACCCATTACAGTTCTGTTTAAGGTTGTCAAAGAGCAGCTTGACATTCCACAACCCTAGTGAGAAAATGTTTTGTGCACTGAAACTAAGGGCGCTGCATACCAACATGATAACATCATCCAAACGGTGAAGTATAAGGGAGGGAGCATCGTGATTTGGGGCTGATTTGCTGCCTCTGGGCCTGGACAGCTCGCCATAATGGAGAGAAAATGATGGTGGCTGTCCGCCAGCTGAAGCACATTAAAAGTTGGGTGATGCAGCAGGACAATGACCCCAATCATTGAAGTAAATCTACTACAGAATGACTTCAAACTAAGAAAATCCTCCTTTTGGTAGTGGCCCAGTCACAGCCCAGGCCATAACCCAACAGAGATGCTGACCTCAAGAAAAAAGGTTCACACCAGACGTCCTGAGAATATGGCTCAGCTGAAGCAGTTCTGTAGGAGGAATAATCCAAAATTTCTCTTGAACTTGTAAAAGGTTGTTGCTGCCTAAGGAGGTTTGACCGGTTTTTGACCAGTTTGTCTATACTTGTGATTTAGATCAAGATCAAATCCCATTTTTCAACCAATTATAACAGAAAATCAAATCATTCCAAAGGGCTGACATACCATGTACCTAAATGAATAAAATAATAAAGCAAGATTTGTATTTGAGCCCCAAACACAATTGCCAATGGTCTGTGATTTCCTTTGAGTGATGTTATGCAAATTAAGTTGTTTTTTTTCTCGTGATATCATTCCAATTGAATATGGCGTTGGGATGAGTTTAGTATTCAAGCTAAGGTGAAAAGGGAATCTGGGGCAAGTCATGGCGTGAAGGCAAACCCCTTATATCTGGCAGTGGCCACGTATCAGGGAGTTTTGGGAGATAATAGTCTACCATGTTTTTGGATGTCATGTGACTTCAATACAGAAAAAGTGTTCCAATTTCCCTTGCAAGCATATACAGTTCTTTGCGACATTTAGTTCGCAACTTAAAAATTGCGCATTAAACAGATTACTGGAAACGCGGCTATCGACTGTTAAGGGTCCAGGTGAAAATAAATGATGGAGATCATTCCTGGAGAACAGGAGGGTTTAACACTGGGAGTGTCAGAATTGGATTGGACTATATTGCGTGGTGTTTCTTTGAAAAAAAATAAAAGGTTTGTGAATAAAATGTGAGGTTATCCAGATACATGAAGTAAAATATAATAAAGTTGGTTTAAAGTGTCTGTACAAAAGCTGTCATGTCATGTCGTTTTGCCTGCACTTTTGAGACGGTCCCCTAATTCAGCTCATCTCCTGTCAAAGTTACAAGCGCCAGTATCAGATCACCTATGCAACACCAGTCAAGTTTTACAAATGGACGAATATTACTGCAAATATTTGGATGCAGTTCGTATCCGTTCATTGAACATTATTTGTGCATATCCAAATAATGTATTCACATTTTTATATCCCTTCGGCGTAGAGCGACTGCTTTCCATAATGACAGTCTAAAGATTATTGTGCAATTTTCTCATCTATTTACATCCTAGAAATGTCTGACACAAAGCGTTTCCTCTTCTTAAATGCCGGTGATTACTGACCCCATGTAGGTATAAAGTCCCATTTTCTTTTCCATTCTCAGTTCACTGATGAAACTTACAGTGCCATTGTTTTGTGCCTCATTTTCAACACCACTCACACACACACTTACGCGGAAAAGTAGCGAAAGTAACCACTCATGCTTAACTGGATCGACTCCATGCTTTCTGCTCACATTTCCTCAAGGATACTTAGGTTATTCATGGCCTCTTATCCCCACGGAAAAACACATCAGCAAGGAAATGAAGCCGACTGAGGGGGAAAGAAAAAAAAAATGGAGTACTTCCTTTATTTCTTATCAACAGGCAACAATGGACAGAGTCAATAAACAAACTTAAACTGTTTGACTTTGAACAGGAGTGGGAGCTCTTCAGCTCAGATTCAGGTGTGTCTGACTGACTGAGCAGCTAATATTAAACATTACTGAATCTTTCCAAAGACCTCGACTGCGGGGATCTGAAATTTGATACAGCTGATGAAAGCTGTGCTGGAAATTGGGGTTGGGGGTGGGGTGGGGGTGGGTTGCTTCAAATGTTTCAAATCTCTGGGATGAAATGAATCTGGTTTTATCAGGTCACCGAAGCATTTCCTGGGCAATCAGGGAAAAAAAAGAGGGTCTTAAACTGAAATCAAAGAGGATCACATGGCCTTGCCGAGAGCAGAACTTTAAAATATGTTTCAGACAGCTGATATCCATTTCCAAGTTATCTTGACAAAACAGAACTCCCATTGAACCTATAGCAAGACTCTATGGGGAAAATACCACCCCTTTATATGTGTGTATATATATATATATATATATATATATAGATAGATATATATATATATATATATATATGGGGGGAAGAGGGAGTGAGTGAGAGAGAAGTACTGAAATACTGTATAATTGGTCTGAGGTTGAAAGGGAGTGAGTCCAGAAGCGAGCACATACGTTGTTTTAATGAATCAGACGTGATGAAAGGCAAGCGCATATTTTCAAAGACATACATGTTTTAATTGGAGTTCTCAGAAGTGGCTTTCATCTCCTCTTCTTCTTATTCGTGTTCTTTCATTAGGATGGCATAAAGACATCCCACAAGGTGTGCAGTGTTGACAGTAATCCTATGACATCATATGATGAAAACTTGCTGTTCTTGGTCCATCTTTACCAGCTAAATGTCTTATGGATGAAATGAAGTCCTTTGACCTGCTGATGTGAGTGCACAAGTGTAGCCTATGCTCATGTATGAAAGAATAGCAATAACATTAAGGCTCTATGCAATTTCTGTCAAAAATTGTCCTCTGTACACGTCATTTGGACTCAATTATTGTCTTTTTATGCAGCCTTTCAGTGCAGTAACTGCCAGTCCTCTATTAATTCAAATGCCACTGCTGATAAAAGAGCACAGTGGAACAGCAGTAACGGCAGAAAATCATTCATTCTCATCGATGCAAGAGCAGGCTCTTTCTAAAAAAAAGAGTGTAAGGAAAGCAATCAGTGGTTGCTTGTGAAGTGTGATTCCTGTAATGTCACAGTTCAAAATAAATGAAATTGGTCATGCTAAAATCTTCTTTAAACACTAATCTGTGTGTTGCTGCAAAAAAAAAAAAAAAAAAAAAAAGTGCCCCAATTCGACCAAGAGGAATTAGTTTGCAATTACTGTGGCTTGTTCGAGTGGGAAAGGTTTTGACTGTGCTGCAAAACTGAACGATTTCCAGCAGTATTTTGCAGGCTGACGAAAAACTCTGTTTCCCTCTCAAATTCCTCCTTTGATACAAATCTCATTTAGCCGAAGGAGGAAGATTCCTGTTCATGTCTAAAAGGTGGGAGCTGTTTCTGTCATGGATCTAAATGTACAGGGTTTTTAACACATTCGTATGCTGGGGACACATTCATATGCATGTAGTCACACCTCATCTTTTTTGAATAATTTATATCCCTAACACCTGGAGTTACGGTAGATGATTACTGAGTCTAAGCTTAAAAGTTAAAAAAAGCATGTTGACAGATATTTCTGAAGCCAACAACAAAGACTGGGGCTGCAGCTGGCGATTATGTGCAATATTAATTAATCTTTTGATGAGTTGTTTGTCTTTACAACATCAAAAAAAAAATGGGAAAATGCCCTTAAAGGCCAAATTGGCATCATCACATTACTTGTTTTGTTCCAGTTCAAACCCAAAGATCTTCAGGGAAATCTGGAAAATTCTCAAATTTGAGAAAGGAAAATCTATAAAATATTTGGCATCCGTGTAGAGAATTATCCGAACCATCAACTGATTATTAAGAAGCTGCAGTTTAATTTTCTCTAGATTGATTTATTGACAAATCATCGAAGCTCCAACGAAACTGCAAAACGTGACAGCAGCACTACATTTGCCATCGTGCTCATGTCTTTTTCAAAAATATAGAACAATTATTCAATTTAAAGGGGCTATTTGTAAGTTTTGCTGTTGCTGCTAAATAGCCAACATTAGCATTTACAGTCGGTTTACTTCCCTTCAACCATCATTGTATTTACAATAGGCTATAATACACCCTCTGAGCAGTGCAATTTCTTCAGGACAGATTGGATGCTTCAGTGACTCCATATTGGAAAGAGACGAGACGGTCTGGCCAGGCTGGGGCTAGCTGATTAGCATTCTTACTTCAGTGGAAGAAAACGAGTGATAGAAATAGAAGCAAAACAAGAGTTAACATTGGCGTTGCTTTCTATCGCTGGAGGCAGCTCTTGGTGAGTAAAGGAATGAAGTTTGATGATGAACTCACAACGTTTGCTAACGCTGGCTATGTAGCAATAGCAAAACCAAATAGCTCCTTTATTAATTTTTTTTTTTGTGGTTAAAAAAATTCCATGTGAAATTTTCTACTGTGTGGTTCACTTAAAGGTACCGTGTGGAGTTCTCAACCACTCGCGGTGGCATAGCGCATGTCCTTACAAACACGGTTTAGGTCCACATGCATGGTTGCATTAGCAATAATAATAATTACAATGTATACCAATTTGGTGGTGGTAATTTTCTTTGGAAAAATCTGGGTTGGTTTATACTAAAACACCACAAGCAGAAAGAGCCACCAGATCTTAGCTATACCATGGTTGGCTAGCATAAAAGTAAAATGTAACTCACCGTCAGAAAGCCATGTGACTTTGGATCATCGTCCAACCAGCAGAGATAATAAAGATTAATGCGTTCAAATGTTGAAGAGTATTATAAACTGTACCCGCTATTGTTAGTGGATTCTTGTCACTGTGAGACTGCCAAGTAACCAACGGATTTCAGGAAATCAATACACGTTGCCAAGAAATTGTTCCAGCAAACAGCTCCCTATTAGGCCATGTTGTCTTTTTCACATTTAGAATTTTTGTACACGTTAAACAAACATGATTTGATGTGTTAACACTCTACGGCATGGTCTCTGGTCTGTATAATGAAATGTGGGCTGAAGTGAATGTGGCCTTTTTTCTCAAAGTGGAGCAAAGCTACATGGGACACAGTGCCACCAATTGGAAATACAAATATAATTTTTTAACACATTCAAATTCAAATAATTATATAAAAATGTATTCACGGTCATGCAGTAAAGAAATAAAGAAGTGTGTTTAAATGTTTGAAGACTAATTTTGTTTTTGTTCAATAACCCCCCCTCTTCAAACTTTCCTGACTCTCTCTCTCTTAAAGGCAAAAATAACCAAAAATAATGATGAATAAGATTTTTTTTACTTTACTGTCTACTGACACTGACAGGAAATGGACACAAGGACATGTTATGGATGGAGGGATGTTAGGGTCATTCCCACTGAAACTCACAACAATGAGCTTGAGGAGAGTCAGGAAGAGTGGATCCTTGAATCAGGACAGGAATGAGATAGACAAGGTCAGGGGTCAGTCGGCAGACATACACACCCACAGACACACACGTTTTCGCTTTAAAGCTTCTAATTGTGATCGGATTAAACAATTTGTGGTTGATGTTTTTCAAATGAAAACTAATACATAAGTTGTTTGTTTTCCTTATTCCGACTTATCATGTGTACTATGGAAAACGTCGGTGTCTCAGCACCCTTGCAACACATTGTAGCTGATGGATACATCACCAGGGAGCTCCAAAAAAATTGGGGAAAAAAATACTTCACCCAATTTTGTTATTTCGACCCCTCATGGCATTACAGGGTTAATCTGTGATCTTTAGATGAACTTTAGAGAGAGAGAGGGAGACAGGCTAGCTGTGTCATCCTACTCCCAGTATTTATGTTACACTAAGCTAATGGTCTCTCGGCTCCAGAAGAGAGTGGTATCAATCTTCTCACCTACTGTAGCTCAGGGCAAAAAAAGCGAGTAAGCGCATTTCCCAAAATGAAACTGTTCCTTCATGTGGATGAAGAATTATAGAAATATTACTTCATTCTGAATAAGATTCCTCCCATTGGCAGTTGTTTATAACTCAAATATATATTTTACCTTATTTTATCATTTTATCATTATTATTATTATTAGTGCACATGTTAGATTTATTCAAAATGACAGTTATCTTCAGTGTCTTCAAAAAAAGCATCTGTATAATTTCCAGACAGATAGGTGCAGGGATAAATAAATGTCGGAGTGTTCGGAATTTCACTACTCGGTCTGTGCAGTCGGGATGATGACACGCACTCACCGGGTGCAGGCCGAGGTCGCCTTTGCTAGCGCTGCACATTATCCCGACCTCACCCCATTTATTTCTGACAGATTGACACAAGAGTGTGTATGTGTGTCAAGCTGTGCCAGGGGCTGAGGCGGAGGTGTTGATCAGTGAACTGAAGCTCTATGACTCATCCCTGACTACGGCTAGCTTCACCGAACCCGGTTACAGTGACTCTGCCCTAACATGGAGAGATAGATATCATCAGGGGTGAGTCCTCATCTAATCGCCAACACTGCCAGGTTAGTAGTGGTAATGGGTATTTACATACACATGATACACACACACACACACGCACATACATATATATATATACGTATATGTATATATATATATAATGCTGCACTTCCACGCAAGCTGGTGCAGAGGGGAAATTCCACTTGAATATTTTCAGATATCTCTCTCTCTTTCTTTTGATATACAGGCATGTAGGTATGCAAATAAACGAGTTGATATATAAATTATTCATCATCATTTTGCAAACTGTTATTGGTGATGGGTTAAATCATGGGTTAAAGGTTGGGAGGGAGGGATGGAGGAAAGTTCTTTCAAGGAACACTTGATGATATATCCAAACCACTCTGGTAAAGTTCAAAATAAAGATAAGTGATAGTTAAAAAAAAAAAAGAAAAAAGAAAACAGGCCAATGAGTGGCCAGAGTACAACAGGAAAGAAGTGGATTATTTTCTTGCTGATGTGTTGCTGCTGATATAGAAATTTCAAACATCAAACACTCACAGACACCTTGTTAGTGTCTGATGAGAATCACCAGGTGAGGTTAGGTGTAGGCAGAAAAACAATGTGATTGTCAGGGTTAAAAAAACAACCATAAAACCATTGTACTTATATATATAATGCTGCACTTTGACGCAAGCTGGTGCAGAGGGGAAATTCCACTTGAATATTTTTAGATATCTTAATCCTAAATCATAAACCCCCTTCACCATTCTTTAATCTTTTTTTCATAATCCAAAATGTTTTCTGTGATTGTCATGATTCAGTACTGCTCATAGAAAAAAGTGTTGTTGAATAAACAAAAGTACAAAGAAAAGGGGGCAAATCATCCACAAAGAAATCCCTCCGCTCCCAAAATTTTGTATTCTTGGTCTTTATTCCAAAAGCATTGTCCGTAAGAACTCATCAGAGTAAGTTGGTTAAGCTCTGGCTATTAAAAGCGAAATGTCTTGAAAGTGTTTGTCCATCTTTGAACCTCTGGATTAATTAACTTTCTTCTTGCATAGCAATCAAAAGGCTTACATACATGACTAAACAAAAAAGTCATACTTTTCATTAAATATGGAATTCATTTCTCATATTTTTGGAATCAATACCCAATAACCTATTTTTTTTTATTTGGCATTTATCAAGTGAGACTGACCCCCCTTTGTCTCTCTCTCTCTTTTTTTTTTTCTTTTGATAACAGGCATGTAG
This sequence comes from Seriola dumerili, assembly GCF_002260705.1. Taxonomy (NCBI): domain Eukaryota; kingdom Metazoa; phylum Chordata; class Actinopteri; order Carangiformes; family Carangidae; genus Seriola; species Seriola dumerili. The sequence goes on along the minus strand of NW_019174444.1, from coordinate 255,529 downwards.
GTATGCAAATAAACAAGTTCATATATGAATTATTCATTATCATTTTGCAAACTGTTATTGGTGATGGGTTAAATCACAGGTTAAAGGTTGGGAGGGAGGGAGGAAAGTTCTTTCAAGGAAGACTTAATGATATATCCAAACCACTCTGGTATATATATATATATATATATATATATGTATATACACACTATTCCATAAACTTGTAAATAAAGGGAATGTGAAGAAAATCAAGTCCACCATCGTTTCAACCTTGCCCTTTATGTCTTTTGTCCTGATAATGACATAACTCAAATAAAGCTGTTTTGTGAATAAGGGGGTGTTAATTTAGAAGGGATAAAACCCCTTTAAAACAGCCTTTTCAACACAGAACCCAACACCTCGATCGTCCTGTCTTTTCTTTAGAAATGCCCCAAGTAAGTAATGTTCCATCATTTATCATTAGGAGAAAGAAATGAGTGTAAAGCTCCATGTGTTCCCTTTCCAGCACATGATAATGACATGAAGCCTGACAGTAATAACAAAAGGTATGATTTTTAAGGGACAATTATGCTACAGCTCCACGCTGTGCTAAGTACAAATTAATTCTTTACAACTCTATTAGTCAGTGTAAAACGAAGCCTCCTGCCAGGCTCAGTGCATAGTTAAATTCAGTTTTGACACTCATTTGCCAGACTATTGTGAGTCTCCAGAGTGAAGAAGTGTAGGTCCTTGGCTGTGACTTCAAAGTGGATTAGAAGTCACGAAAGTTGCGTTAATTTATCTTCAAGTTTTGTGGATTCGGCTCCGTCTCAGTGATAACAGCCTTTATTGTTTCATTCCTGACTTCCACGCACACGACAGTTTCGCTCCCTGATGCCGACCAATTTGTTTATGTAAAATTAACTCTGAATGTGATGTGTACGGTCATGCTCACAGAGTTATTACGCCAGTACTCCAATGATGTTTCCTGCTATATTATCACACAAAAACAGTTCACTGTAACTAATAAATACTAAAATAGTGAAGCGGAGGAGCTTCAGAGACACGACGGAGCTGATTAAGCAGTGAGTATCGGCGCCACTTGTTCATCTGGTGCAGGGGTGGCTCTGGGCTTTTGATTCTGTGTTTCTGCCCTTTTTCTTGAATGACCTCTCCCACTGTGTGTACTGTCATCATCTGCTGGGCTGGATAATAAGCTGCAGTGTCCGCACTCAAACCCTCCCCACTGCCTTATCAACTTTTAAAGCCTCAGCTCTTTGCCCCCCCCCCTTTCTCCCCCCCCCCCCCCCCCCGGCACACTGGTCAGGAAAGGTCAGCTGAGCCACAACGCTGAGCCATGACGCTGCACCCACTCTGTCAGCATGATGTTGTGTGATTATAACTATGAATTTAATTATTTGACGTAAAGTTCACAGACGAGGTGCTCACACAGCGTGTTTGGAGGGGATGCGGAAGTTCCTCGGATCAAGTAATCAAGTATGGCTCACAGCGGACACACGTTTAATGTTAGCATTAGCTACCCTGCGAGTAAAGTCTGGTCCATTGACTCCTAAAGTCCTCCTGACTCCTGACTTATCGAAGCCAGAGGTGATGCCTCATCAAAGACAAGCTGTTCTATCACAGTAACGTAAACTGCAGCTTGTGTGCACATATTAATTATTACATCACGTCACTGTTGTGACTTAAATAGAAAATCTTTTTGATTATCATTTGAGTGAAAATTTGCTTTTTGTGTACGTAGTAATAACAAAACAAAAATTTTAACGATGTAGACGTTTTACACATTTTTTTTCACCCAGCCCTAACCCTCTGGGACTAGAACAGTGACATAATATATTGGCATTGAAAACAAAACCTGAACTGAAAAAGGCACCGAAAAATCTGTAATGGAGAGACTGCCGTTAACCGCTTGTTTCTCTGATAACTTCAGATCCAGATGTCCAATGATTAGAATCCTTCATCTGGTTCAATTACCAAGGTGTAAAAACATGTATCTTAGAAATGTGGGTTAAAACTGGATAAAAAAAAAATTTGAGCTTCTGGCAGGTAACCACAATGCCGGGGAAAGCGCATAGGAGATATGACATCAAATGAAACGTACCATTATAAAGTCATGTATTTCACTAGGTTTGAAAAATGCTGGAAACGTTTGGGATAACGTAAGAACACAACTCAAAAAAATATATAACATAGGTGGAGTCATTTTAATGTGCAAAAGTTACATATTATAACATAGCTTAAATGCTTCTTTTTTCCACTAAATAAATCAGCACCAATAAAAATACTAGTCCCTTTGAAAATGATGATACAGATACAGTTGTTGGGGGGGGGGGGGGACATGCAGCAAAGGGCTATGGGTCGGACCCATGGCCACTGCAGTTAGGACTATGTCCATGTAGTATGCGCTCTAACAGGTGAGCCACCGAGGCGCCATAATAAGCAACTATCCTAATCATCATTAACTGTTTTAGTCATTTTTCAGAACAGAAAATTCAAACATTCTGTTTCCAGTATCTCAAATATGAAAATATCTTATAGAAAAAGCGATTAATCAATTAATAATTACATTAACTGACAATAGTCATTAGTTGCAGTCATACACCAGTGTGACAATGATGGCTGCAGCTAACGTTTATTTTCATTTTCAATCAATCTGTTGATAATTTTTTTCAGATTGCTTTTTTTCTTTTTTTTTCAAACAGTCTAAAACAAAAAGATGTTCAACCAAGGCAACCAGCAATTCCTCACATAGGAAAAGCTGTTTGGCTTTTCTGCTTCATAGATAACTAATAAGTAATAATCAACATTGTCCAATTTTCAATGGACCTAGAACTAGCTGTAACAGAAGCACCTTGTTGTGGTGTTGCTGTGTAATATCAGATCAGACCATCATGAAATGAATCTGTGAAGAGAGCAGAGGGGAATCGTTGTGTAGGGGTCGGTGCACAGGTTCAGGTGTCTCTTTAGTATGTACAGCGTTAACTCCCTGTCACTGACATGACCTAAAGTGATAGTGGAGGGGGATTTCCTCTCACCTCCCGCCCTCACAATACTAAGAGGCAGATTGACTGTTTTGACAGGTGGTACTTTTTCAGAGGATTTTGTCTCAGGGAGAGCTGGAGACTGACAATCGTGTGGAGTATTCGCACTTAGATCTGTGCTGAAGCTGTCAGTCTTATAAAGACCACGTGTGGCCACTTTAACTGAATGAAATAGGCAGCAGAGGCCGCTGACAGACAAGATCAAGCAGGGGCTGGCGCTCTGCACTCTCTGAGAATCTACATATTTACTTTATGTCGCTCTGATCCAACCTGCCGCGGCGTTAAAAAGACAATGTCACCCATGCGGACTAAGTGTGGCACTCAATTTCCTTCACAGGAGATAAAGAAAGATTCATTGAGGGACATCCATTAAAGTGACATCCCACATCGCTATAGGACAATAGGACAATTTAGTACTTTATCTCCATGTGAGCTCCGCAGACAGTGAACCACGGACAATAGATGCCTTGGGGAGCCGCATTTAGTGCCAGACAGCAGGTCATAGGTGTTTGATGTACAGTTTCGCAGACAAGGCTCTCACACAGTGAATTTGAATGGAGTGTGAAAGTTCCCTGCATCATGTGTTGTTACATGATTCACTGCTGACAGGTAGTGCGGTGATGAACACGCCGCATGCAGCAGGCCCTCCACTATCGCCAGCAAGAGCCTCGTGTGTCGCCGCAATCGCGGTGATATATCACACATAACCAGCTGTGCAAACAAGGTTGTTACTTCAACTCTTTTCTGAATTTTTCAGTAAAAATTCCTGCTCTCATGTGAAAACGTTGTAACTCCAATTTGGGTGATTTGCAACAGGTCTTTATACATGAATGACAAAATAGGTTGTCAGCGCCTTTGCAAACGACTGCGTCCTTTTTGGAGCATGTAATGATTTTCCACCACTATGGCTGCAGCAGCACGGTATCCCTAGGAATTACATGCTGAACAATTCCCCGCCTCTCAATTTGTGTGCAACACTTACCTATCTTTAATCCAGTCATTTAGTGGCCTAAACCTACCGTATATTAACCGAAGTTTATTTGCAACAACTATGATTCTTTCCTAATCTTAACCAAACTATACCTGCACAGATAAAGCAGAAAGCAAGAATTTTAAAAACATTGGCACTGGACGTAATCCCGGGTTTTGCAAAGATCATCCGACATCAACACTCTTGACGGGGTCGGGTTAAAGGGACCTGGTTATATAAAGGCCAAGTCTTGTTTTTGTAGTTTTTGTCGTCATTCCTATTGCACATTAGCAAATGTAATTTACGTAGATATATAGAACTTCCATACGGGAAATATGTGTTCATATTAAATAAAAACATATATGTAAAAATTATACCAATAAGAAATTTCATATATTGACATATATGTGCAACCCATACAAATAAGTATGTTTATGTACTGTATGTATGCTTGTATGATTGTTGACATGTTATGTAAATATATATCCATCTCAAAGCCTGTCAATATATGTTGATATTATATTCAGTGGAGTCCAAAAGTCTGCGACCAAAAAGAGATGTTGACATGTTTAAAATTGAAAAGAAATTAAAAGAAAAAAAAAAAACACATATAAACATATAGAATTTTTATTGTTTTAATAAACATGCGTATAAAAATCAAATATATATCATTAACATATATGCTCGCAACATGTTATATCATGTAAAAATTAATCATAGATATTTTTAATATATGTAAAATATACAGATTTTAGTATTTCATTTTATTTTACTTCATATATACAGATAATGTATGTATGTGATAATAATATACCCCCTTATAGGTGACATATATGGCAACATTACTCTTGATATAGGGGCATATACTGTATTACATTTCTGTATGGGTGATAAAGATAAAATTGTACAAATGAAGTAAATTACTGATCTAGATCTGGAACAAGAAATACGAGCAAGTTCCTATAGCCAAAGTTATTGTAAGAGACAAGGAAAATCATTACCTGAACTGTCTGTTGTAAACATCAGTTAGATGTTAACAGACTAACTTTTTGGATCAATGTAGTGTGGATGCACAATTACACAGTTTTCTTGTGTGTTGGCAGGTTATCTCACTCTCACTGGTTTTACCATCTAATAAAGTGGTTTAAATAATCTGATTAGGGGGTTTTCTGGAGAACACAATGTCCCCACCTTGAATCTGGCCAGGGACCGTCCTTTCATATGTCTGCACTGTGAACTCTCAAGTACTAAATGGCAAAAAAGGACTTCACTTCTTTCGGCCTTTTTTTACAAACTGTCTGAACAAGTGTTTGTTTTGTTGTTACCATCTTCTCAGATCTTCTCAGCATCTGTGGTGAGTACAACCAAACCAGTATTTTTCATTTCAGGTCGGGTTATGATTGACCGAAAAAGAAAAACTAACACTGACTAAGATTCTTTTTTAACACCATGTACAAATGTGTAATGTGCAAATGTAATGCACTTCCAAACTTCATGTGAAGCCATTTGAATTGCCACCAACTTGGCAATCTTACCTTCATATAAGTGATGGTGTCTGCAGGACTTTGTCTATTTCTAGTTTGTTTAACCCGTCTGTCTGTGCGTATCTTAGGCTGGGCGAGGCTGACTTCACACACCTGCTGCTCCTCACACACCTGCTGATCATATACTCTGATTTGCCAGCTACCTGATTTAAGCCCGGCCTTCCTCTCCAGTTTTTGCCAGTTCCTTGTGAACCCTTCAGTGGTAAGACCTCGGCTCCCTTTTGTCTTGATCTATTTTTGTGAAGACTTTAGTAATTCTGCCTTGTTTTTGGAAACTTGCCTGAACCTGTCTTTTTTTCTCCGCGCTTCAGCTCTGCCACACTCACCAGCCCCGTCCAGCCTCACCTTTCGCCTCTCTCCAGATTCTCTGGTCCCTCATGCTTGAGAGGGAAGAGACCCTGTTGCTGCCCTGTTTAACTAATTAACTTAAACTATCACCCGTCTGTCGTGTTTGCATTGTGGGTCCTGATAACTGCTAGATTACAAAAGATGGAATATTTTGATGTCAACATTTTTTCACTCTTTAATATGCAAATGTTTGCATCAAAATCTAATCACATAATCTGCTCTGTAAGGAAGAGCTGCACTATGGTATGAAGTTACTGTATTTGCAATGTAATACACGATGTGCAGGATACTGTAAGGACTTTATCAGTTAAAACCAAGTGAGATCCATATTTTAGGTCAGACCGGGCCTGGTTCTTCCCAGGAAACCAAACATAATGTTTTAGATTCAGTGAGTTTGCAGACAGTGAGATCTTTAATATCTGTTGTGTTTTTTATTTATTTATTTATTTATTTTTATTCTGTCAGTATGTGGTGCAAAGTAATACTCCCGTGCTTGCCGAGGAACTTGCACTCGTAACAGCAGATGCAATTTCTTTTTCTGATTTTTTGAGGCTTACGCAGTCCCTGTCAGATTTGTAAACCCAATCCACCCCTGAACGTGAGCATTTATTCCATCTTTTGCCAGCTCATTTAGCCGTGTGAGCCATGCAGGCTTCACAGATTCATCTGTCTCCATCTAGTCCGCCATATGCAGCTCTTCGTCATCTGAGGCGTGTGTTACAGTTTGAGGAAAGCAGCTGAGGGAAGGACTGTTTTGGGCAGTGGTGAGTAAGTACTAGTCACTACTGGTGACTGATGGCGTCCAAAATAGGGACTATTTAAGTCGTGAAGCTAGAATGATTGATGAGTGATTTAGAGTTTAATGTATCAATACTAGATCTGTAAGAAGGAGTACCTTATTTCAGCGCCACAGGAGGAAGCTGCTTTAAGCCTTGATGCTGCACACAGATGGAATCAAATCTTTAATGGTTTTACACAACAGTTAGTTCCGTCCAAGTAATTTGATTGGACGAGAAACATTCCATTTGTGTTCGTGTATCTTTATTTCCTTTATTGAATTTGGGACATCCTATTACAGCACTTTAACTGCACTATAACTATATTTCTGGCCTTTTTATTTTATCTATTTTTGAAAATCTCACTTAATTCCAGCGTAATTGATTTTATTTTCCTTTTTATTATGCTTGTAAATCTTCTAGTGCATTAATGTGCTGTATGAAAAGCACTTTAACTTGCCTCAGTGTTTGTTGTACAAATGAACTATCTTGCAATGCCCACATTGCTTTTTTTTCAATCCAACTATTGCAGATTAGTGCATTACATGTAAAGAGCATGAGTGCAAGCTAACCAAGCTAACCAAACTAACTGTCAGCCACATAAAGGGAAGCATTACAACCATAAATTAAAAGCTGCAAGATTCAAGTTAGTTAAAACTAACTTGAATCTTGCTTTAAGCAAAGTCAGCTCTACCGTAGCTGTGTGCACTTCCTGCTGACACCATCCAGTGCTACAAACCCATGTTCTCAACTCCACTCAGCTATCGTGCGCTTACAGCCCCCGACACTTCCCGTGCACACAGCCTTTTTGATTTAAATACTTGTATGGTCTCCAAGTTATTTCATATTTTTATTTGCTACTGTAGCGATACAACATACATACGAGTTGGGAGAGATTTGTTCATCTACTTAAATTTCCAACAAGTCCTCCAATCCATACAAGCATGTTGGTCGTTTTTTTCCCACCCTCATTTACGACCCAGAGGAGTGTTTTTCCTAATATGGCGCCACTACCGGCGGCAGGAGCAACCCTCTGATACGACCCATTCGAGTGTCTCCTGAAATAGTAGCCCTACGGAGGCATGGGTACCAGACCTCGGTTCTCATGGTTACCATAATTAACATGCAACTGTACTGAGAGCAGTGTACCAAACGTTGCCGTGGTTACTATAATAATGGTAATGGCTTGGTTAAGTTTAGGCATTAAAACTAATTGGTTAGAGTTTTAGGAAAAGATCATGATTGGGTTAAAATAACTACTTCCTCAACATCAGACAGTCTTTGTTGTCATGGTTACAATAATAACAACTAACGGTCATGGATAATAGAAACAATATAAACCACTGGTTTAACATGGTAGTCTATACTATTATACTAGGTCACTGCACTTTTCCCTTTGCTCCTGTCATAATTACTATTATATTACTACCAGATGTCTCCTAGCAATAAAATGTAACTATAGGTCATAACAACCTACTGCACAAATGACCTGTCTGCTCGTTTTTCACAGGAGGACAGTCTCTAAATTTCACACACATCATCAATACAAACAATTTTCATAAGTTTACAGTTTTATGTAGTCTGTTGTTTAATATTTTGAGAGGAAAATTAAGCATATTGTTTTACTATATGTGCTATGTAATGGCAGAGAAAGTTGAGAAACGAGACAGTTCACTTACAATCATTTCCTGTAGCTGCGTCACATGGGTTTGGCCACCTCCCCACCCCTTTAGGAGACCTTATACGTAGAACCATGAATTAAAAGTTAAAACTGAAATAAAACTTGTTTCTTTGCTTAATAAAACTATTATTTTTATTATTATTATTATTATTATTATTATTATTATTTAACTGGAAGACAGAGAATATAATTAGACCGATATGATCTTATACTTGTAACAAGAAGCAAAATCATTCACACTGTATCTCGTGTTGTATTGTTGTTATGTTTTAGACATGAACAAGCAATAACGACCACGCCCACTTAGGAGACAGGAAGTGTGCATCCTTTCTTACCATTGGCGCTGCTTGTAATGCGCCATCTTTTGTTATGGAGTATCTTTGCTAATGGCACTTCTTCCCATTGTAGGTGAAAAGAAAAAGATTGGTTCTCTCTGTGTGGTGTTCTGGAAAAATGGACAAAAACCAACACTGAGCCAGTGGTTAAAAGGGCTATTAGGCTCCTTTTTTTTTGTGGATAATACTTGCAATAACTGAAAGGCTCGGGGGGGAGAGATGGGTTCATTCATAGACTATGTGAAGATAAAACAACCCCATGGAGGCTGACACAAGAAGAGTATTTGCCTTACAATATAAAGTACAGATTTAAGTTAACAACAGTAATTTTCTTGTATGTAATCTATGACTTTATTCGTATTTACTTCGTATTTCGTGTTTTTTTTTTTTTCTCCAATTTCTCCTTACATACAAAAACCAGGATAAGTAGGTCACAAACATAATGTCAGAAATTACCAAAGTGCTTTCACAAAAAGATCTGGTGTGATTGAAAGCACAGCGGAAACAGGATTCAAAATTCAGCAAAGGAAAAGTCCAACACTTTTTCTGCACTTTTCTTATCGTACCACTCAGCCCACTCTAGTAATAAAGAGTAAAATGAAATGGAAATTCATGCCCAAAGGAAACAAGAGTTGAAGCAGAGAATAACATTTGTAATAACTTAGAGAATTTTCCCTTTTTACTTCAACTGTTAATGGCAGATCTATCAAGAGCTTTTCTTTCAATGGAAAAAAATTAGAGTCCACTTTGTCACAGAGAGGTGAATCTTGGGGCAGCGTGAATGTTTTCCGCTGCCAGAAGAGATTAAACTCCCTTCTGTCAATATTAAAGGCTCATCTGAGGCTTTCCGGAGCAATTGGCACATCAGTCTGCAGGATTTCATCATGGCACTATGGAGGAAATAAGGTTACAGCCTCCCTATTGTCTTCTCTTTCAGCTGTGGATATCTTATTGTCTTTAGCTGACGTATCAAGTTCCAATCTGCTGAATGCCCAGGTGCACCAGGACTCCCGTTGCGGGGAAAAAAACCACCTCTTAAAATACAAATGTACAAATGATTAACAGGGAGTTCCCCATTTCTAGTGAAACTGCTTATTATTTTGAAACCAGCTGGGGCACACACATACACACACACACACACACACACACATGCACACACACACACACATACACATGCACACACACTACTTTTAGAGTCTTAACTTGTTTTTCAATGGTTTCCAACTGTCAGTTTCAAAGTGCACAAAACTAGTGCCTTAACAATACTAAAGGAGCTGTTCAACAACTACTGTATCGTGTCGTGCCTGTCCCACTGTGTGAGATGGGTCTAATAAAATCTTGGTTGCAATCGCTGTCAGATTGTGCAATGAATGCATCACAAATCAGAGAGTCATAATGTAAAGAGAAAAAAGTATATGACAGCAGATATATGTGGTGTCATGCATCTGCACCAGTCTCACATTTTGTTTTAGTTTTTTTTATTTTTTTTTATTTAGAGCTTAATAAATTCCATGTCATATCTGACTGGTTGGTTTGTAGATGAAGGTTGTCATAGCAATCCCATTGTGAGAATTTCACCCTAAATCTCTCACTGACAAACCTCCATATCAGCTGTCAGTGAACGTGTCTCACTGTGCACTGTTGGAACGCTGTTTTGGATTGAAGACAAAAAGATTTTTATCACGTTTCTCTCATGATTCCCACCTTTCACCAGAGACGTGTGTGAGGAGTCTACAGCCACGCTAGCAGTTCTGTGAGGCCATAATTTATGGAGTCATGGGAATGCCATAAAAACAATAAATCTGGTTTCATTTACCACTTATCTCTGATTGTGTATATCTTGCCTGTTGAATGAATGTTTGTACTGATGGGATAGATGTTTTTAGACCATATAGTTATTCTTTTCAGGATTCAGGATTTAGGTATTGTGTGGCTGAAATTATATTTGTACATGCACTGACTGGGCCCCCATTCCCATTCTCTTCTGAAGCTTATTGGTTTCCCATTTTCACCCATTGCTATTTTCTTGTTTGTATGCTTTCACTTGTAATTTATTCTGATTTGTGTGAAATAAATGAATTGAAGAAAATAACTGTCAAAATTTAAAAGAATATATATATTATAATTATATTATATGTTTTGATATTATGTCCTTTATTTTTTGTATTGCTTTATTTATCATTTTTCCCTGTTGATCTTGGTATTCTTTGAAGGGCCAAACAATCCACTGGCTGGCCCTCATGCCCACGCTGAGTAATCATTTCCTGCACACATGAATCCTGCTTTGGTGGGAGCTTTTTAGTGCAGACAGCAATAAGTAGAACTTAAGGCATCGAACCTGTCAGCAGTTTCCCTCAGCAACTTTGAAACAGACCTCTCCATGCAGATGACCAGCGAATGGCCGACGCACACATTTAGGAAGCGAATCGTTTCCCTGCCAGCCATGTTCAAACTACTACCGCATTCACAGTGCACATGCACAAGTCCATGTGTTTCTGTTGTCTGTACCAAAAGGCTCCCATCAAAGCAGGATTCATGTGTGCAGCGACTGACCAAATTACATCAAAAACATGAAAATGCTTACAATTATTCTGTTCTGTATGTATTTTGATGTTATTTGTCTTTATATTTCCATATTAAATTATTTTTTTATTTATTTCTCTTTATATTTACACTTTTATTTTCCTATTCTTTTAAAGAGTTATTCCATTTATATGGCTTTTCTGTGACTCCATAGTACCTGGGCACACCGTTGCTTTTGGTAAATGCTAACATACTCATAATGACAATGTCAACATGCTGATAATGTTTACCGTGTTCACTATCTTAATTAAATGTATTGCCATGTTAATATTTGCTAATTAGCACAAAACATAAAGTACAGCTGTGGGGCTGATGGGAATGTCATTAGTTGTGGACAAGCTGAAACAGATGCTTCATCCCTTGGTGACTGTGAGTGTAAAAAATTTCATGGCAATTCAACCAGTACTTGTTGAGATATTTCAGTCCGGCCAAGTGACATTGACGCCCCCCAGCTACGCTGCTAGCATGGCTGAAAGAAATCACCAAAGAATCACATTAACTCCTCTCTGACCCAGTTTCTTAAAAAAGAAAACTAAGTATTAAGCTTTCACAAAGGATTGATTCATTGCAGCGCTGCTGTACTGGATTGCATTAGATTGTACAGGCGCATCTAAGAAACTGATAAATCAGTAGCCTATAGGATTCATTCTTTTCTTTTCTCCAAATCCCTTAGAAACCAACACAATTTTATGGACTCTGCTGAGTCCAACAATGAGCAATGATTTCCTTGGTGAATGAACTGTGTGGACAGAATTGTTATTGTGGTAAGAACTGGGAACAGAGACGTATTATTCTGAGCAGGGATCCCGTTACGCCAGAGGAGGATCACATGCTTGGCAGGATGACCACGATGAAAAGGCTCTGGTCATCTGTGAGCAGAAAGCCCCTAGCAACAACATTCCCCGGGAGAGGAAGCTGGCAGGGTGGTGGGACAGAATCAAGTCGCTGGGTCCTGATTGCTGTGTGTGATTACATGATGGAGTGTCACCAGCAACACCTGTTGTTTTTTTTTTTTTTGGGGGGGGGGGCTTCTATTGCAAACAGGTCCCAGGCTCCCTCTTATTTACATGTACCCACCCGGTCAGGTGTGTTTTTCTTTACAGAAATTTGATCAGTGCATTCAGCTTTCTATGCTCTATATTTTAAATTTACTTTTGTGACTAGCTTTATTATTATCTGATATTTTTATAATATAATTTAATTCATAATTTGTTTTCATCATATGTGATTATAAATTGGATAAAAAATTGAAAAATGGGAAACTGGGATTGAATCATGGGAATGATTGGGATCAGCCCGGTATAGAAACAATGTCCATTTAAAGGTCCCATATTTTACACTTTTTATTTGCAGTGTTGACCCATATCCATAGATCCATATTTGTGGTTCAAAAGAGAGGCTCTGAGCATCCCTTCTGATTGGCTGACTATTTACTGGGTGATCAAATGAAAACACCAAATTTAAGATAAAGACTTTAGACTTTGGTGGACAAAGGTCAAAGGTCAAGGTCAGCGCGACCTAACAAAACACTTTTTTATCCATTATTCAAGACTTCACTCAGCAATTATGCCAAAATTTCACACAAATGGTTCACATTTTATATGAGTCTTGATGAACAGGGATGTAACCTGAAACTATTCTGAGTGGTGAAGGCATATGACCGCGAGGCAGTAATTCTAGTTCTTTAATAAGGGAAATGTGAAATGTTTGAATATTCTGAATAATGGAAGTATTGCTTTATTTGTCACGTGTTTATAACAAAAATAATTCAATAATAGGCAAATATAAACAATAAAACTAGTATTTCCAAAGAATTTTCATTCTGACTTCATATACACTATTGATCAGCAATAGACACCACAGAGGCTTTGTCAAAAATCCACAGTGACAACTTTAATCAAACTCATAGGTCATGATAATGAATGACGACAATTCAAACTGAATCAAAGGCATTTACTGTATTTTTAAAGACGTTCATTCTCAAACCCACAAACAGGGATCTTCAAGGCCTTTGTGACTTGTACCTTTGTAAGAAGCACAGCAGCGTACAAAGTCACAGTTCAACACTCACTTCGATGTACCTCTGCTGATGAAGAGAAACTATTCTTCCGATGCTGTCGTCCTTAAATGCTTTGTGTTTCAGCAACAAGGAAAAATCGATTTGGAGAGCGTCCCTTCTTTCAACACTGCAGGACTAGAGAACACTCCTCTGACATCTCAATGGTACGGCTCAATTGCTGAACTGAATTAGTAGACTGTGTGTTGGGGGGTGGGGGTTGTGGTTGATAGAGACTTCCTAATCTTCTTCTTTTATTTCAGGAATGCAAACTCCCTGCAGACTCCATTTTAAGCTAAATGAATACAGAGAAATGACATCCACACCTTAAACCAGCCATGCAGATGTATTTCAGCTCATATACAGCACATGCCAGCACTTCACCTACACACAGAGCTCGCTGTAGATCTGATCTATCAGTAAATCTTTGCTCACAGTGTAAATAGTTCGAGTAAGATTGAGTAAATCTAGAAAAAGTGAATGTTCACTGCTCCCCCCACTCCCCCTCTGCAGAATGAAGTTGGTCCATTAAATTGCCTTGCAGAGGGATGTAATGTACAGTGCACCTAGCTACACCACACAAGATTGCTCACTAGAATACAGTCCTGTGATTAATAACCCCACAACTTCGAGCCTCTTTCCAAGTGCTCTCCAGATCAAATATGCACTCCTCTCTTTTTTTTAAATTTTTTTTTACATACCTCAGGCATTTTGTTTGGCAAGCACAGGAGACGAGACCCATTAACCCAGACTGCTACTGTATGACCATTAGTCTGCTCCATGCATACATCACCATAAATTTAATGGCAAAGAGCTACACACGAGGCATTTTCGCAGTTCTTAAAAGTGACAACTCAGTGCCGGGGTAATCGGGAAGCAATGACCGAAAACCCATCTCACTCATGGTCCATCGAATGCTTGGCATTATTAGTTTCAATGAGGATTCTTTGATCAAAAACCGCATATTGTACGAATTTCTGTGTCACATGAATCCAGATTAGGTAATTGTTGCTAGAGCTCCAGGGAGAAGCCTGAGAGAGGGGATGTAAAACTACACTGAGATGGCTTTTGGTTCTTAAAACCACAAACATATCTTCTTATGGATCAACACTTCAGGTAAAACACCAGAAAAGTGTAAAATTTCGGACCTTTAAAAGGAAAGTTTGATATTTTGGCAAAAATTCTTATTTGTTTTCTAGCTGAGAGTTAGATGAGAAAACATCAGCATGATAAATATGATGCTACAACCCAGCAGGTAGTTAGCTTAGCTTAGCATAATGACTAAAACAGGTAACCCTGTGTTAAACCACAACCTATCATTTTTACCCTTTGGGTTTTTGTATGGATTGAACAAACCAGATATAACATGTTAATTAGCAACGTTAAGAGGTGCTGGTGGGAAAGCAAGTATAGCTCCTCCACCTGGTTTCCACTCTTTATGCTATGCTATGCTAACGAGCTGCTGGTTCTAGCTTTATATGTAGCATACATGAGAGTGGAATATTAATCTTCTCATTAATCAATCAATCTTTATTTGTATAGCACCTTTTGCACAGGTAACTGCAGTTTAAGGTGCTTTACAGATTACTCATAATAAGACAGTAAAAACAAAAGTGGAATTTGTGTGAATTTTACATATCGGAATCATCAATATTTTTTTGTACAGGAATAAAATATGTTAAAAAACACTATTCATAGATGTTGACTTTTAGCTCATTCGTCCTTTCTCCATGGTCATTCCCATCTCAAACACTGATGGAGATGTGAATAATGAATACCGGCAGATAAATGTTTGAGCCTAGTGCTTGTGTAACTGTGCTGATTCAAAGCAATTATCATTATTTATTTCATGTTATTTTCCCTGTAAGTGAAAAAAAAAATCTATTTTGGAAAGTAGCTGGAGCTTAAAACATAATAAAATCACAAACAATGGCACAGACAAATGGCAACTACTGTTTTCATAAATGCAGTGTTTGAGTCTGAATCTGCTCTAATGAGTCTGAGCAAAGTAAACATGATCAAGTCTGACTTGACGCAAACAACAAAAACCAGTCCTGCATCAAGTTAATTCAGCCCATTACAGTGAAGCTTCAGCATCATCTCAGCTCTCTGTTCTCTGACAGCTTCTTTAAGGCATCATAACAGTATTTGTGACATTTTTTCTCTCATTGCAGCGAAGACAAACAACCACAGAGTGAAACCACCTCTCTTCAGGGCATCTAAACAGACTCCTGAGACTTAATCTTTCATTTCTTCAATAATGTATCACTTGGACAAAGATGCTGTCACTTCTGCTTTAAATACCTGCAGAGGAAACGACTGATGGCATTAGAATTCATACACACTGGCAAAAAAAATGTTGCAGAAACACCACATGGGACCACGTCTTGTGAGTCGCAGCTGATTCCATGTCAGTTTTCACTGCTGTTAACTCATCACAATGTCACTGCAAGTATACAGTTGCTTTGCAGACAGCATCACTTGTGTGAGGCAGACAGGTGTGTCAGAGGACAGGCGGAGATTAAATAAAAGTGAAATCCTCTTTTTCAACACTTAGAGTTTATTGAAAGCCACATTTCGGTCAGATGTGGCATGAGCAGCCACCTCTATTTGTTCACAATCTAGAAAACAATCAAAGAGTCCAAGTTTCAGCTGAAATGAATGATTATTTTCACTATCGATTAGAAGAGCTATTTGTAAGTTTTGCTAGTGCTATATCGGTAACATTAGCATTAACTGCTGTTTACTGACCTGTCTTACCAAGAGGTTTAGCAATCATTGTGTTTACAAGACAAGAGGTCATAATGCTAACATTGGTTATGTAGCAATAGCAAAACTTACAAATAGCTCCTTTAAGAAAAATAACGAAAAAGGGAAATCTCAGTTTTCCAAAGCCTCAAGTTACACCTTCAACTAGTTTCTTTTGTCGTACAAACTGTCCACTGTCCACTAGTATTCACTTTACAATTATATAAAATGAGGAAAAAGTTAAATACTTCCTGTTAGAGGCAGGTATGAGCTAATTGCATTTTCATTTTTGCTCCATAAATGACTTAAACAGTAAACCATCCTCAGTGGTGTCAATTAATATTTGTCAACTAACAGTAATCAATCATCAGCACTTGTAGAAAAATACCTGGAGACTCATATAATATTGACAAATGGCTATATATGTCAATGTGTGTCTCTCTGTCTATTTGATATTAAATGATAATTGTAAATTGCAATGATACACTGTGAAACACATTTGGCATGTATTGATGAGTTAAATTGTTGTATGATTGTTGTTGGTACTTGTGAACATGGTGCTGTGAAAAATAAAATAAAACCATTTGATGTATGTCATCCCTGCTTCATGGTCTCCTCATTGGTCGCCTCAGCCAATCGAGCTTGCTAATGACCATTATTATATAACCAATATATTGTGACAGATATAAACAAACAGAATATTTTATAATATAAAGGCCAACATGTATATAATATATTCTCCCTTATTTTATCAATAATAATAAGACTATTATAGAGTTTCTATTTATTTTCATGGATGAGCCTATATTATAGATAAAATTAAAACTCACGTCTTGATAAATGTGTTTCGGGGTAACTGCAGTCAGATACCATGAATTGCAAATTTATGTATCTCCCATAAATATTATATATGTACAAGCATTTCTGCTGCATGTTGCCACTTACAGCCTAGTTTTGAATATACTATATGTTAAAAAAACATATTCAAAATATTTCTCCATCCAGGTAAATATATGTAGTCCATAGGTCAATATAAATGTGTGTGTTTGTGTGCATGCGTGTGTGTGTGTGTCTTCATATATAGGAGAGGTGGAGGAATGGGAAGAATTAAGGAAAACACAGTGGAAACAAAATGTATCCATGGAAAAAGTATTCTATCTTGAATAATTTATTTTATTTTGAATATTGGATAAAAAGGTTCTGGAAACAATTTGTGATCTTAAAAGAAAATCAGATACTAACACAAAGACTCAGATGGCAAGCAGTTTTATTTAAGAACATGTTCAAACATAAATAAAAATATTGAAATAAATAAGAAAATGAAAAAGGCTTTACAACTTAATGTTTCCTAAGGGATCAGAGTTAAGCAGAATTCTTCATTACAGGAAAAGTTGCAATATCTAGTGAAGAAAATAAGAACTGAAAAGAAAAACTCAACTGAAAACTATGTTATCTCTCCACTGACGTAGAAACTGGTCGATGTTGAATGAATCGCGGATCACTGATTCTGTATTCACTCCACTGGGCTTTCCGTGTGGAGCAGGACTTGAGCCAGACAGATGCTTCCAGGTGGAAGTGGACCACGGGGCAGCGCAGTGTTTCTGGAGCACTGCCACCAGCAGCTGCACCTGAATCGACCCGCACTCTTACTACACAGCGTCCCACCAAAGAGGAGGGCTCTCCGGGCCTCCCTGACCACCCCACAGGATGACAACTGGATCAATAATTAACTCACAGTGCCGGAGTGTGTGAAGATTTATGCATTGTGGACAAGCTGGTTGGTTCCCATGTGTCAGGAAAGATAAATTAATACGAGAAAAGTAACTATATTCCTTTTGAATAGTAATTGCTGCATTCGGCTGCTCATCCACTAGCATCTTTACCACTGGCATGTCTCCAAGGGCTTTTATTTCAAGTGCACCATGGGAGATCTTTCTGCAGTATCACAAGAATTCAAATATGACACCCAACTGTGATGATTACTTGTTTTATTTAAAACGGATATTTTACCTATACACTCAGTGGCCAATTTATTAAGTACATCTGTAGAATCCAATCCCTCCATAAGTACCTTTACAAAGATAATAATGTTCAGTTTTGACACATTTCAATAGCCTATAATGTAGTCGAGTGTAAAACCACCAGTAACTACAACCTCAGTTATAAATATACAGTGCCTGACAGTGTCAACAAAAAACACAACATTATGATAAGAGTATAAAGCATGTGGTGACAGTGTTTTTCCACCAGGTTGTTCATATTCTTCAAAATGTGTTTGTTGTCCAGTAGCTCTAATAAAACAAGCTGTGTGTTGTTTTTTTTCCACAAACAACTCTTGTAATTACCTAACACGCTCACTATCTATAGAGTCCTATGTCGAGGATATGTCGATATATTACTTGGTTACTGACCATCTGCAGTACACTACTTTTCACAATGCATTGTGGGATACTATGAGTCCACTATATAGGGTATAGTAATTGTCACTACAAAATGGCGAACTCACTATAAAGTAGACG
The DNA here is from genome assembly GCF_002260705.1 of Seriola dumerili. Classification (NCBI taxonomy): domain Eukaryota; kingdom Metazoa; phylum Chordata; class Actinopteri; order Carangiformes; family Carangidae; genus Seriola; species Seriola dumerili. Next base: position 236,949 of record NW_019174444.1, on the reverse strand, counting down.
ATATAGGGAGTAGTGAGTGATAGATAGATAGATAGATAGATAGATAGATAGATAGATAGATAGATAGATAGATAGATAGATAGAGGTAGTGCAAAATTTCCTTGTCATCAGTATCTTGGTTAAACTTTGAAAAGCTGTTACAGTTGTAACAGCTGTTAAACTGTATTTCTTATGTTTAAATTGTACCAAAATGCAGCAGAATCTTTCTTTTTTGACCACTTGGTAACAGCCGAACAATTGGTAAACACAACAGTGACATATTATCACCTAAAGTGGAACAAACTGTTGAGTATTGTTGAGTCATCCTGCAGACACGGGGCGACATTAGGATTCAATCAGTTGTTGTTTATGGTCATTCAGTCTATGGAAATACAATATTTCCTCTTCTTTCAGCTCTGGTTTGGTCTCCAACAGCTCTCAAGGGAAATACCTGCTCAGTGCTCCCCTATTCCACCAGCTTGACACTAACCGTCTGTCTGCCGTATGGGGCTGCCATTCAGTAAAGGAACGGCGGTCAGAGAGGACCAAAACACTGAAGCTGTTGGCTGCGAAATCCACAACAATGAGCTCAAATACACTAAAACGCTCTGTAGAGCCGAGGGGAACCGCAGAGTCGACTTATTACTTTCTGTGGATTTGTCACTTTTGAGTCGACTCCTTTCACATTACATGTACTGCCTTTGTATGAGCATTAAAATATTGATTAGTGTCGCTTTTAAATGGAAAATGTGCGATTAAACTCCCAGAATAAAAGAGACACTGCCTGTAAGAGACAGAACTGTAAAAGTCGCAGTCTCACAGTGGGAAGGATTAAGCTAGGTAATTATTGCAGCTGGCTAATTAACTGACTTTGTGAAATAGTGGAATACAGCTTTGTCATTTGCTTAATTGTCTTGAGAACAAAATATCAGTCTTAGCAGAGTCGGTCGCAGCATTGTCTTTCATCACTCGAGCACTTGAAAACTGTTTACCATTTCAAACGCTGCTTTCCATTGTGATCCTTGACGGGAGACAAAATAATCCTTTGCCGTAACAGTGCCACACACAATCAAAAGATAAATAGACATCACTTTTCTACTTGTCATCGTTCACTACCGAATCATTCCAAGTGTGGAGAGAAAGACGGTTTATGTCCTACTGAGCTGCTACTGGAGTGTGACCGGTGAAACTACGTCTTTAATATGATCACATGCCAAACTGCCATTCATGGATTTTGGTGTCAGTGGTGAATTTAGATCCTGTCGCTTCCAGTTTGGTGATCTCTCTTCTTCTTCTCTGGTTAGCAGCTCTGACTGACAGGCGAGAGATCAGAGTCCAGATCAAGCCTCTGTTTTCCACATCTCCCTACTGTGTTTATGGCCACGATGATGGACATTAATAACCTGTTATTAACCCCTCCCCCCTCCTTTTCCCCACTTCCTATGATTTATCCACTAAATAAGCACTTAGTGGGAAAAAAAAAAGACTCTTCAGTGTTCAACTTTTAGACTAACAGCATTGAGACAGACAGATGGACAGGTGGTTTTTTGAACACATTAAAGCGGCTGCCACTGTCCTCTGTCGTGCTGCAGAGCTGACACTTTTATTCCTATTCATGCTCTCTCTTTCTCCTTCTCGCTCCACTGAGGTTTAGCCTGTACTCCCCACCTCTATGCAGCCTCCTTCACCTTTGCCTCGAACACGAATAAACACTTGCACTCAAATCCCACTTAAGATTCTGAGCCCGGGCTGCCACTTATTTTCCAGAGGACTGGATCAAATAAGGCCAAGGGCTGCTTTCAGGGAAGGGGCACCTCGGTTTCCATGCGCGGCCTTGAGAACACAACAATGAAACCATACTACATTGCTGTGCACGCTAGTATAGGCTCTCCTGACACATTTCCTGTTTAAAAAAAAAAAAGCTGAGAACCAGACACAAAGAGAACCATTCACCCCTTGTTTTCAAGGTTAAGTGCTTGTATTGTATGAATAAAATTGCAAAACTCCTATGGCTTTTCATACAGCCTCTGGAGGTGTGAATTCAATCCAATGTATACCTCTCTGGTTACTAAAAAGCGTAAAAATTGCTCTCTGTTTGCTTTAATCACATTAGAAAATGTGCAAGTAAGCTTCCTTATTCCTAATGGTTTCTTACCGACCATTTAATCAAACTTAGACACTAATTCACATTTGATGAGTTCATATGAGTCTAATGCAAAAGCAAATTAAACATGTTCATTCCTCACTTCTATTCCACATAATATAATTAGGTTCTTTTTATTAAGACTGGTGATATGTCATTAGCTTCAGACAGTGTTGATTGTGTCTTTATAGTCCGACACTGTTGGTGCAAACTGATGTTTTCCCCACTCTCAGACACTTGTGTTGGGTAAACGGTTTTGACTCGGTGCCTCAGGTTGAGCGTTGCTTCCTCGATGAGTTTCAGTGCTAAGCAGAGAGCAGATACAATAAGACTTTAATGACAGTGCGAATGCTAAAGGTGAAAATAAAATGTAGTTGTTTGAAATGTAGTGTGACTGGATGTGTGTCTCAAAATGTCCAGTCCAGTGGTCAATTTTGCACTTGTGATGCAAGGCTGAAATTCACTTCGCTGTCTGTCTGAACGCACCACAAAAACACCATTTCTGTGCACAGGTCCTACAATGATATAGAATAAACTGGTCTCACCTGAAACCTATCTATGGCCCCGTTCAGACCTGACATTAACATCCAGCTGTTGTCATCCAGACAACTCTAAGCACAGGTGTGAACGTCCCCGAAAATGCATCGAGGAAGCATTTGAGGTCAGATCACTCAGACCACATTCGGAGGTGGTCGGGCCGCATGTGGCCACATTCTTTTAGCGGTGTTAATGCAAATGCGTACTGAGGAAGAAAATACACATTTGGGTAGTTGGGACTTGACGCCTGTCTGTCTGCATGCAGTGCCTTCCTTCTTAGTATTGCTAAATTCCTCACTATCTTACAATACGGTTACCTTACTAGCTGATTCATCTAAAGGCCCTTCCTGCCCCTCTGGTAACTTGACCTTGGGTGTTACACTGTACGACCTCTAGAGGACCTTACCTTTTGTTTCTACGCCTTTTGCACCTTGTTATCCTGTCTTTGTTTTATTTGGGATGCCTGATTTTGGACTCATCAGGCATCCGAAATAAAACAAACTGCACTCCCTCTACTTTTTAAGGGGTTAAATTCAACAATAAGCACGATTTCACTCTTGGATAACTCATCGGCAAAAAGTAAAAGCAGAAAGGAACATTACTAAAAAGTGTAGTTTATTGGGCATTATTACATCCCTTTCACAGCTGTGTGCATTAGCAGTTCACATGAGTTTAAAAACATTTTTTTTTTTTTTTTTTTTTTAAAACCAGGTCAGTGCAAGCATCCATCAGCACTGCTGGTTGATTCCCTCACCTTATTGCCTTCCACTTCAATTGGCCTCCTGGGAAATCTATAGTTGCACCGTATTAAGTAAAACCTCATGCTTCAGGAGTGTGTAGTCCTACTCCTGCTGACTCATAAAGATGATATAGAGCCTGTGCTGACATCAGCTGAATATAATTCTATTAGAGTACCCATTTGTTGTTGGGTTTCACTGCAGCTTCATTCAGATGTCTAAATGACCTTTCTTTTATTTTAGTGCCCTGTTGGGGGAAGAGGGCGGCACCAGAGCACTCAGGACGATACATCGGAAGCCGGGTCCATCAGAGCTCAACTGACAGCTTGAGCTGATGCATTTTCTCCTCCTCCTCTTCTCTTCTCTTGCTTTTGCCACTCTGCCGCTAATGCATGAGACGATCCCTTGTTCTCTGGCTGCAAATGGAGCTCTTAGCTGCTGCTTTCAAAATGGATTAGGTGGTTTTTTTCCCCCTCTCTCTCTCTCTCTCTCTCTGAATATCGCCTGTCATAGTTCAGGGATAAACATTAAAAGCATGTGTCACGTGGAATTTTTTTTTTTTTTTTGTATGTTCAAACGTGGCCCTAATTCATAGCCGAAGTAACGTTTCAGACCCTTGTGTTTTTGCATGTTTCTTGGCTACAGACATCGCATTGTCAGTTGTGAGCAATTAAACAAGAGTCTACGGGCAGAGTGTTGGTTTTTCATCATGTTTTACACTCAGTTGGATGCCTTGTCATTGATAACACCCACATATTTTCACATGCTTGAAAGTATGCAATTGTCTGCCTCTTCAGTCTTTTGACTCTGCACCATTTACAGCACTGTTACACTTTATCGTGTTGACTTTTACACTATGTAGTTTTCCAGCTTTTCCACATTAAAAAAACATCATCCTTCATCTCTCTCTCTCTTTCTCGCACACTTTTTTTTTTCTTCCATCACCCTCTCAATAGCTTTCTATTCTTTCTCTCCATCTCTTTCCCCTGGTGTGTCTGAGTCGTGAGCAGTAACAGGTGGCCCCTGACAGAAAGAGGGTTGGCGCGTGCTTCAAGTAACCCTTCATTCCTCTGGTACTCCCAGGGCAAAATACTCCCTACCGTGATATGGCATGTCTGTGGGCCAACTGGTTGTTGTTGCTTTTCTCAAAGCAATAAAGTCAGCTAGTGTACAGCTGTTCACCTTCAGTTTCACCCATTCTTCACTCTCTCTCCTGCAGTTACTCTCCCTGCCCCCCCCGCCCACTAATAAATGAAAAGAGAGAATAAATCTGCCCTTCTCTTCGTCCTTGTTGGTGACGAACGGGTAGAGTACCATGTCCCTCTTCCTCAAACTTTCTGTCCAGTTTGTGTTTCTGCATTTGGCACACTTTTCCGTCACCACTGTTAATGCTCATGCTGATGACCTATTTTTAGCGACGCTCGCGGCGTTGCTCTGGGGATGACTATGTTGGGTTGTTCGGTTGGTCCACCAGTTTTCCTCAGAAATATCTCAAGAAGCACTGGATGGATTGCTATGAAATTTTGTACATGCATTCATGAGTCTACAGAGGATGAATTCCACTTTGGTGATACGCTGAATTTTCACCATCATCAGGTCAAAACTTTAGTTTGGTTTATGACCTTTCGGTAATGGATTTCCACTCACTTTTGTTTTTTGTGCTAATTTGCAAATGTTAGCATGCTAAAATGCCAATCTAAGATAAACATTATACCTGTCAAACATTGTCAGTGTGACCATTTTAGGTTTAGGGTTATAATGATGACATTAGAGTGTAGCTCAAATCAGGAGTCTCAGTCCTGTTTCTGCTTTTTGCATGAACAGTTTATTTTTATATCCTCAAGGGAATTGGATTGGAATTTATGATGCTTCCTACACAATAGGAAAGCTATCATTGAAATGGTCAATTTAGCTAAATTAAATTAAATTAAATTTCTGTAACCAAGGAAGAGGCTACTGAGACCAAAATCCATTCATCCGGATATTTCTATTAAAATTCATGTGTATCTCAGATTTGTGGTCTTTTTTATGGGGTGTATGATAGCAAAAGAGAGGGCCATTCTCAGCCTGTGATATTAAGGCGCAGTTTAACATCTTTTTTTTTTCTTTATTCCTGCAAGGCAGGTTTATGCACCTCTCAAAGCAAGGACATTTGTTTTCAGATACACATGGTTATTGTTTTCCCCCAGCTGGGAGCAGCAGATTCTCGAGGACAATAAAAAAAAAAAGTGTGGATACTTTCATCAGCCGAGCCAGAGGAACACACAGCCTCAATGTTGTGATTGTTTCAATGAAACAACACCTTTCGTCTCTTCATCTCTTATGGTCTGACTTGACCTAGATGCAACATAACAGCCATCCATGCAGAGCGGAATTGCCCATCTTCTTTATTTGAGCTGGAGAGATCAGATTTTTGGGGACCACCGGGCAGACATTAAGAACCATGACGTATTCGCAGTGTAAGAGATAAAAAAAGAACAGAAATGTTATCGTCGTTGTTAACTAACACACTAACCCTAATTGAATTGCTGCTAATGAAGCGATCTGAGAGACTAATGTTCAGCATTTTTTCTTTATTATGTGCTGCTACCTGTCAGAACCAACCTGCATCTTTTCTTTTTTCAAAAGCTCAATGACCAATGTTTACACCAACCCTGTTTACTTAAGGTCATGTTAAAATTATTCCAATTTGCAACAGCAAATATAGCAGAAGCAAATATATGCTCTTATTATGTGTTTCATCAACATAGGGAAAAACATTTTAAGTTGCAAAAACTTTGCAAAAGCTCAACATATTTCATTTCTTTCCTGCAATTTTCTACATGTGTTAGATCACTACATTTTTTAGTCATAATAATAATAATAATAATACACTTTATTCATAGAGCACTTTTCATACAAGAGGATGTAACTGAGCGATTCAGAACTGCAGCAGCACAACATGACTGACAGTGTAGGAGTCGGCTGTGATTGTTTTTTCTCCTGTGATGAACACACCATATGGTCTACCACCTTTTCAAAATAAAATAAAATTCATTCCGACTAAAAGCTCTGCTTCAAAGTAACACAATGAAATGTAGAATCAAGTGGAGAAAAAGTCACAAGTTTCCAAAGTAAAGTACAAAAAGTATACTTAATATACTTACTCAAGTAAAAGTATAACCTAGAAGACAAAAGACAAAATGAGAAAAAAAAACAATCACTGATACAGGGAGTTTGAAATTGTAAAAAGTAAAAAATCAGTAATGTGTTGTATGTGTCTTTTTCAGTTTGTCTTTCATATCTCCCACATTTGCTTCCATCATTTTTGTGCATGTAACTAGATAGGTAGAAGACAATGGGGATCAAATGAAATTACCGGGCACCTTGAATGCGTCAGAACAGCTCTAACATCACTGCAGTTTCACTTTTTGATTTTCACCACAGACTCAGTTTGACACCAAAATGTTACCTTTTGTTTACTGAGCCAGGTGCAGACGGCCAAAATGCCAGCTCTTCCTCCGGCCTCACCGCGGCCCGCATGAAAGTGATGGCTGAAAAGGTCATAAAAAAAAAACACTGTACTTTTCACTGGGTTTCCCCTTGCATCATAAGCTCGAACGGCGCAGTCAATAAATTGGAATGACAGCCGGGATCATTGGTTGCTGTCTGCGGGTTCCTACCTCTCTGTTGTTGTCTCTGTCATGTCCGTCTTCATCTGGACACTCTACGCTAATATTGATCCCGGCCTTCGTTAGCTCAGCCGGGAACACTAATGTTACCCAGAATGCTTTTGCTTGAATGCTTGACAGACATTGATGAACACGATGTAGTTGAGCTGAGACCATGTACTTTTTTTTTTTTTTTCTTTTTCTTCCAAATATAATATTACAACATGAAGGAAATGGGAAAGACATTTAGGTTGTGGTTGATGAAGGGATCAGTATGGAGATGCAGAGGTGCCAGTTTTCATTTCATTGCTTTGTTGGCATTATCAGTGTATTAACCTAACAGCCTGTTTCTCACAGAGGTTTTAACATCCATATCTTTTCTCTTTTTTTTTTTAAAACTCCTGCCGTCTCTCGTGGAGGCAGAATCTGTGGAGACAGAAGTAGTTGGTTTAGCTTCACAAAGGAGGCAGGCAGTGAAAGGTTCCTTCTCTTTCAGCCTCTCCCTTTCGGGGGGGGGGGGGGGGGGCTGACATATCGATCCGAGAGCGTAAAAAAAGAAAAAAAAAACCTGAGGCAAACGGCAAAGAACGTCTGTGTCCGTTCAACTCGCCATGTACCTCAGGTTCCCATGGCAACACAAGGCCGTGCCGTGCCGTGCTCCTGTCTCCGAGCAGCCTGCAGGTTTCCATCAGCGCCTGAGGTGTGGTGATATGCTGTGGTTTTTCTCCCTCCATCCATCCATCTATCCATCCATCCTGCTCTCTCTACCTCTGTTGCCCCCCCTCCCCAAAAAAAAAAGCAGAGTATTGGACTGTACAGAGAAAACCTGCAGTCACGATTTGTCTCTTTTGACTGTTAGCTGCCACACTCTCCATGTTAGTTGAACAAATACACTGTGCTGGTGAGGAGTGTGTGTGTGTGTGTGTGTGTGTGTGTTGGGGGGGTGGTGGTTTGTACAAGGTGACACTGCTGACTGTACATCATTTCAGCATTTGGGCCATGCTTCTTTTCCACCTCATTGCAGTTTTGTCCATGTTCAAAGCATTTTTCTCTTTTTTCTGCTGGTCAAGCACAAAACTGTTTGTGACAATATTAGTTTCCTGGTGGAGCCGCGTGAAGAATGAATTGCTCGCTCGGTTTTCGACATCGCCTCTGTCACTAAAAGCTGAATTCACATTTTGACTACATTCGTCATAAATGCGCGCCCAGATAAATGACACAACGGACCACGAATGGAGCACCTTCATTATTCCACTGCGACACAACAAAACACAGCGCGAAACAACATCGAGTTAATGTGATGTGGCTGAGCAACTTTGGTTCCTGTTATTGGTGGGTGTAATTAACTCATTTCACCTGGGGGGGAGGGGTTTGTGGGCTCTGTGAATTAATCAGCAGAAATAGTGATGCCATGGTGCATTTGTTGCCCGGGTAGAACAGAATTGCAGAAGCCTTAAGCTGAAAGCAATAAACTACAACAATTTGTTGGTTTATTCTTTATTCTCATGTGCAGCGGCTCTAACCATCATTTGACTGGATACAAGGCTAAAGGAAATTCAGGCTTGGATCTTTCAGAAGGCTAGACAACGCACGCGCACGGCGAGCTGCACTACCAATTTTTTGCCTGGCTATGAAATCGATACTCTCCTCCAACACAGCTGCACACACGGCCCCAAAGGTTCGCTTCACACTTTGCTCGTAAAAGATTTTCAGCACATTGTTGAGTGCAGTATAAAAGGAAATGGATTGGAGCACAGTCTGGGTCATCTTTGTCCAAGTACAAAAAACACATACAGGTGCTTTTGAGAAAGGGCAACAACTTTATGTGGGTACAATAAAATGTCTGTCATCTTTGGAAATGGGAATGCTGTAAAAAAAAAAAAAAAAAAAGGGTGGTCAGTGCTATAATGGAATAGTTTGAAACAGTAAAAATGAAACCTTTATCATTTCCTTGCAATTAAAATTGGCAGCAGAGGTGGCACACACCAGAGGAAATATCTTTTTTTTTCTCAAATACAGGATAAAATCTGCTACACACATGTATGCATGTATATGTGTGACACTTACTTTCCCCCAAAGCTATCTAAACTATACTTTACATATACATATACAGTATATGCTACATACGTAAAATGTTTAAATGTCACTTTGATGCAGGCAAACAGAAATGAAAGGAAAAGTAATGTAGTAAAATAGTTAAAAACAGACAAAGAATAATAATAACAATTTTAATTGAACATAGCTTTCATATTTATTGGTTAGCCACACATTTTTATATTATGGATAATTTTCCTCCCAGATGAACATAGTGGCCAAATGTATAACTATGGTACCTGTTACATCACCAAACTGCCTGATGATTTGTGAGGGTGGCCTGGGATGGAGTCACATTCCCAGCCTGAATTATTGTTTCAGCCCGCCCCTGCTATTAGCCCTTGTGTGAGGTTAAAATTTGCTTTACTGTCTCATTGTTTGCGGTGCCACAGACCCAACTATGGCGTGTGTGAAAAATAATAATAATTATGAAATAATTATATATAATAATTATTATTATTTTCCTTCCAAGTATAAATTTTCTTCTCTCCTTCTGACCTAGTGTAGAGAGGTGATAACCTTTCTCTTTACCACAATAATCTTGAAATATGAAAATGACCAAATATCTAAATGTTTCATGATTTCCATGTTTCTTCCTATGCAGGAAGAAATACATTTTTATATTTATTCATATATTTGTCAAGAAAGTCATTCACAGATAAAGAAACATATTATATTATCCTACATATTGACATACTTTATGTTTGGAGTCCATTAGACCCCGAGAGCTTTAACTTCCTTCAGAATCAGAATCAGGTTTATACCAAGTAGGTTTTCATAAACGTGGTATTGTATATATAAGTAAGGTATCTTAACTGTAAATATAATTTTTTGATTAAAACATACAATAAAAACATAAAAATAATACAAATGTGTACAATGTGCAGTAGGGATGAGGGAATGTGCAATAGTCCACAGTATGAAGTACCAAGTACATGTCTGTGAAACCCTCATCAGCAATAATCTGTTGTTTTCTGCAGCCAACACATCATTAGTTCAAATTCATGTTCATAAGCAATCGTCATTAATGTAGGAAAAGTCATCAAGTCTCAAGCTGATTAAACAAATGTTAAGTGTGTTTTTCTAGCTGTTAAAGAGGGCCTGGGGTCTCCGGGACCCCAAACACAACATCAGGGTTAATGGTCACAGAAGTTATTATACATCAGTGTTAAAAATTAGATTTGGAAAGTCTCCCTCTGTGTCATTTGGTACCCTCAAGATGCAAGGTCAGTGACTTTGTAATGAGATTTTTTGTCATTAATTGTGATTGCTGTTTATTACAAAGTGTCTGTGTCGATGTCAGCATTATCCTGCCTGGTTTTTACAGCTGTCGAAATTTAAAGATGAGCCGCTCTTGACTTCACATTGGAAACTTACACAGGGAAAACACTGCAGAAATAGCTATGCATTAAAGAGAGAAGAATCCTGCCACTGACAGAAAACAGTGGGGAAAAGTTTAAATTCCATGCTTTGCCTCAGCTTCCTTCGCTGCTGTAAACAACATTAGCTGTCAGATTTTTCCATTACCTCTCACTGAACATGACTGATATCTGGATTATTACTTACACAACTGCCTGCTGAAGAGTTCCTGGTGACTAAACTGTGGGAGAAACACCTGGTGTCTCCTTTTCAGATATTGTTTGTTTGCTATTCTTTGTTGTTCTTTAGGATCTGGTGTTTGTGTATTCATATGCGGTTACCATTTTTTTTTTTCTCCCTCTTAAGTCAGATAATGACATGCTCAATTATTTCTGCAGATTTATCCACCGAGGAGGAATTTGAAACCTTTTCCCGGGTATCGATTTCATTGGATTATTAATAATTGCATGGGGATAAATGTCAATACAAGCATATCTTATGACTAAAGCGCAATCCATAAATAGCCCCTAACTAAACCAAATGAATGACAAACGACAGCTTAAAGACAGAAAGTGACTGTGATATCAATATTTCAATTTTGCAGCTCATCATGCAAATCACAGAGGTTCATGGTTTAAAAATAAAACCGGCGAAAATGAATGAAACGGCTATGTTAGACTCTGCATGCACCCAGCGTTGGAATAACTATTTTCAATCAGAGGATGGGCCATCTGCCACGTTATGTGGACTCCAGCTGCTCGAGACCCGAGATCCCCCCCCCCCTATACTTACTCCTTCAACGGGTGACGTTGAGCTCCCACCATGAGCCGTCCCGGAAGACAACATAAAGACAGCATAAAGTAAGCATTGCCCTGGCTAGTCAATCAGCCACCCCCGCCCCCTACCCCTACCCCATCCTCGTCCCCCGTCCAATCAATTGAGTGCCCGCCTTCAGAGTGGCCTGAAAATAGATTGAGGTTCAGTTTGTGTGGCACAACAGATGAGAGTGCACTTAAGTACAGGGAGAAAATGGGTAGTATTTCCATCCTTATCTCTGCAAATGTGCATCAAGAGGGGTATATTCAGTTTTGGTAACATTTGACCAGCGTAGTGTGCTTTCAGAGTCCATTCTCCGGCCCTCTTCCTGTCTCTCTCTCACTCTCTCTCTTTTTAAGCGTCCATGTGCAGCGCGTGGAAAATCACAGCGTAAATGTTTCCACGTATCTGAATCACAGGTTGCAATCAGGAAAACTCGCATTGAAGGAGCGCTCCTAAATTTGATAACACACCCCCAAGCCTGCAACATATTCAAGTGATACTTCATCCAGCATCTAACGTGTTATCACATATTATCTGCTGGCCTAGAAGGTGACTGCCAAAGTTAGAATTTCAGTTTCAGTTTTCCCTCACGAGTGACCTCAAACAAAATCTGTCCTCTCTGAAAGCCAACAGACAAGAAGTGTTGTGACACTGCTGGGGTCGGCGTGGATGGTTGAGTGAACAGAGCATACACACACGGCAGACCCCGGTCATTAGACCTGATGTGACTGCCTCCAAACTAATGTTGGTTTCTTTTAACTGTGAGGGTGATCTTTCCCTGACATTAATTAAAGCTGGAATTAAGCCTCTGCATAGACACACGCTAACGTCTGTGTGAACCAGAGAAGGTCAACAATCAGTAGTGCGTACCTGCGCATCAAGCTACCTAATTAGTTGATCTAACATCCTGTGGGGAAGATTTCTCTATTTTTTATTTCAGAGTTCGGGCGTGCATTTCGGCACAATAACACAAATGATCTTCTAGCAGGGTGTAGGGAATTCAAATTGCCTTTAATCCACTTAATATCGTTGTGCATCTCTTCATTGTTCCATCCATTTATGTTGATAAATCCAAATTCTTTCATGTGAAATTGATTTCCACTGAACATGATGCTGCTTCCTACAAACCCCCAATCCATTTACAGAGGCGCAGCTTGTGAACAGGCAAGGCAGGCGACTGGCCCCAGGCTGTCAGGGGGCCCCCGAGGGCTGACAAACTTAACTCCACATCAGTGTTTCAAAGAGAGGCTCCCTCCTCCTTAAACAACTAATGGACTACTTGCAACAACATCACAGAGGCAGTCTTGCCAACTCTTTTAGGTAAAGCTGCACATAAATACAAGTTTTTTTTTTTATCTAATGATAATTAAATTAAACTAAACTGACTGTAATTATATATTTAGCTATTTTTTTAAGCAGTTCCTCAATGTGCATCTAAATCTAACACTACTATTTAAAATATGGTTTTATTTTGAAAAAACAAACTCAAAATTAGACAGTAAAAGTTAAGTCATTTAGAATAAAGGCAAATGGGGATCAGTCATTGGTCATTATTCACAGCTCTCTCTGTCTGGCTGGTGATTGGTTGACTGAACGTGCTGCTGCTCTGTCCCACCCACCGATCCACTCATTCACTGACAAGGAGAGGAAAGAAGATCTGTCCCAAAAGTCACTGTATAGTCTAAGACGGTATCTGCTTTTATGAAAGAAATATCTAAAGGCGTCTTATCGCCACATCTAGCAGCGCTCAGTAGGAAACCTCCATAAATGAGGCTATATATGTTGATGAGCACTGGCTTTATAATCTGGGTTATTTACAATTTGCCAACATTTACAGCAGGTAGGCATTTATTTGGGTTTTTATTGTGCTTAATAATGTATATTTTGAAAATTACAAGGTTTTTCATGTTCTTCATATTTATAGTTTGAAAATTCTACTAAAGTGAACATTTGGAATTAAAAAAAAAATGTTTAGATTTCGTACATTTTTTGTTGATGTCAGATTATTTATTACATAATGGTGATGAACGCTGATTGGATGGCCCCCCCCTGCCAATTTTTTTCCTAGGGCCCCAGAGGTCTCTGGAATCACCACTTGACTGTGGAACTATAAAAGAAACAAGTCAAAACAACACCATGTATATTCTCTCATGTGCAGAGTTCCAGTTGAATTAAGTCGTTTCATTTGCCTAAACTTAACGATTCATTAACTGTAGACTTGGTGGATCATATTAGTCATTTTTGGAACGGTCGTATGGGCTCATTTGGAAGATACTGACAAATGATCTATTTCTCATTCACTGGAATGGGAAAGTGGTCTCAGCCTTTTAGAACCCACTGTATATAGACTTACAAGAAAGAATTAACTAAATGTACCCAGTTTCTCAAACCATCAACATAGTCCACTTTTATATACATTTTCTTATGGCTAATCACTGAAGCTACAAATGGAAGCATAGGATTTTGCCAGTTATGCAAATAAAACTGCATTAGGAACATAATGGATGGAGCTTGAAGAATTTAAGAAGAAGAAGAATTTAAGATGAACACAGTGTCTTCTCTCTGTGAAACTGTTTTTCCAAATCCTCAGAGGTTTAAGAATTTGATACTAAAACGATTTTTAGTTAGAGTGTCACTAAGCAACTACTCTATCATTCGACTGTACAGTTTAAAATCTCACTTCAAACTACAGGCTCCAACATTAGAAAGGTGTAAAAAAAAAAAAAAAAAAGTGTTGAGTAGTATTAGTGTCATAGTATTAAGTAACAGCTTGGCATTCTGTAGGTTCACTGATGGCTGTCTTGGAGATTAGCTACATCAGTAAACTTTAATGCCAAACAGGTAAAACTCAACACCATGAAATGGGATTGTAGCAGATAAAAACTGCACACACAACACTCGCTTCCTCAACTGGAGTTACGTGTTTATGAAATTTAATGAATTGCAGTCAATGGGATTTGCAGAGAAATGTAAAAATATGACTTCATCAGGGATTTCAATATAATGAGTGACATTCAGTCATTATAACTAAAAATAAAATTTTCACATTTTCACTGTCATTATTCTCATATGCATTAAGGCCTGCAAGCGTATGTAAACTAGTATTCATTTACTGTTGACCCACATGACACTTTTTAATGAGTTCACATGTACATTATAGTTAATTTATTGTGAAATGACTTAACATTTCCACTTTGCACATTTGTCCATACTGAGATTGAACCCTGCACATTACTTCTTATTTTGTGCACAGTTTTCTATTCACTTACTGTGTATTTATTATTATTCATATTTTATAGTAGTTTTAACTTTTTTTTTCTTTTTTTTTTACTTCTTCACCCCTTTTTCTTTACAATGTGTTGAACTAGTGTAACAAATCAGTTTCCCTGTGGGGATCATTGAAGGTTTTTGATTGAAGCTTTCATTTTCACTTCCGTCACTTCCTGTGTGTTCACCTGATTGCAGCATCATCAACACCTTCAAGGAGGGACCGTCTACAACTGGCAACTGTTTACCTCGCAATTTGAGCGATGATTACCCCCCCCCCCCCCTCCAACATGGCCGTTTGGTGGCCATGTTGCTATAAACACTTTTTGGTATTTGTCATGCTAGGATGACACTTAGTACAAACTACTTTGTTTCAATTATGTCCTCCTAACCAGGAGTCAATCTCACAATCCTTCCTACAATCTCTCATGAGTAAGACCCTGCGACACCTTAACTCCATGTCGCAGCTGCTTCCCCCTGACTGAGCAATCCACCTTTTTCGTGGAATATATTTTCAATGAAATATGTTTTAACCTGTTATCAGACATGCCACTTTTTGTGCACAAGCCCGAAAATAATGTACCCAAAATAAAAAATTTACTTTTGATTACAGTCATAACCCTGCTGTCCTTTGAAAGGTATTTCTGCTAAGATACAGATGCAAAGACATGGTGGGAATTAAAGTTTTTTTTTTTTTTTTGCCTCACCTTTCTTCTTCTTATTATTATTGCCATATTTGCTCATACAAATATACATTTTTATCTATGTATGCTATATTTATATTGTAGACATATGTTATGTAAATATATATCTATCCCAGCTTTCAAACAATGTATAATTTGTCAGAGTTGTATGACGACTGAGACCAAACCACACCTAAAAATCCCAAATAGAACGACATCTGCATATAGTCGAAAACATCCTCATGTCACTAATTCACCAAACCTCAACTACACAGTAAGACGCTGTCCAAGGATATCAGGCAGGTGATTTGATAACAGGTGGGGTTTGAATGAATTAAACTTTAGCCTATATTTCATGTCCAATCAACAATAGTTTTAAGGAACCATAATAATCCCACCAGGAATATATATGTGAGGTCTGAAAGGATGTGAAAGACACAGTTTTTAAATAATTCTGATAAGAAAATGTACGTGCAATAGTCACAACATTCTTTCCCATTAAATAAGTACAAAATAGTGGCAGTCCATTTTGTCATCTGCTCTGTGACTGTTATGAAATACAGGCCATCATTTTGGGGAGCTAACAGGATCCGGGACAACGCATTAGAAAAAGATAAGACCCAATCTTGCACAGTTGATTGATATTATCTCCATTGCACCAAGTCATACTCTCCTGAATTCAATTAGAAAAGCCGTCTGAGTGACCTTCATGACGAATTTAGTCACTTTACACAATGCTGTGAATCAATAGGAAGGGAAAATGGATAGAAAGTGAAATATCAGCGGGCACATCCGGAGTTTCTGTCTCCTTCTCCCCTGGTTTGTAATTGGGAGACTGGGCTAATTAAAATAGAGTTCCCAGGCAGTCGATGACGGCCGCTGCTGCTGCGGTTCTCCCCTTCAGATGTTCAATGAAGAGGAAGGGGTATTAGAGCCATAAGGAATGACACAAAGCTGGCTATTCACACATAATTGCTCACCCAGGGAGGATGCAGTGAGGCTGGTGGCCTGACGAACGCCCGAGGTGTCAGTTCCTGTCAAGATGATGAAGCTCTCCAATGCCCCTCGGCCCTGCTCTGAGACCCGAGCACAGTCCAAATGGGACGTCAATTTTAACTTTATAAATCCAAAATTGATGAAATATGAGGCAGCTGTAACTTCAGACCGGGCCTTAGTTAGGTTTCTTGTGCAGAGACCCTTAACTGGGACTTGTGTCAGCTGAGCTGAGGATTTAATTTATGGCACCAATAAATCTGGGTGTCTCTGGAAGGAGTAGTTTTGTTTGAAACAATCATCCAATGTTTAGAAGCATCTTTTAGAGCCTCATGATTCAGTACACTCAATCTGTGAGGAGCCGTGTAAATCATGTCATCATGTCATCAGCTACACAGATGTGCACATTGGTGGTCTTGTTGTAGTTCACTTTCTCTCACCTAATTTGACAGCTTCTAAAATGTGCTGCATGGTGCTTTGGGGGCCTTGATGGGGCCTGTCAACTGTGGGACTGTCTACCAATTGAGATCAGACAGGCAGCATCATTAGTGTCTTTTAAAACTCTTCTTAAAACATTCTTCTTTCGGAAGCTTTTATGAACGTTTGATATGTTGTTGTGTTTAATTTTCCAACTATATGGACAATTAATACTTTTGTGTAACTTATCTGTTTTTCTTTTGTTTTAATTGATGTTTTTTTTAGCTCCCCCATTTCTTTCTGTTTAGCACTTTGTCACTTTGCTAAGAAAAGTACTATATTAATAAAGTTTGTCATTATTATTTATTGTTGATATTTACAACCCCTTAACTTTCACCAAATTCTGTTCTTGTAAAGCAAATTTATCTGTAAATTCTTAACAACAATCATCTGTGGGCCCCAGGCTGGCAAAGATTGTGAGTAATGATTGTTCCTCATAGTCTGACATGTCTCTCAGCCAAGTAATGCCAGCACCATGGTCACCTGATATGACATAGTGACAGTCTCAAAGGTCATGAATGCATTGCAGTCAGAGCACAACTAATTTAAAGGTCCTATATTGTATAACGTGAGATGTCCATGTCTTTTTGGATTATAAAGCTGGTCTAGGTTCTATATTAATATTGTGAAAGTATCAAAGAGAACTGAGAAATGCACACAGCCATTATTCAAAACTGAGCCTTAAAATGAGCCGTCAGGACTTCTGTAACTTTGTGATGTCACAACAATACAGTCACCGCTCTCAGCCATTCTAAGCCCAGCCCACTTGGACCCACCATCCAGCCTTGCAGGACTTGGTTTCTCTGAGTGTTTATCTAAAATCTGCTATATTTTTATTCAATCACACATAAAGCAGTCAGCCAATCAGAAGAAAGGCTCAGAGCCTCCTCTCTTCTGATTGGCTTACCGAACTGTTGTTACTAGAGCTCCAGAGAGAAGCCTGAGAGAGGAGATGTAAAACTACATTAAGATGGTTTTTGTTTCTTAAAACTACACATATATCTTCTTATGGATCAACACCTCAAATTTTAGTTTAGTGATATTAATTGGGACATGTAACATCTCATATTTTACACTTTCCTGTTTACATAATCCTTCTGGAAATGCACTAAGCACGTTTTGGGTTACTTTTGGTAGCTCTCAAACAACAACATGTTTATTCTTGATCAGTAACACAGTAAACAGATAATAAACAGAAATCTAATAGTGACATGCCTTTACATTTATTACTGCTTCTTTGGCACTATTGATTCTAAACTGTACATCTGAAACGTTGCAGTATTTCTTCCTCATTTTCTCTAAATGCTTCTTGTTTGTCCACCATCACTCATCGCCCATCCCTCTTGGGGACAATAATGCTTGGGCCATGTCCAAAGTGCACTATTTCCTGAATACTTGGGGCTATTATTTAAAATTTGAGTAGATTGCAGGAAAGAACTTGCTTTGAAATGTAATAATAAACAAAATTGTATTTTTCTGCTCCCAGCCAACTGCCTCCCTTGACAACTACCGTCATTGCCTATGCTGCCTGTGCTGCTGTATAATGATGAGGTTTACAGTATAGTAATGGCTTTTACTTAAGTTGCCTGTATGCTGGCACTATTGCCACAATCTCTTTAAATCAACAGGGGACTGATTACAGTTCCAGTACATGCTCCTTATTCAGAGTTCTATGACATATGAATCAGAAGTACCACAGCTTCCCACAGGGGTGCATTAAAATTAGAAAACAAGACAGGAAGATGGACTAGCCAGGCCCAGAAATAACCTCCAACGACATGGATTCACATCTGGTACAGAGGAAGCCCGCCACATTTTCTCTGGAGGGAGAAAAGGAGAGCGGATTAGAGTTTGAGTGATGTTGGAGCTGTAAGATAAATCAAATCTGACCGGAGGAGTCACTTGAATAAGATGACAAATGACCCCCTGTGACAGACAGGGCAGTATTTTAATCTCCTTTAGTTAATTTATCCAGGACCTGAGCGCAACCCTTGGAAATCCGTTATTATTGTCGCTGCACCAGACTTGCGCCTGGTGACAAAAGGATTTAAAGAGTGAAAAGAGCCTGGAGAAAGCATTTATAAACCAGCGGCTGAAGTGAAGGGAAATAATGAACAAATGTAATAACGTAATTGTGCACCAGGGTCCCTAAGACGGAGTTGTCTCAGGTCATTTAATAGACGAGTGCTGGCTTGTGTGAGCTTCGCCTGCGTCCATGTCAGGAAATGCCAGTGGCCCAGTGTGTCCTGACATGATTAAAGAAAAAGACCTCACAGAGAAACATCTGTTTGGCCGGAAGATATGTCACCCAGATGAGGTCGAAGGAAGGATTCTCAGGAGATTAGCATCTGGGTTTTTAATTTAGAGAATCTCCTCCCCCTCCTCCTCACTCCCTTTCTCAGTTCAGCTCAGTCTCTCCTCAAATTTCCTCCTCTTCCTCTCATTTCCCCTCCATTATGACATTTTAGTTTTTCTCTTCTCAGGTCATTCACGTCCCTTAAAGTGACACTAACTACAGTGTGTTTAACCAATTCTGAGTCATACAGTTGATGATAAAAAACATAAATGATGATGATGACTACAACACTTACACTTGGCGATAATCACTATGTTTGCAGTGCCGTTATAGAAGGGTTATTTACAGACAAAAACAGCCAAAATGTAATCTGTGCTTTACTCAAAGGGGAAGATCTAATGAGAAAATTGGGCTTATTGCTGGGGGGGAGAAATGAGATGTGGTAATTACATTAAAACTGATAACAAGTCTGTATGCATCAAGCTCCTACTTCAGCACAATGTAATAGTAATACTCATCAGAGATTAATGCTGTGGAAGATTTGAATTGCCACATGATTGATGGAATCGTTAGCTCAGCTTTCACATGGGAGCACAATGTGGATAGTCTGACTTTAGCACAAGAAATATGAAATATGGTGTAAGTTGTGTTAGGGTAAAGAGCACTGCAGTCCTGCACAGGGTCACAAGGGTTCAAAGAGGTATTGCATGCTTCTGAGGTTAAATCAAGCTATCAAAAAGAATTCCAAATGGTTTGGATGTGAATAAACAGCTATAAAGCTTTTAGTGAAGGATAGGTGGCTGTTTTTCAAATGAAATTAAAGTCTAAATGCATTACTATCAAGCAATGCTTCCCTGAAAGCTTTTTAATAGTTTATTTGCACCAGGAAGCCGCCTATGTATATGTGTCTATTGCCGTGATATCACCTGTATTTGACATTGATTTATCTAACAGCACTCACATGACACAGTGGCAAGGCCCTCGTCGTATCACCAGCAGCATTCAACTGTCACATTCCATAAGTGCAAAGGGATAACTTGACAGACGGTGTAATTACTTGTTAACAAGGGTGGAGGAGGGGACTATATCTGACTATCAGGCAAACACACTTGTCCTTATCCTGAGAGGTGTGGGACACACGGCGACCTGTGTTCGAGTCAGTTGCTGTGGCAACACAGGTAATATGCACAATCCCTGCTGACTTCTTTTTTTTTCTCCTCTTTTTTTCTCATCAATATCTTTGATATTGCTGGGGTGTTACTGCACACGCCAATCAATAACCACTGCAGTTACATGTTTCTCTTTGATTTTCTGTTGATGAAGTCTGAGTTTATGCAAGTGTCATACATTTTTAATTGTCTTACAGTACAGTGCATGTACAAGTACATGTTTTAATGGAATAAATACATTTTTGTAAAATGACTTTTTGAAAGCAAGTAACACTTAAACTGATGCATCCTGTTGGGAAGAGATGCTTTTATTCTTGCCTTTTCTCTTGTAAAAGTGGCCTGTGAGATAGTGCCATTAAATCTGAGTGGAAATGTACACATTTGTGTAGTTTTTTCAAAAGTATGTTTAAAGCTCTCATATTATATAAAGTGAGATTTCCATGTCTTTTTTGATTATAAAGCAGGTCTAGATTCTATATTGATACTGTGAAAGTATCAAAGTGTTCAGTCCACAGAGAAATGCACACAGCCGGTATTCAGAAACTGAGCTTTGAAACAAGTCGTCAGGACTTGTGATGTCACAACAAAGCAGTCACCGCTATAAGCCATGCCCCAAGTCCAGCCCACCTGGACCCACCATCCAACTTTGCAGGATTCAGTTTCTTCCATTTGAGTGTTTACGGGAAATCTGCTATATTTTTACTCAATCACTCAGAAAACAGTCAGCCAATCAGGAGAGAGGCTCAGAATCTCTCTTTTGATTGGCTCACTGACCTGTTGTTGCCAGAGTTCTAGAGAAAGGCCTGAGAGAAGAGATGTAAAATTACATTAAGATGGTTTTTGGTACTTATCTGGTATCTTCTTATGGATCAACACTTCAAATAAAACACCAGAAAAGTTTAATATACAGGACCTTTAAGTGCAGCTAATTCTGCATTCTGTCTATCCATCACGTGCTCATCACAAACTCTCCAGTCAGCATTAGCATTTTTCAATCTGTCTTTTTGGGTTTCGGTTTTTCATGACATACTGTGACAAGGTCATTCTTGGTTGCTTTAAAGATGCTTAGGTCCCTTGTTTGTCTCTGCATTGTAGACGTCGGGTGCTTTCCACTTGTCAGTCATTACAGATTTTCTCATAGGCAGTGAAAAGCATTAGGTCTTACTATAAAATGCCTTGAAGAAACATGATAGTGTAGTCTGCTAAAAAAACAAACAACACTCTCCGTAGGAGCCGTTATCATAGCTGAATATCTGATCTAAACTAGTCCTCAAATATAATAACAAGAACTCCAAGAAACATTCTTTCCTTGATAAAAATATTGTCTGATATTAAGGCTTTACAGTCAAAATTTAGATAGTAACCAGGTTTCCATTCAAATGTAGCAGATTTTTACTGAAAAAAAAGCAAATTACTACTTATTTTTAGTTCTCCTGAGGGAAATGTCTAACACCTTAGCTGCTAAATGCTCCACAATGTTCATCAGTTAATAGCTAATGTTGCGAGCTATCGCTGCTACTGGGAAAGTTGTCGATGGAAGAAGTAAAACTAAACCTAATCAGAAAAGTTGCAGGCCATAAAACAATGAGCTGGCATGTGTTAAAGAGCTCCATAGGGCTGACAGGAACTGCAGTCGGTGACATCTACATAAGAGTTTGTGACTACAAGCAACACGTTGTTTCACATTGCATATGAAAGATACCGACTACTGCAGCTTAAATGTCATATTCCATATATTATATATATATACTGTATATATATATATATATATATATATAAATTTGCTGAAAGTAGTGAAATGGACAATTTTTATATGAAAACGCCATAGATTATTTGCTTTAAAGTCAAACCATCAGAGTTATTTTTTCTGAGCAGATTGAGGGCTGGTGTGCCAGGTTGAGTTTCTAGCTTTAGGCACGGCAAATATTCAGGATTAGGATCAGCACTCATGTGCCCGTTAAGAATGATTGCGTTCAGGAAAGGCGCTTTGGTTTATTGAACACAGGGATTTATCTGATCCTCTCAGGCAGCTCAGATCGTTTAATGCTGCCTGGCTTTCCCCTAAATGAATTCCTGTGATTAGACATGGCACAGCCCAGCCCGTCAACTGGGAAAGGCAAAGAGCGAGGTTTACATAAGTCGAAATTGTTATTGTGTCATATTTTATTACGGAGAGTGAAGAGGACGAGCAGGAAAACAGTGTGGGTCATATTTACCAAACCATTAGGCGTAGAGATATCCTTTAACGTGGTCCTTTTTTGTTAAGAAAGCCAAAGGTTATCATGTGGTTTACACAGGATTATCATATTATGCATATATGCATATACTCTCCTATTAAAAAATGCAATGCTGATCTATTTCATCTCTGTCCCCTCATCACACGAGGCACAGGAAAACAACATGCTGAAAGGCAATAAAACATATTAAATTAAGATATGATTTTTTATTCATGTATTCTCTTTATGCATTCCCAACTCGACACGATCAAAACATCTCTGTTGGAACATGTGTAGATGACTCACCCTCTGCTTCCAAAACATCCCACAGAGTGCAAACTGTTTTCCCATGACAGCCAAGGGTTGTTGATCTTGATAACATCTGCCTTCTTAAACCCAGAGGTTTACATTGTTAGCGGACAGTATAGGCTTTTTAGGCAGGCTTTTTAATAATAAAAAAAAAAAAAAAATAGAGAAGAAAAAATCCTTCTAATAAGGATTCGGACAGCTCTTTCCCCCTTAAATCCGGTTTTCAAGGCCTCCATTAGTCCTATCTCTCATCTCGTGAACCAGCCTTCGACTGTAGCTCTCTGCTTTGAATGAACACAGAGATGTAAGAAATTTCTCTTCTTTAATGAGCACATTATTCATGTTTCCATTTTTCAGACTATGTCTTCCTGGTAAGGGCATAAGTAGATTCAAAGTTTAAAGGCCCAGAAAACATTTTTCTCAATCACTTGTATACTATGAGAAATGGGATCGTATATGAGGACACAAATTATTGCCATTGTTAGAACAATTTGTATTTTTGTTCTTTGTGCTCTTCTCAACATATTGAAGAGGGCACAGCTGAGTTGGTAAAACGATGTTGTCATGGATTTCTTTGCACTGATCACAATTTAGTGATATTTGAATGTTATGACAAACCATGCCCAAACAGAACTAACAAAGCAGATTAGCTGAGTTTCGGGCCATTAAACATTTAAAGCAGTCACATATTCATATTCAACATACAGACCTAAGTGTAGCATCTGTTAGCATATTACCCAAACGTTTGCTGTACCCTGACTCAACTTTGATTGCCGCTTATTTAATGATCATGTGTGTCACACACACACACACACACATATGATATCGAAGATGTTTCTGTGTTTTGTTTTTTTTTTATATGTATCACACTGGCACTGCGGGCAGATGCTCCTCCTGTTCTGAGGTTGCTGCCGATCTGCCAATGAAGTGGGAAGTTTCTTAAAGCACTGAAGATGCATTGAGCAACACCTGTGATGCCAAAAGTTCATTTTCTGATGTTAAAAGAAGTGACAAATATAACTTTGACACCTTCTGCTTTTAAAGCCGTCTCTATAACATCCAAGTTTGAACCGGGTCGAAGTCAGAAAATGTAGACGATCAATTAGGCTGCAGCGTGCCGATTATGATCTATTTACACAGAGCACTTTCATAGTGGTGTTCAGTAGTATCTTAGCAACGGCGGTGCAGAGCATAACGTTTGGATTAGTCTGAGATTCAAAGCTGCTGCTGCAGATCAATGTGCCCACGTCACCCCATGAAAAAGAGCTTTCCATTACTTGTCATCTTGTAGAATGAAGAGGTGAAATACAAGGAAGTTAAATCACCAAGAGAAACACTTTCAAGGTAATGGGGGTTTGTCTTGTTTCCTTTTAATGACCGAACTGAAGTTTACAGACATTCTAGTGGTATCTCATGGATAGGTTGGATAAGGCATCAAGCTGAGCCCCGTAGAATCATCCATTAAAGGTTTTATTGGACGATTGGCATGGAGATTCACAAACCGCACTCCCCGGCATGTTGAGTTTTACCAGATGTTCGTTCTCAAATAAAGGTCAGCAATGTCTAATAATGCGCAGCACAAGAGATGACCCTGGGAAAATCATTTTGATCATTGTGTTCCAAAGATTTCTTCCTGCAGGTTATTAAAAAAAAAAAGAAAAAAAAAAAAAGAGCCATGACTTCCAAAGTGTTCTCAAAGCAAAAATTTCAGTGCTGAAATGAGCATAAAATTGTGGGAAAGAAAAATGAATTGTAATATAAATGAAAGTAATATCTGGTGTTTCTATCTCCCTTAATAAGACACATTGTCTCTTTGGTTATTATGAGACAGATTTAAAAGGTGAATGTTTTGTGTGCGAGGCATCCATGATACGCCTGAGAGCAATCTCATTGTCTTGCTTGGCTAGCGTGAATGCTGAGCTAACACCAGGGCTGTAATCTATCACCGCAGAGATTGCACTTGTTCCAGCATTGTTTTACAAGCTGCTGAGGACTAGGGCAGATAAGCTTTATCCTGCCCTCACGTTCTGTGTGAGCCTTTGAAATCCATCTGTCAATAAGATAGAAACAGTGTGGAATGGAACAACACGCCTTGGTGCAATGGCCGGTGTTGCTTATGAGTTTGGTGGAAAGCTCATATAAAGTGAAGAGATGTCACTTTTTTTTTTGTGTGTTTCTGGAGATATTGTTGCACTTTGAAGATTAACTCAAAGGTGGGGGCGTTTTCAGGAGTTCTTTGGGGTAACAAAAAAAAAATTGCGAAAGATTAATTTTTTACATAGTTTTAAAGCTGCATCAACTACTGTAGATTTTTTTTTTTGGCAACCTCGAGTGGAATTGGGAGATGATTTTTTAAAATTTAAAAACTGAAGTACAAAAACACTGTGGTTTTCATATCCTCAAAATATATCATGCAAGTTTTTCTGTTTTTTTTTTTTATAGTTTCTCCCATTAAATCAAGATTACATTTGTATAATGTTATGACGTTTTCTCATCAATCTACAACTTTATTTTTCTAGTATCAGGACTGTTTTAAAGGTCCCACATTTTACACTTTCCCAATTTCTTATTTGAAGTGTTGATGTCCATAAGAATTGAATATATTTGTGGTTTTAAGTAACAAAAACCATCTCAATGTTGGTGGGTTGAGTTGGGCGGGGATTGAGGCATGGCTGAGAGCGGTGACTGCTTTGTTGTGACATCACAAAGTTAAAGAAGTCCTGACGGCTCGTTTTAAGGCTCAGTTTCTGAATACAGGCTGTGTGCATTTCTCTGTGACTGAGCACTTTGACATTTTCACAGTATTAGTATAAAACCTAGACCTGCTTTATAATCAAAAAAGACATGGAAATCGCACTTGATACAATATGGGACAATATAAAGTACTTTATTTTCAAAATCATGAATGCAATTTGAATGCTCTTTTTGGATTCAAAGCTAAGCTTCAATTTAATCCTCATCAGTGTCGATGGCGCTAAAATATTACACTGGTGAACATACCCAACAGCAAAACTTCACCTGGGAAAAAAAATAGACCCAAAGTAGGGTTTCTAAGAGGAGTGGTTGCTTTTCTTTACTGCAGCCTCACCTACAACCTTCCACTGATAAAAAAAAAAAAAATGTCTGGAAAAGTATATAACAGTGTTGTCTAATGGAGTTGTGGATGTGATTCCAACATCAAGCTCTAATGGAAAGAAGTGATAGGCCTACATTTTGAGAGTTCTACTCTACAACATGATGGTTTCTGTAAGTGGTTTTGTTCCTTTCACTTATAGTTTCCAAATTATGATGTGCTTGTACAGCAGCTGCAATGGGCATAATGGAGGTCACTGTTCAATTTCAGAAGCAAGGTTAAAGACTGCTTAGTTCACCCTACTGAAGTGATGTAAAGCAAGATACTGACTCCAGACCAGCTTCAGAGACTCTGGGGCTAGTGCCTGATCAATAACCGAATTTGAAGCACCCCATTTTCCCTGGCCATTATGTTCATACTGGGCGAATTTAAAGGTCATGATTTAAGTCCTTTGTGAATGCAGGAGGGTGTTCGTTCTTTATATAGCAATGCAAAAGAAAGGGTGTTGTGGTAGTTGATAGATGTGTCGCATGTTCAACCTTTTTTACCAAAGAGTGAATTTCATTTCCGGTCTCAATGTGTGGTGATAAGTGAATTTTCGCCTTGCATAAAGTGACCTAATCTGACTCCTGAGGTGTCTGTTTCTTCCCACCTGAAACAGCCAACCTGCCTAGCTAGCTCAGGTCCAGGTAAGCACTTGTTGTAGTTCAAGTTTTAAATATTTCAAACTTGAACAGATGTCTGTTTGCTTCGGGTGACGCAAACTGTGGTGACGTTTATTTCCTTTGACACATCTTTTTTTTGTTTGTGTTTATTTATTTATTTAGTTATTGTAATGCAGTTGTCACATACAGATATTGTAGAAATAATAATTCATGAAAAAAACATTGCCATTGAATGCGCTCCCCAGAGAATCATCCGGTATTAATATTTGCATCAGGGTAGGAGAAAAGTTTTTTTGGGGGCATTTTATGCTTTTATTTGATAGAACCAGTAGAGACAGACAAGAAATTCAGGGAGAGAATAGGGGAGTGACAGGCAGCAAATGGCCAGGCCAGCCGGGAGTCGAGTCGCCCCTATACAGAGATTACTGAAACACAATTTTCTTTTCTTTCTTTTTATTTTTAATTAGTTTCTAAGTTATTCAATCATTTTACGATTCACATCTTCCTCTGTATCACAGAAGGGCTTCTTGACTGAGACTGTATGACAGACACTGCCAGTACAATGTGTGAATACAGATGGGTGAGCAGTAGATCAGACGCAGACTTTCCAAAATGTTTGATAAAAAAAAAAAAAAAAAAAAAGCTGCACACAATTTCCACTCTCTACTGCGGTTTAAGCACCTATCTTACCTCTGGATATTTTCTTTGTTTTTGCTTTTTTGATAGCAGTCTGAGTGAGTGTTTACTTGTCAGCGAGGATGTTACCTTTGGCCTTTTCATTCTGCCGCCTCAGTGTGAAGCTGAGTTATTGATGAGCCCATCAGCTTGATGCTGTCAAATAGCAATCTGTCGTCCGTCCTCGCTCGCTCGCTCTCATCTCACCCCCCTCATTCTACTCCACCTCCCTAATCCTGGATTTTAATTTGCACAGGAAGCAGCGATCTGACCAGATGAGAGACATCAACTGAAAAAGGGGGCCTCTCTCTCTCACACACAGCCGGTGCTGGCGCTGTAACTTTATTGGCAGCCTTGTCCGGCCATTTGAGAGCTGCGAGCGGTGGACAAGAGGTTGAAGGGAGTGAAGGTTCATTGGAGGAGCTGGAGGAGCCCAAGCAGGAGAGCTGAGGGTCAGATGACACAGTGGGAATAACAACAGATGAATGGAGAAGAGAGAAAAACAGCCGCAGAGCAAAGTGCAAGCCTGTGTTTAAGCTTCAGGGAGAAGAGCAAAGAGGGTGATGCTCTCAGAGGAGAAGGCTTCTTTCTCTGGAGTCACATTGGGACCCTGAGCCCTGTATGGCATCTTTTTTAAAGAGAACAGTTAGAGTTGTCAACATTTTCCTTTTAACTCTGGTGCTCTCAGGCAGGCAGGAGATTCTTTTTTTGCTTCACTTTTGCTCTGAAAAACAGCGAGTCTAGTCCACTGGAGGGTGTTACTGCATTATAGATGTTCAGATACAGAGCTTTCCATTGAAGGACAGAGGGCCATGTGCAGAGTGTGTGTGTGTACTCTGCACAATGTACATGCACGGATGGCTTGATCAGCTGTGTATGAACGGGCAATGACTGTAAGCTCACTGTGAGGAATTTGCTTCTTTTTTTTTGTTTTATTTTGTTTTGTTTTGTTTTGGTTTTTTTTGGCCACTTGGGGCAGCAGATGCAAGTTGTAAACACAACATTGCGATATCACCTTTAAAGGAGCTATTTGTAAGTTCTGCTATTGCTGCATAGCTAACGTTAGCATCAATAGCTGTTTACTTACCAGTTTAGAAGAAACGTTGTAAGTTCAGCATCAAGTTTGCGCACTAATCAGCTAGCCCTGGCCCGTCTCATCACTGTCCGATAGCCATTCACTGTAGGCTCCAATCTGCCCTGTAGAATTAGCACTGCTCTGAGGACATATTATAACCTCAGAACTTAACTCAACGATTGCCGAAGCTCTTGTCAAGCAACTGTCCCCACCACCTGCTCTCGGCAAGAAACCATGTTTGACGGCAGAAAAAACGTATAGCCCCTTTAAAGTTTATATGGTGAACTTGTAAGCAAGTAATTGCTTATTTACACATCCAGTACGTAAGGACAATATTCTCCATTTGGAGCTGTCTTACTGGCCAGCTGGTGAATGTCAGTGCAATAGTCAGTTTCTTTCTTAGCTCTTTTGGTCTCTACCAGCTCCTGAGGGAAACATCTGGCTCTTTAGCTGCCAAATGTTTCACTATGTTAACCAGGTAGTTCCTAACTTTGTCAGGCTGCTGTTTACTGCTGAGCAGGTTGTGTACAGTCAGCCTTTAAAACTGAACCAATGAGCTCAAAGATGCTCTGAGAACCCAAGGGAAACTGGTGAGCAGAGTGCTAATTTTTTCTGTGGGTTTATTACTATAAGTAAACCATTTCACATGCTGTAGTCACATGATCCAGCGTTAATATAAAAGTGTTGATTACTTTAACTGAAGTCTAATTAACTCTTAAGTCTACAGCTCTTTTTATAACTGTCATGATTAAAGCATCAACATAACACACTTCTGCTGTTCCAAATCTTAAAGTAGAAAGCTTTTTTTTGAATGTACCACAGTTATGGCATGTAGCACAAACTTTATTAATAAAAACTCTTTTGGAGTGAATATGATTACACTGATATATTTGTAGCCTTTTGCATTCTGCAGGATTATCTGTGAACCCTGTGATACCCTTGCTCTTCCGTTGTTTCATATATGGCAAACCCAATTGCCTTCCAGCCTTATTGCCTGGGTTTGCTTTAGCTTTTGCTGGCTTTATTGAGGTGTTCCAGGTCCACACATCCATCCTCTCGCTGCTTTGCTTGTCTGTAAGGATCTTCACGGCGGCATCTTGCACAAGTGACACTGCGGCTGTGATAAGCTCACGTCGGCTGCCGATGTTGTTATTGCTTGCAGAGGCTGAGTGATACGATGAAATGTCAGCTGATGCCGGCCTCTGCCTGCTGGAAAGGCCGTATTTATGAGAGCATGTAAATCCAAGTGCATTGTTTTTTCCTGCTAGTGCAATACAATGCAATATTCAACAGTGATGGATGAAGAATGAAGACTGACCTGCGGCTAGCCTGTTGTTTTGTGCTGGAATATTTTATATCACTTTGACAAACCTCCAACACTATTTTGTGCTACACAGATGCAGGGACATATCATACACACAAATGGGCCAAAACTTTCCATAACAAGGTTTCTATGTTAGTTTAGTTTAGGCTAAATATTCTATATAATTAAAGCTACAGTTGATGTGCAGAGTGCAAATTATACAAGGACAATCAAGGGGTTAACTTTTTCCCAGGGCTAAAGGGAATATAGTGTCAGTATAGTGTTCTTACAGTATCTTGCTTGTTTGACCAAAGCAGTGGAGTAGAAAGTACAATACCTCCCCCTGTAATGTAGTGGAGTCAAAGTATAATGTATCATAAAATGGAAATACTCAAGTAAAGTACAAGCACCTCAAAGTTGTCTCTAAGTACAGCGCTTAATATATTGTTCAATTACCCAACCACCTAAAACTCCTGAATTCCAGAGTGAAAACAACATTTAACATATTATAAAAGCTAATATCAAAAAGAATAGAAATGAAATAATAAACTCTATATTGACGTCAGAATGTATCTCTACAACAACTAATCCTCCATTGTCTCACCGCTCATGACTGAGTACCAGCGTTTGCTAAAATGAAATATTTATTATATGAAACTCTCAGCCAACACTGGAAATGAAAGGGCGCACCACCAGCCAGCTAACATTATTAGCTAAACTGTAACTTAATGTTAAAAACTAGCTAATATTAGTTAGCTATACTGTAAATTAGGGCTAAAGTTAGAAACTAGCTAATACTAACCCTACATACTTGACATACTCTAATACAGAAATTCATAAGGTAAGACAGTAAATTGTATTAAACAAGCTTAATAGTTAGCCACTGCTACTTTCATTCACCTACAGTGTCTCACTACCACTGATGGAAGTGAGGCAGGCAGACGAGATGTTAGCTAATGTCAAAGTTAAGAAATGTTACCGTCCACTTTAGGTGTGTCTGAAATTGTATTACAAGATTCTTCCAGGCATGAATATGGGAAATGTAATATTTACAATTACAGGTAACTGTTGTTTTTACATCTTTTGGGGCCCCAAATATTGTTGAAAGTTAAAAGTTCAAACTGTATGTTTAATCTGCATGTTGTGCTTGATCCTAAAGATCATTAATCCAGTGGCCCCATAGCAGTGGGGCCGTTACATGGCTGTCTAGTACAATTTATAGAGCTGTAGCGGAGTGATCCACTGTCTGCTGTGGTCCAATCAGGGAACAATACAACTGAACATAATACACGTTTGAAAGCAGGAATGCCTATGAGTTAAATTACAGTATGAGCCGAGTTACCTAACGTCCATCGGGAGCTCAATCACCGCACCGCTCTGCCTCGGCAGGAGATTTAACTCGCTGCCGACTGAAAACGGATTTCATCTGAATCAATAACGCTGTAATTATGCCTTCCATAGATTCCTTACACATCTATTCATCAGAGGAATCTGACATGTGTTCCCCTAAACCTGTCAGGGGCCTTGATTTGCAGCAAAACATCTGCTGGCAGTGGGAGGAACTTGGCCTCAGACTGTTTTGATGCTAGTTAATCTGTGGGCCTTCGTTATGATGAGTCACTTAGTGGGTTGTTTAATCAAACCGGAAATTACGGCCTGGCTCCACTCCAAGCACAAGCCTTATGTGCACATTTGAGGGCTTTTGTTTTCATAAAGAGAAATTATTTGTTTAAACAGCAGCACATCACATCACAGAAGACCCTCTAATTAGTTTTCTTTAGGGTTTGCTTGTGTTGTGTTAAAACTACATGAGCCTGTCTTAAGTCAGATATACAGTAGATGTGAGATGATACAAATGTCTAAAAGGCATTGAACAGCATTCATTTTTCTCAAAATTGCATTATGAGGTGATGCAGTTCATGAATTACGAAAATTAATAGAAACCAAAAAATGCTTTGGGGTTGGAAGGACAAGTGCATCCAAAAATCTGGAAAGTAGGAATATATGGGAGTGTTGGAGCTAAACTTTGGTCTTTATTGGTAAAATTATTTGTATTTCACCAAAAAAAAAAAAAAAAGGTTTATGAAAAGCCAGAAAAAAAACAAAACAGAATTTTGTTAAGCAAGCAATGTTTTTGTCTTCTCTTCCAACTTGTTATTCATCCTACGTTCTCTCTGTTTCACCTTGTGACCCCTTGGGGAGATCCTGACCCCAACAGTTTTAGAGAACTATATATAAAACACCCTCTCTGTAACCATGTTATGCTAAATAACCAATGTATCCTCTCCCTTCCCCGGCGCTTGCGTCTCACCGTGTCCTTCTCCTGTCTGTCTCCGCTTGTCTTTACAGTTACGGCTGTCTGACTCTCTCTCTCTCTCTCTCCTGCTGTCTGAGGACTGTGTCTCCCCTGTCTGCACAGAGCTGTTTCAGTCTGTGAGGGCTGTGTCTGTCCTCGTGTACCTCTTTCTCCCTTGGTGATTCTTATATTTTAAAAAAAACAAACAAAAAAAATAATAATTTGATGTTGAAACGACTGCAATTCACCACTTCAGACAGAATCAGGTGCAGAAAATCCTGTGTTTTTCAAATAACCAGTATACAGCCAATTAAACGTTGCAATAATTCCATGTTGCTTGTTCAGTATTGTGTTCCAGTGATTGCTATAGACTAATTTCCTCACATCTAATGTCTCTCTGTCGGTGCCATCAATAAGCTGATGTGCTTATTAGTGATTGTGTGTCATTTCTCGACTCCTCCGAGGGGAGAAATGTTTTGTCACATAGACACAGACATTTTTTTTTTTTTTTTTTTCTCATTTTCTCTTTTGGCCAAAAAGGTCCATCTCCCACATGTGTCATGAGTACAAAAAGAGGAGACAGAATTTTTAAAATGAGGGTTTTGAAGAAAATGACAGGCATTAAAATTGGCTTTGGGTTGCGTTATGGAGAAAAGAGCCAACACTCGTTTTATTACTGCTTGATTGCCTGCATTTAAATTCTGCACCACTACCCCCCCCCAACACACACACACACACACACACACACACACACACCACTCAAATGCTTGTTTGGTTACATTAAAGCAAGAAATTAAACAAAAAAAAAGTGTTGTGTTTGCTCACACAATGCTAATTAATTTGCCTTTTGCTCCTTTTGATGTAGAATAACTCCAGATTGGTAAAGCCCGCCATGGAGCAAACAAAACAGCTTGTATTTTTGCACTGCAAATAATTAGGAGACTTCGTCCCCTGTCTACCTTCCCTCCTTGGCATTCAAGAAAAACAATTTGCTTTCTATCATTTGCTATTATCTCCTTTTTCCCTTTTTCTTTTCTCTTCCCTGCCACACTGAGTTTGATCTGGACATCTTGCTCCAGTCAGTGAAAAGTAACATCTATTGGGGAAGGGAAACAGCCGTGGCTGGTGGGTAGGCAGTGCTCCTGCTCCCTAGTAATAGCTTTGGACACAGCTGTGTGCATGACTGACTCCTCGGTACTGCCGGGCCTTATCTCCAGAAAGGAGATTAGGTTTCTGGGGGTTCCCGACGTATGTCTATAGTTGAGGAGAGGCTTGTGAGCTGGTCCACTGCGCAGTAGCCACAGATAAAATGTTTGAGGCATTATTCCAATTCCCTGCGGTTTTTGTTTACTTTGGCTATGTTGTATTCTGAATAACAGTGTGGGATGCCAACCCACAATGTGTGGTAGTTGGGAGTTGATAAGGCAACACAGTTTTCAGACTTTAATTTTCATTCTGTTCCACTCTTCCTATTAGCCTCATTCTGTTCCCCCTACGCTGCATTTGGTTCAATTTTTCAGAAACATCTAAAACAAGCTAAATTTCAGCTTGTTTAGTTATCGCAGCCCATGTGCAGAGTGGTATCGGCACAGAGACGAATGGCTTTTTCCACGTTTACTCAAAACTCAAATGCTTTTTTTTTTCTTTTTTTTTTTTTACCTAACTCCGAGTGCTTCCTTCCTCTGCGTCACGCGGGTCTTCATGCTTTTTTGAATCAGTGAGAAACAAAAGCAGCACGAGGCAGCTGTTGACAGAGTGACGGAAATGATGGGGTAAATGGCTGCAACGGCACTTGTAACTTGAAAAGATGAAACTCTCCTCTTTCCAATTTTTTTTTTTTCCCTCACTGTGTATTTGGAGGTTTTCAGTTTCTGGATCAAGAGGAATTTCTCACTTCCTCGAGATTTCTAAAAATTGAGCTCAGTGTCTGAAGAGGAAGATCGGCTTCTTCCTTCCTGACCCATTTCCAATCTTCCATCATCTCTCCAGTACTGGCAGCCTCTGGATCCAAAAGGATGCTGCCAGTTGTCTGTTACCTCCCTCAGTGAGACATGAGCCAGTTTGTTTCCTCTTTTCACAATGATTCTTCACTTGATGCCTTTTCTCCAAATGCAACTCAAAATAAATAACAAACCCTAGGCTGCAAATGCACGTCGGGGGGCTCGTCTTTCTTGGCACCATGCGATCGCTTTCATGACGCTCTCCACGCTGAGTCTTCATAACATTCATTGAAATCCCTTGACGAATTGGATAAACAAGAAATTTAGGTAGCGGTGGTGTTTTAGAGGCGGCCGTGTTTGAGGAAAAGTTTTGAAAGAAGCAGAAAGGTGACCAAATTTTGTTTGCGTCTCTCAGCCTTGATGAAGTTGAGGTCGATTCTAATTCGGGAGCAGTGTGTTCTTTAAGTGACAGTGATGCCTGAGACGAGGCACTGAGGGAATATTACCAAACCAGCAGAAGCAAAATGAGAATGATAAGTACAGATCCATTATCCACAATCAATCCACAATCAGCCTCATGCAAGAAACACAGATACCAACACATTCATTATTAAACGGCACATATGAGTAATTTAAGAGAGCTTGTCACAGTCACCTTTTTCCCACTGGAAGGAACCATGATCTCTGGTACAAATTCAGCTCTGTCTTCTAGAAATATCATATGCAAATCATTTGCAACATTATAAGGAAATATTGACACATGACGAGTCACTTATTGTTGATCCTAAACATATCATATGTTACATTTGTTGATGGTACATTAAACTGTATATAAAGATGGACATAGCCTCCATGACATCACCCATAGGTTTCTGATTGGTGGTTTTGAAACTGAGAGTGGGCTGCTCCGCTGGCACCATCTTGGCAGTGCCTGACTCCGTCTAGCTAATCTAAAAATGGGCAAAGAGGTGGGGCATGTGTGGAGCCAAGACTTTGGTGAGTGTCAGTTTGTGCGCTCACGCCCTCAGTTATACATAACTTTAAGCCTCAGTAAAATTTAAACAGGTGAGTTATATAAAAATTGACCCCTGTTCAGTTGTCATGAAGGAGGAAATTCGTTTTTTTGTACCAGGTTGTAAACATGTTTATTGCTGCTGTAAAGTCTATGGGGATTGACTCACTTTTGGAGCCAGCCTCAAGTGGCCATTAGAGGAACTGCAATTTTTGGCACTTTCAGTGTGGGCCTCATTTCTCAGCCCTGTAGGTTGCCATGTGGGTACATTTAGTTCTTCCTTCACTAGGAAAAACATTGCTATGGATGTTTCCACTTTAAAATGTAATTTGAAAAATTAGGAGGAAGGGTGACAAGTTCCAATATACTGAAAATCGCCATAAGTTTTTTTTGCGTGACGACTTCTGCAGGTGAGTAGTTGTAAGTAAAATTCTGTCACCTCTACAGCTGTTTAATTATATTAGCCCACCAGCATCAGCTTCAGTCCTCTGATTCCACACAGGATGCATTCAGGTACCCTATTGAGAGTAGGTCACCTGCATTTTGGCAGCAGTCCAGAGCCCAACACATAATCATTTACACTTCAGTATACACATGTAAAACTGAAGAAAATACCTTTATCTTATTAAATTGGACGTGTATGACAGAGCTGAAACGCTCTCTTTGTTGACAAGTCTTTATGCAGGTCGCCATCCAGGGGAACATCCTCTATTATAACCACCTGACTGTATGTCATCACCTCCTGTATTTTAGTCATTTGCTTTGGCAAGACCTTTTTTTTAACATCTAACTTGATGTCAAACCATTCCTTCTTCACTTCACTGTACAAAAAATGCTGCGTTGACAGCTGTAGTAATTTTCCCACACAGTAATCCAGTAATGCCACCACTGACCCTGCTATACACACTGTGTTTTCCTTCTGTTCCCAACAGCCTGTCTTCAAGCTCCGCTGTGTCAAGCTCCTCGTTTCACTCTTATATGACGTGTTTCATGAATTAAACTTAGTACAGAAATGTAGGGGCACACACCTACTCATGATCAAAGGTATATGCTGTGATACACTAGAAAACTACACTGTGTCACACTGACTCAAGTCACTGTGCATTCTGGTTAAGGCTGTTATACTCCTATTTTGATTGCTGGAAATTTATAAAAGCAGAGTAGAAACCCAAATAGCAAAATTTAACTTCTGGCCCCATATAGGGTCCTCGGCCCAAGTCTGGCCTATATACTTCTAAATCTGGGCAGATTCCGGCTGTTATCCTTCACTATTGGCTGATAGCTGGAGGATGCTCTGTGTGTGTGCTAGAATAGGTTCAGATGTGGAAGTAGCATTTTACAATCATGCTGTATATGGGCCAGATTCGGGCCGTGGAAACCTGGCGGATACTGGGCCAGAGGAAGACAAACGAGGCCCAAGTATCGGCTGGATTTATCTTGCTATCTGGGAAGGGAAAGATGAGAACTTTGTTCATTGTCTATCAGCACTAATCAGTCATTCACAGTAGCAATGAGCAATTTACAACAACTCTTACAAGTAAGATTTAGGATAAAAACACAAAAGCATTGCATTCTTGCATGAGGCCCAGTGGCTCTATTTTCATTCCTGTCTCATTCTCAATGTGCCTCTCATTCTCTCTCCTCCGAAAGGTGTTAGACAAATGAGCCACCTCTGGATTAACTCATTTTCAAAGGCTTTCACCTCCATGCAGCCTCCACATGTCCTTTTCAAGACCTGCAAAAGGCTGCAGTAACAGCCCAGTAACTTCAAACACTGCTTTCATCAAAATCTCTCTCATCTTTACCAAATCCAACCTGGGCGAAAGGAAACGAAACGCCAGTGAGAGAAAAACCAGAGGAGCGGGTGCGGGGTTAAAACACAGGTTTTGAAAGGCAAACTGAACTCTCACTCTGCCACGAGATCACAGATGTTCATAGTTGTCAACGAATAGCAGCTGTCTCAAGTCTGGAGTTGCATGGCGGAGGTTCACGCAGGGCTCATGAGTTGCACTGAGGATGACAAGATGACTTGAATGAAGAAAACAAAACCAGTCATAAAGTTTTGGGCAAACATGACGAATCACTTTCGCTTACTTTTTTTTTTTACAGTTGTTTTCTCTTTCAGAGGGAGGAAAGGAGCTTTCTGCTGCATGATTTTTTTTCATGTTGTCAAAGTACAGTCTTGTATGGAGGCGCCATCATTAGCGAGTGCACATCAAGGGCTTAGTCCAAACAGCTTAGAGTTGTGTATGTTATGATATGGATATTTTTAGGTGTTTCTCTTCTCTGACTGTTTGACACTGAGGACCAGATTTACATTTTGCATCTGTTTTATCTCTGTTCTCTGCCTGGAGACGTGGCAAAAAAACAGCCTGGAAGCAAAGTTTACCTCTCTCCTTCTTTATGCATATTCATTAAAGGGAGACTCATCCAAATAACATCAGGAGATATGATGACGTGCGGCTGTTTGTGCAATCTGCTGCTTTTACTAGGTTCATTTGCAAGGGTCAGTTTTCTGCCTCGGGTGCAGATCTGTGTAGGTATATTTAAGGAAGGTTGTGGTGGGAAGATCAAAATTTTATTCACCCGTGCTCTTGTACAGATTAGCATAAAATGAGTTGTGTAATTACTTCAGTAAAACGTGTCCAAATAATATTCTGACTCAGAGTTGTAACTCGTTTTTGGAATGTCAATTCATTTGTGAGCATTTCTGCTTTATAATAATTTTACTTACCTCCAACAATTCCCAGCACTGAACTGCGCCTCGTGAGAGCAGCCCCAGTCGCTGATTGCATAATGAGCTGCCACATTAGTAAATCAGATGATAATTTCACACAGGTTCTGGGAGTAAATTGAATGAAAAGAGCAACGTAAATATGCCAGGTGCTTTTCTGTACGTTAATGTGTGCCTGGTGGTCTTAAGTCAGATTTGGTTTTAATCCTTACTTCATCAGGTTTTGAGCGAAACAGGGCGTCGTTCCACACATGTACTTCTCTCTGCTGAGGCATGTTTGTTATATGCTGCACAACTTTAATTAGTTTTTGTTTCAGATGGCCGTGACTGATTTGGGGGATTTTGATTTTTTAAAAGCTAAAATATTTATGCTCCTCCATTTTATTTGCTCATTAAGAACCAGTAAACAATCTTATGTTTAGAGTTTTCAAGAACTGTGTTCACTTTTTGCTCTGCCAGAGACATCTTTCTTCCTGTACCTTCAATTATGGACAGCACTTCGCTCTTATGTTTGGTAAACCAACGAACTGCAAATGCATCCAGTCAGAAGTTGGGTAAACACACAACCCACTAGTAGGGGTTGTGCTGTCATACTCACAGCTTCAACACCAAACACAGCTTCAACTTTGACCAAAACCTGGACCAAAGACTTGGCTGTCGCGGAGGAAGACATAAACTTGGACAAGGTCTATGAGAACACATTTCAAGCATTGAAAAACACCAACTAGTTGATCCACTTTAGATTATGTCATAAGGCCTACAATACACCCCTTGTGAGATTTCATATGAAACAGACAGCCAGCCCTAACTGCAACTGGCCAGAGGTCTATGACTTCTGGAGGAAGGTTGCATTAACTCTATCTGATATATATAGCAAGCTTGTACCACTAGAACCAGGTTGTGGCTTGCTGGGCTAAAAGCAACCAGAAAACTTATAATACAATGATGGTTGCCACCACACACACTGTACACTAGAAAGCGGTTGGAATACATTTAAGGTGTAGTCATGTTAGAACTGTCCATGGGCCGGGCTAACAAAGCCACAAGGCCACCATGCTGGAAATGAGGTGTGAAATATATACATTGTACTATGTTCTATTGAGTTACAATAAAAAACAATAAAAGAATTGTTCACACAAAATAAATTTATATTTATTAAACAAACAGCTTGACACACTACTTGTCTTTCTTGCTGAGAGTAAGACAGGCGGATTGATACCACCTACCACAGCCTGTAGCTGTTCAGCGTAGCTTAATACCCAAACTGGAATCAGGAAGAAACAGCTAGCTTGGCTTTGTCCAAAGGTAACTAACTATCTTCAGTTTCTCCAAAGCACTGTGTTTGTGTCAAACAAACTAGGTACAGTGACCTTTTAGTTAGTGTGCTAGCTTAAGCATAGCTTCTTCCGGACCTTAAAGTGGTGTCAAAATTTCCAAACAGATTTTTATTTACAGCTTGAGGCTACACAACTCATTTGCAGTTGCTGTTTGTCTTCTTTTGAGGAACTTTGTTAGCACAAAGTCAACAGAAATCCCTCTTGAATATCTCATTTCTTTTGGGGGAAGACTTTTTCTGACTCTTTTCTGTTCCTCTTTTTTTCCAGCCACTGAACGTGCGTTGCATACATGCATACAGACTGGAAGTGAATGTCAATTGTTTTGAAAGAAATAGGAAGAGAGAAATGTGGCTGTCAAGCTAATAGCAGGGATCTAGTTGTCATAAGAAAGAATTAAACAGTAATGAGTCTTTGTTTGAATTTTATCTTTTGCTGCAGGTTTACTTTGCCATCATCCGCAGTTATTGTGCCGTTTCATCTGAAATGAGCCCGTCTCCAATACGTCCTGCTTAAAGCCAACAAGACAGGGGATCTTGGCCGTGTCGTCGGCTGCTGTCAGCTGTCACCAGTTAAAGTCCTCTCTCGAGCCAGTGAATGTGTTCATTTGTGCTTCATCCATAATCTACTTGTAGCCCACTGTAAGCTTGAAAGAAAGACGGTCTCAGAGGGTGACGTTGGCCTGCTTCCAGTCAGAACACCAGTGTCAGAGGAGCCGGGCTTTGAATCGGCGAGGGGTTCATCATTAGGAAGTAGTGAGCGAGGATGATTCCCAGGCAGGAAACAGTGTCTAACGGAATTGAGTGGTGACTGTGGCCCTGTGGGAGATTATGCCACAGTCTGTCCGTAATGAGCAGCATAATGGCACGATTACAGCGGCACTTAATGACTCAGAAATGGCCACCGCTGTTGGAGTGGACACCCTCTACTGTACATTCCTTCTCTTACCTCATTAGCCGAAGCGCCGCACAATTACTGCACAATTTATAAGCAGTCATTGTCACATGAAGCACTATCTATCTGTTTTTCTGTGTGTATATTTTTCCTCTCAATGTTCTGTCTAAAAGCCCAGTTATACCAGGATTTAAAGCGGTGGATTTTGGAGGGAAATCATTTGACTTCAGTGTAATTGCTGCAATCAGCAGGTCCAGCAATGGAAACCAGGGTTAGTTTTTGCATGGAGTCCAACACTGGAGCACGTTCAGACAAATTCATGCCACAGACAAATTGCAAACCCTTGAAAGTGGCTACCTTTGTTAGCTGTGTCACTACATCCAGTTTTATGTAAGCCTGCTCTGCCCATGTATTAACCACTTTAGAGATGTGTCACGGATTGTAGTCATGCATGAGAGAGCAGGCAATACATCTCTTGAATAAACTGTGTTATTGTGCGGTTAACAAGATAGTACGACATCACCAAACTTCAAGCAGCACTTATTTCACAAGGAGGCCTGAGTGAATGATGCAGTGACACTCTCTTGCATGAACGAGGCTTATAGGCTTGTTTGTGTGCCAGTCGAGTACAGTGTCACAGGTACATGCATTCATATGATCCTTTATGGGTTTTGAAAGGACAATGACTGTGTCCTCACAGGTCCACACATTGATAAAGACTAGTCACTACCAAATTCTATATTGTGTCAAATTGCAAAATTAAAAAGTATACCAGACTAGACTGGAGTTTTTCTCCTCTCAGAGTTTCATTTTTTGAGTTTGTTTTTGCAATGCATGATGGTAGTTGAGTCTTGTTACTGACTATCAACCTGTTGCGTTACATTCTAGATTAATTTAGAGCAACTATATAGGCTGTAATGAAACTCACCAGATATTTGGACAATGCTACAAAAATGGGAAACACACTGAGATGTGGAATATATAGAGAACAATTCTTGACACAGAAGGTTTACTGTGTGTAATGGATTGCCTGCCTCGACTAAAAAGCCTAGATGAAAATTAAAGAGGTAAATATGATTATTTTAATCAAGTAGTTTCAGCAAACAGATGATAAATAGAAGACTGTCCTCGCCAGAAAGGACAACAATATTGGTTGTTTGTTCAAATGCTTGCACAGTTTATGTTCACACTTTCCTGACAAGTGAAAACCTCCATCTGTTGCCACAAAAGAAAAATGCTGATATAACGAATGAATGATTGTTGTTGTTGTTGTATGTTATGAAAACTTGTTGGAAGTACTGTAAGTCAGTAGTCAGGCCTCTTCAGCCATTACTACATTAGCAAGGGAAACCACTCTACACTTCAGGGTTATTTACCCTGATTTTTAAACTATGAAGCTAATAAATGAGGCCAGATCATGACTTAAAGGTCCTATATTGTATAAAGTAAGATCTCTGTGTCTTTTTCGATTATAAAGCAGGTCTGGGTTCTATATTAATACTGTCAAAGTATCAAAGTTCTCGGTCCACAGAGAAATGCACACAGCCTGTATTGGCTTCTCTGAGTCTTTACCTGAAATCTGCTATGTTTTTATTAAATCACACATAAAGCACATAAAGCAGAAGAGAGGCTCTTCTGATTGGCTCACTGATCTGTTGTTACTAGAGCTCCAGAGAGAAACCTGAGAGAGGAGATGTAAAACTACACTGAGATGGTTTTTGGTTCTTAAAACCACAAATATAGCTTCTTATGGATAAACACTTCAAATTAAACACTGGAAAAGTGTAAAATATGGGACCTTAATGCTAAGCTATGCTAAACAAGTTGTGATATAAACCTTCTCGTCCTACTTTTAGGGGGGAAAAAAAGATGAGCCTTAAAATGAGCTGTCAGGACTTCTGTAACTTTGTGATATCACAACAAAGCAGTCACGCCTCTAGCTCCGCCCACCCGGACCCAGCATCTAGCCTTGCAGGATTTGGTTTACCTGAAATCTGCTATGTTTGAGAGGCTCAGAGCCTCTCTTCTGATTGGCTTACTGACCTGTTTGTTTTTGGTTCTTAAAACCACAAATATATCTTATTGTTATTGATATCAATGCAATAAAACAGTGAAAAGTGTAAAATGTGGGACATTTAATTTCAATGTGCATCTTTTAACCATGACTTGAAAAAAAACGTATGTAATTCTACCTGAAAGTCTCTTATATAGACAGCTTCATCAAAAAAATATCCTTGTTAGTTTTTATGTAGCAAACAACTTCCTTTAGTTTCCTCATTATTTCTACTTTAATGTCAGTCATCATAATTAGAGATCTAAATGTTGCTTTTATGTAGCACAAATACAAGTATGGCTCTTGTGACAGGTAAGATTAA
Source organism: Seriola dumerili (assembly GCF_002260705.1). Taxonomy (NCBI): domain Eukaryota; kingdom Metazoa; phylum Chordata; class Actinopteri; order Carangiformes; family Carangidae; genus Seriola; species Seriola dumerili. The sequence goes on along the minus strand of NW_019174444.1, from coordinate 194,845 downwards.
GCACATATTTTACTGCCTTTTGAATGTGGCAGCAGCTCTCTGGGGAAATCCACTTGACACTGCCTGAGGATTCAGCTTGACACAGCTAACAGGATCGGATGTTATGTCAAGCAAAGGTGCAATTTTCATTAACCTCCAGCGGTGCCATGATTTGAATGTGCCAGCCTAGCAATTAGTTGATTGTGACTGATTGACAAAACTAGTGTTTCTCAGCTCTGATGAAAGACGGGAGCCGGAGAACAAGTGTACAGTTGACACCTGCATTTGTCCCTTTTCCACATGCCCCTCCAACCCGCAGCGCTCTGACTTCCTGTGTTGTAAGAGTCTGCTGTTATCACACAGTCTCTCTGAAAGTGAAGACAGACTTAACCTGGGGCCACATGCATAAAAACTCTGTAGGTTCAGCAGTAAAATGGTGTATGACAAGAAACTGAAGTACAGCTGATTCTCCATGACAAGAACAATGTTTTAGGAGAGTGGTTCTGGAAATGTCTTTTTCCCCATTTTGTGTTACCATTTCAGAATTCTCTTTAAAAAATATCCTCAGTGTGACTCACCACAGAAAGACAGGACTCTCAATCAAAAATGTAAAGACCCTATGTTTACATTATGACCACCATTTTAAATTACTTCAATTTCAACAAGTTCTGTTTGTTATTTTATGGCTATGGTTGACAGCTCTAGATACTACAATACCCATGAGCCTCAGCTCCATTGCTATGGAGAAGAAGCGAATCAGAACCACAATCAGAGCCGTTGTTGCAGTTGAGAACGAAACACTGTGGATTCTGTTATGTGTTATCCCAATAGCTTAATCTTTAGCTTCAGTTCACCATTAGTGTCACATCTAACAGAATTTTTACCTCAGGCACTGAATGTTTCTTGCTGAAATGCACCTTGGGAGTCGTAGTCATGTTTTCCTCCAACGTTTCTATGTACACAGATATATCTGAGTACCGTATGCATCAAAGCCTTCAACATGAACAACTGAACAACCATTTTTCTGTTTTTTTGCTGATAAGGGCGCGTTTCCTGATGTAGTACCCCTACAGCAGCAGGCATACTAGACCTTTGTCATTATGGTTGCAATCATTTTTAATTGTCCCATAGTCACATGTTGTGTTTCCAAGTATTAAAAAAACCAATACTAGTTAAAATACTAAAAACTTTGTATGCACAAAGGCAATTATGCATACATATTCAATCATTGTCAAATTGGGCACCTGTGCCACTGCACTCCCACACTTAAACAATTCCTTAGTAAACATGTTTCCACAGAAACATTTCTGTATGTTCTGTGGATGGCAGTTTCACTAACATGTCTATATGACACTGGCAACGGCCTTCAACTGTGCCAGAGCAGCCATCTTTTCCATAACCTTTATGCACGTCTCTGGTCGTTTATAGCAGCCACAGTGTCATTAATTCTTGTATATAATCAGTGGCACTGATATCTGATATGATATATCTGAATTCAGTTCACAGCATGCATATTGACATGTATTGATATCATATAACATAAATTACATTGAGTTTAATTTTTCAATTTGAGGAAAAAAAGCCAAATGGAAACACCAAAAAAGAATAATAACACTGTGCAGACAAAAATCAATTAATGCAGTTTACAAATGTGCCATTGTTTGGCATATAATAATGTGTATATTGAAAAATAATAATACTGGCTCAGTTAAATGGGCTCACTAACTGAACAAATAATGTTTCACATTAATAAGAGAATGTTTTATAATAGATTCATTTAATTATTTATTCATCTTTTACCTTTTCCATTCTAGAAAGCTGAATTCACGCTGGTCTGAAGTAAGAGTTAGGTGCTTACATTCTCATTGCATGATCTTTCATCATCACAGCTTTATGTATTTGGGGAATGGAGCATGCATGAGTTTTGTATGCATTTTTGATACAAGTGGCACCAGGTTTGGGTATCAAGTTCCAGAAAGATTGTTCTTTACTTTTCACGTTTGTGGGAAAGGGCTAATGATTGGTCTGAAGGCTTTGGCACACGATATTTATCATGCTGATAAGCTTCATCAATGGGCTGCGGTGTGAAGTAGCTCATCACATGGACCTGTTTGAGCTCTCCCTGGGCGGCCACTCTCCTCTCACCGAACTCCTCAGTCAGAGGCAATTGAGTGTGCGCACCACATGCAGCTTCAAGGGGGATTCACGGCGGCCTGATGTGATATGATTTGCATACGTGTTTGTGCAAGACTTTTTCGCAATGAAGGACTGGTCTAAAAATAGAACCCCTAACCAATCCGGGTCGAAATAGGACAACCTGCTTTACAACTCCAGTCCATTTATATTCTGTGCTCATTGAAACACTTGATGGTGCAAAAAGGTTTTAGAGGAATGTAGAGGAATCTAGGCTGACATTTGAATACACCGCCTGCTTCTCAATTCTCGCCTATAGCATCTTTTCTGGGGCATTTCAGCAGACTTTATATTGAGCTCATGCACCTTTAACACACCGCCTGATCGATATGTTATTGCAGCATTGTCAGGGACATATCTGCCATTTAGATTCCAGCCGGGCAGCCTGACATTCTTCCCTCCGCGCCACAGCGGGGTCCGCTCTGTGGAGTTTTTGCAAAATTGGAAATCTCTGGAGGGGACATCGCAGGCGTATTAATAAAGCTGAAGCATCATTCTCTTACAGGGGTATATCGTCAGTATCACCAGGAAGAAGAAGATTTGCTGCAGGGGCAGAAAAATGCGGTGGCAAAGTCAGCGTCTGCTCTCCATGGGAATGAGAGAGTGAACTAAGCATTAAAAATCCTTTAATTTGCTAATTGTAGCAAACGATTTCCCCAGCCAATTATCCAAATGCCACCGTGAAACATTGCAAGACTTCCCTGAAAGTGCTTGGTATCATGCCTCATGCATTGGTAATGGCAAAATGGGGAGTGCAAATTGCCTCCCCCCTCCCCTTCCCTTCTTGGAGTTTTCAAATTGTTCAAGCTTCCTTTCCCATTTATCTTTTATGCCCACAGATCCCCGCTGATCATTCTTCAGAAACTGTAGATGTGTCTGTGTGAGCAGGAGAGCAAACATATTGGCTTGCTAGGGGGAAATGTTTACAAAGTGATGTAAATTCTTTTGTTGCCATATTAACAAATATGTTATATTTATTCTTTTTCTCTGAGCCGTTCTGATACATTTCACTGTATGCATCCAATGGCTGAACAGACTAATCTGATGCAGCTGCTAATTTTTTCCCTTTGAAGTCTGGAAAGTTTGTCTTTACACCATGTTTTTTTTTTCTTTTAAATAGATTTAAGGGTCCCACATTGTATAAAGTGAGATTTCCATGTCTTTTTGATTACAAAACAGTTCTGGGTTCTACATTAATACTGTGAAAGTATCAAAGCGCTCAGTCCACAGAGAAATACACACAGCCTGTATTCAGAAACTGAGCCTTAACACAAGCCGTCAAGACTTCAGTAACCTTGTTACGTCACAACAAAGCAGTCAACGCACTCAGTCATGCCCCAAGCACCGCCCACATGGACCCACCATCCAGCCTTGCAGGATTTGGTTTTATTTGAGTGTTTACCTGAAATCTGCTACATTTTTATTTAATCAATCAGAGAACAGTCAGCTAGGCTAAGAGCCTCTTTTCTGATTGGCTCACTGACCTGTTGTTTCTAAAGCTCCAGAGAGAAGCCTGAGAGAGGAGATGTAAAACTACATTGAGATGGTTTTTCTTCTTATGGATCAACACTTCGAATAAAACATGGGAAAAGTGTCAAATATAGGACGTTAAAAAAAATAGTTAAATGCGGAAAAATAATTTTCCAAAAAACACTGACAGTGAAGAAGTTTGTCCTCCTTTATTCTGTCATTAGAAATTCTCTCAACAACTAATGCAAGTCTTTTCTTCCTCTCTCCTCTTCAGTGTACCCTTGGTGTCAAGGGCTCACTGCAGTCATTTTAGCTTGTCAGAGACAAACCTTTTGATCTCTCTCCTACTTCTAAAATAAACAATTCTAAGACAGTTTCAGGTTGGGAGAGAAAATGCTCCTAAATCAGCAATAAGCCAGTGTGCCGTGCAGAGCTGTTGCGCGCAGGCAGCGTTGCACCGTGAGATTGACAGTGCTTAGATTGAGGAAAACATGTCTCATTTTTGATTGGCAACATCACACCCCCCCTGCTCTTCCTGCTTCCCCTGAAAGCTTTTTATATACACTGTGGGCTTTGTCCCCTCCGCTGCAGGTCAAACTAATTCTGCATTTGTTATATTTTCAGGAAATTGCTGCTGGACTGCAGGTAAAGTGCTTGTAGCAGGAGATCAGGAATGTGATCCTAAGGGCCGAGGGTAGCGTCTGAATACAAAGGAGATCGCTGCGTGGTGTTGCCTCAAATTTGAGGTTTTAGTGTTTGTCCCATTAATCCCTGATGCCGATAACCTCTAATCTGAGCCAACTTCAGCTTCCTTACCCAAGGCTTTGTAGATATTAATCTTCACAATGTCTGTTGTCACATTTAAGGGAGCAACAGGATATGTTAAAGTAACCTCTCTGTACAGGCATGAAATAGGAAAAACCTGTGAATCAGAATAATGTCACAGGACAGATGCAGTATGAGCGGATAATCCTTTTGTTTTAGGTTTTGTCACATTTACAATAACTGTAAAGCCAAAAGTGTTTTTGCTTTAAGCGTCTCCCACAGAGGAATAGCTGGTAGATGTTGCCCAGAGGGTTATGTGTGTTTTTCTCAGCTTTGTCATGCAAATATTTGAGGAAAATAGTATCACCTTGGTTTCTTAAACTATTCCCATTTCAAAGGATTAGTTGAACATTTTTGCAGAAAATTACTTATTTGCTTTTTTTCCCCCTAAAAGTAGGATGAGAAGGTCAATGTCACTATGTGTTATGGACAGAGCTTGATTCATGACTTGTTAAGGAAAGCTTAGCATTAAAGGTCCCATATTTTACACCTTTCCAGTGTTTAATTTGAAGTATTTATCCATAAAAAGATATATTTGTGGTTTTAAGAACCAAAAACCATCTCAATGTGGTTTACATCTCCTCTCTCAGGCTTCTCTCTGGAGTCTGATAACAACAGGCCAGTGAGCCAATCAGAAGAGAGGCTCAGAACCCCTGATTGGCTGATTGCTTTCTGAGTGACTGAATAAAAATATAGTAGTTTTTAGGAAACCACTCAGAGAAACCAAATCCTGTAAGGTTGGATAGTGGGTCCAGGTGGGCTGGGCTTGTGGCATGGCTGAGAGTGGTGACTGTTTTTTTGTGACATCACAAGGTTACATAAGTAATGACAACTTGTTTTAAGGCTCAGTTTCTGAATACAGGCTGCATGCATTTCTCTGTGGACTGAGCACTTTGATACTTTCACAGTGTTAATACAGAAGCTAGACCTGCTTTATAACCAAACATCATATGGACATCTGCCTTTAGACTATATGGAACCTTTTAAGAAAAGGTAATATGGGGAAACAATGAGCCTGGCTCAGCTTAAAGTTCAAAAACCATCATGACAGATATACTGTACACCACTGGTAGGTTCCTACAGGTTGTTTTATTATCACCATGAGAGCAAAGGTCCAATACAGGAGGGACAACTGATCTATATGGTTGTTTAAGCTGGAGGACTTTTGAACTTGTTAGCATGTCATTATTTCACTAAAGAAATTCATCTTTGACAAAAATTTTAAACACACTATACTGTAAAGGTGGAATGTCAGTCAGTTAAAACAAGAGTACCAAGTTAGGGAGAGATCCACGTGCTCACCGTCGACCCCATGTAACCACACAGTTTGGTCTTTAACAAGAGTCCCATGTCGGTCCTTTGTTGGCATGTGGCTCAGAATGTGATCAAAACATTTCAGGATTTTAATGGATAGGGATAAATGTGAAAGTGATTTCATTCAGCCGATGTTGATTTGTCTTTTCCTCACTTTGTCTCACTTTGTTGTCAGCCTGGAAAAGAGGCTGAGCCGTCTCCTGAAACTGGAATAAATTTACATTTGTTAGATTGTAATGCTACAGTGTTAGATTAGTGCATCTAACAAATAAATATTCAACATGTAACAGATTCTACAATATTTCATGGAAATATTTTTTTGGCTTAAAAAGTGAAACATGTATTACAGATGCCACAACTTTCGACTATAACCTGGATTAGTCCAGCACCTCTGTGGAGCATCACCTCTGGCTGTATCATGTGCTGCTAGATAGAATTGATAAGCAGAGGTTCTGGTACCAGGTACAACAGAACCAAACTCACTGTAGCAACAAGACTTTGAGAAGCTGCATCAAGCCGTTGTTCACCAAAAAAAAAAAAAAAAAAGTTCCCAAAATGTAGCTCCCATAAAATTACAAATAGCTGTTTTTAAAATTTCACAGATCAGATTTATCTCATTCAAGAAAGAATGTCTTTTTTTCTCTTAAAAAAGAGTATCCAGAATTTTATTTTTTTTTCAGTGAATATACTGTGTCTTAATTCTGTCTGAAACAGAGATACATTTTTACACCGCTTATCAGTTTTTCACCAGGTTGGGAAGTAAAACTTAACAAAAAGCAGATGGTTAGGAAGATCATGTACTAATTATACTACATCAACTTTGCATTTCTGTGAGAAAACTGTGCAACCCAGGCAGCATGTAGCATTTCTAATACTTCTCACCCTCCAAGCTGTCTCTCTCTCTCTCTCTTTTCTCTCTCCCTCTCGCTCTGCTTTACCATCTGTAATGAGCTAAGCAGTGGAGTGTAAGCAGCTTCTTAGATAATGAGGCACAATTCCCTGGGGAGTCAAGCTGGCCCCACAACTTTAATACACCATTTCTTCATCCTGAAAATGAAAGCAATCACTATGGAGAGACTGAGGAGAGAGATGCATGCAGCTTCAAGTGTCGCGAGGAAACCGCCTATCTCTGTTCAAATCTGTAGCCACCAGCCACAAACACACGACGCGGGGGGAAAAGACTCGACAGCGCAAATGCTTATTGGTATTGCCACATTGAGGGATACAAACAGTTTGGAGTCTGCCAGATTCACCCCGCTCTAAAACAAAACTGCTCCGACAGCCCTCCAAAGCACAGAGCATCAATTTTTCATCACATGCCGTACCAAGTAATGATAGTCGCATTTGTGCGTCTTCAACCTTACAAATAACACTAAATGCATTTCGGAAAAAAGTCTCCAGCTGCAATGCAATGAAGATATATAAATGCCATAGGTGATTTTATGGTCGGAGATAGAGGATTGGCTGTCTACCTCAGCTCTGGGAGCTGAGACCTCTTCAGCTTTTCTTGCAGGATATCTCCATAATAGCCTCATTATTCAGCTGTGAGCCCAGGAACACTCAGCCTGAAGTAATGAGCCCCTCACTAGTTGCTGAGTATCACCTTTTTGCAAGAGGTTGCGTGGAGAATGCATCCTGATTAGAACTGCTCTTTAGCTATTTTGTAGCAGAAAAGCAGTAAAAGGTCATGATCTTCATTTAAAATTTTTTTTTTTAAATTTTCATTAAAAATCAGGACCAGGTGATTCAATAACAAGAGTTGCAAACCTCCGAGTCAGGAGCCGAGACGAGTTGTAAATAATTGAAGGGATGGTTCAGCTATGTGTGCAGTTGGAAGCCATAGGTGCACATTATGAAATGCCCTCACATGTTTCTCTGTCAGTGTCTCACTCAAGTGCCCAGACCGCTACCAATGAACGTGATATAAAGCATTTTAGCTGTTGAAAGTAACCATAAACATTCACTCATTTACTGGGAGTATCATGTTTTGGGTACACGTACTTCATTTGAGTATTTTTCCTCATACAGTTGTACTCAACTACATTTATTTTGCAGCAGCAGTTACTAGTCTGGAGATAATTTAACATATAAAAAACATAGGAGACTATCATAATTATGGATGGTTGACACCTAAATAGTCCAGTGGTACAATTCAAAGTGGATTCCTGCTCAGTGCATGCTTTATAAAGGTTTACACTGTACACTCTGATGACTCAAACCATGGTTAATACATCAGTTATTGATTCTGTATAATTAGTCATACAGCAACTTTTTTTTTTTCTTGTTGATCTCCTCCTCTGGTATAACTTGCTTTTAAATCCACATAAAATCATAATTAACCCTTAATTTTTGCCGGCAAAATTGATCAAATTGATTTTTAAGTTTATTATTGAAAGGAGGGTCACTTCCTCTCTTTAGCCCTTTTCCCCGGCGGATGATTGTTTGGCTGCTCCTTCATCAAGCCAAGATGCAACAAAAGACATGTTAGTAGATAAGGAGGAGGAAGAGGCATTAACCAGAAAGCTAATCTATGTTGATGTGTGTTGTTTCGCAGGCTGCTGTCTGTGTCCCCATCAGCCTATCAGAAAATACTTACACACAACTATTATGAGCAAATACAAATTTAAAATTCAGTTATTCGATTGGCTGTATGAACACAAGTTCCCCGTCTATGTACACCGAGAGAGCAACTGATTTTTTTTCTCTTCAGAGGGGAACACAGGACGTGATTTACAGAGCAGATACACTGTGGCAGAAAAAAACATGCTGTTGAATATGAACTGGAATTTAGGTACAATTTTAGATACTTCCTCATCGTTTGAAAATTTACATTACATGCTTACTTATACTTTTTTTTCCACTACATTTATTTGACAGCTGTAATTACACTGCAGATTAATATTTGTTTTTACCCAAAACATGTTAAAACATAAGAATAAGGATGCGTTGTTTCTGATGAAATTGCCCAGATGTACATACAGTATTTCAAATTCGCCCAACTTTGACCAGCTACATTGATAAAATATTGGCTATATTTATAATAATTCACGCTTTATTAAGGGTTTACAAGTCGAAACTAATGGCTTCATTAATATAATTAATCATGAATTAATGGGTTTTATCATCTCCAGCACATCTCGCTAAATTGATACAGCAGGATGTTAATTTATCAAGAAAATGTCTCCAATGCGTTCAACAACTTCGGTGAAGAGTTGTAGAGAATTTGGACAAAAACCTTGTTGCTGAAGTAATCATTAACTAGGGGAGACTGGGGACGGTTGCAACACATTTTGCATTTCTCTCACTTACTCAGAAAGTATTTGGACTGGACCAACCAAACTTTTAAATATTAAACTTACATCTATCTGCTAATAACCCATACAATTTAAAGATGATTAGATAAGCCCATACATAGATACATACCGTTCACAATATTTATTTTAAAGGAAGAATTTCGAGGTTGCAGCTGATCCAACACAGATCAGGGATGGTTTCACAAATTAATTCTGGAAATAATAACATTCTGAATTGAAATAATAACAACAAATAATAATAATATTCTAGTATTTTCTATTTATATAATAATGTTGTAGAGTTATTTGTTTATTTAGTAAGATTTATCAAAGAACAACAGTGGAACAGAGGTCTACCTTGAGTCAAAATAGGTACAATTGATCTATTGTATTGCTTATGATAAACAGGCAAATATATCATAAGACCATGAGAGACTAACAAAATAATTCCCAAATAAGTTGTTTGTATTTTGAACTTAAAAATGTTATACTGTTGTGTGGTTGTGTGTGGTGTGATTACGGCTGCCTAGCTTGGGGACATTTACTCTAACCTGTTGCAACCGTCCCCACCCTGTCAGCCATAACATTGTGACATGTGCTAACTAGAGACACTGACCTTGACACATGCTAACCATGTCAGTCCGAAGTCAACAGAACAATGATTCAAACTAAGTAAGTTTTAATTAATTCACACAAAAAGGTCAGGACACTTTCTGGTGCAGTATGAGTGTCATCACTCTAACATGATCGGAGGAATAAGATTTGTTGCAACTGTCCCTTGTTGCAACCGTCCCCAGTCTCCCTTCCTATTAATATTTCCAACTGCAGACTTGATGGCTTGTTAGGAAGACAAGAATCCCCATGAGCCTTTATTCATCCCCATCTAACACTGATTTGATGACTTATTCTAAAAGCACAAATCTCTGACCTTTCATTGCCTCTGAGACCTCTGATATGCAGGCGCAGGAGTTTTACTAGTAAAGTATTTTTACACTGTGCTGTTGGTACGTCTTGTTCTTCCATCACTGGGAATTTTCAAGATTATACGATAAGCTTTTATTGGGTTCAATGGTTTCCAGAGTTCGTTAAGATTTAGCCTCTAAAGTTTCAATTCAAACAGCAAATGAACAAAGTGGAAGAGATAAATATGTGGTTGTTTACGTCAAGTAATTAAGCAGAGCCATTATCAGTGAGTTTGCAGACACTGAATCTGAATTCATTGCATCTGGGCTATGACCAAGATGGCAGCAGCCAGCCTGCTAATGTGATGCACAGCTATAACTGCATCGCACTTTAATTAATGACCATGGTTCTGTCTTTCGGCTTTGTCTAATCCTCAAGAGAATATCACACACTGTGACACTTCCCACATGACAGGAGATGCTCAAGTCATCTCGCATTACATTTTTCTTCTCTTTTCGTATGACTTAAAGTCCAAGTCATTTGCATTATCTTTCCTCGTGTACGCATCCATTAGCACTCCTCCCTCGGTGTGTGTCATTGCGTGGAGGCCTAGCCGTAGCTGTCTTCGCGCTGTAGACGTGTAAAACTCTGCATGCCACCTGTGTCCCAGTATAGCAGTAACATGACGGATGGCATGGCTGTCAGGCCCCAGGGCCCTCTCAATCCATGATAGATACCCTAACACAGACTCGTGCTTGTTGTGCCTTGGGTTACCACCGCAAACCTGGGGGGATCCTAATTAGCCTGCGGTTGGAACACGCTCCAGCATGATGTGTGTGTTTACAAATGCAAGAGTAACGTGTCCCCCAGGCTCTCTCAAGTACACATCATATTCTGCTGTCATGTTCATTATCATGTGTACAGTACTACAGATGTTTGCGGCTCTTATTATTTTAGCTTTTTTTTTTTTGTTTGTTTGTTTGTTTCTATTCCAGGATGTTATCCTGTGAACTGAGATGTTCAAAAAACCTCAATTGAATGACAACAACAAAATATGCCAAACCAATTTATCAAAATATACCTTCTCTGTTTGTTTCCAACATGTTTTAGTTAGTTTAGGGGTTTAACGGACCCCATCAGACAAAAATCAAGACAACTGCTCTGTGGGCTACAGCTCCGACACGGTTTATTTAGCCTATATTTGTTTACATTTTGGCAAATTGGCCCCATTAAGTATACCGAATCAGCTATTAGCAGCTCCTGTTTGCAGTGTCTCCATTGCTATGCAGAAAGCTATCTCTGTTTTACTGTATTATTGAAGAAAACTTTAAATTGTGATGACTCTCAAGCAAGTTCTGGAGTCATAAGTGGCATTTTTTTCTATTATTTCTAAGCAGATGTATAGACATTTATTGGCGATGGACATTATATTCTTGGCACTACAAGATAGGCAAAGTGGAATAACACCTTCCTACAGGTGGCACGACAGATACAAGACACAGTTTCCAAATGGCTGAGTTTTTCAACCATGCTCTCAGGATAAAATTTTATGCCATATTTATTTTTAAAAACAACCTTTTTCATTGTTTGGCCCACAGTCAATGGATTAGGATGTATCTATGTAACCAAAGACACGTTTAAAAGGGCTATTTGAACGTTTTCTCTGCTACTGAATGTGGGAGCGGGTGTTGGTGATTGTCTCTTGACGAGCATCATCCATCGTTATATTTATAAGACAAGAGGTTACAATGCGCCCTCTGAGCAGCGCTACATCTTCAGGGCAAACTAGAGTCTACAGTGAGTCGCTATCAGAAAGTGAAAAGATGGGCTGATACAGGCCGGGGCTAGCTCGTTAGCATGCTAACTTTAGTAGAAGAAAAGATGGAACAGAGACAAGAGCTAACATTGGCGTTGTTTTCCACCACTGGAGACAGCTCTTGGGGAGTAAAGGAATAACGTTTGATACTGAACTCTCAAAGTTTCTTCTGTGTTAAGTAAACAACTGTTACTGCTAATGTTAGCTATGTAGCAGTAGCAGAAATTACAAATAGGTCCTTTAAAAATGCTAATTTAAATTTTATGAAAATTCAATAGATTAAAGACAGTCATTTATTTTGAAAAATGTGAATGTTCAGTTTCAGTAGACAATAAGCGGAAGCAAAAAGTCCAACCAAACTATGCATTGCACTTTTTAATGAAATGTAAAATTGTTTGTAGCTTAGTTTTCTTGGACATGATGAATGCATTTCCTTCCTCATGAGACATTTAAGAAGTCAATTTAAATAAATTTTATATCATGCATTGTTTACATCCACGTTAGCTTGTTTGCAGTCCTCTTCAGTGCATTTGCTGGCACACTGCTGTGTTTCTTGACATGACACTTCTGCCTGTCAATCAGTGGAATAGTGTGAAACTATCGGCAGAACCATCTATGGCAGCGCACACCAGCATGTGCCTCCTCGTGCATGTGAGAGGAAGAACAACACAACGGTGACCCACTTGTAAAAACATTGTTCTATATCACCACTGGTAGTTAAAACAATCTTCATCTGATATCCTATTGGAACAAACATCATGTTTCCCCAGTAAAATATTCACATGAAGGAAGTAAAGGAGCAAATTTATGGGATCTTTAAACTGCAAGCGTGACCAGACCCTTGGAGACAACAGCTTGCACGCACACACACACACACACACACACACACCCAGTCTCACAAAGTGTACGCTCAATCATGCATCTCGGTGGTGTCACATACACTTAACAATGCAGCCCATCATTTACTGTAGATTAATCCTCGTTCCATACAGTGTCGGGACCTGCGCTTTACCTTGTTTTAGCGTCATTAGAGGGAATAGATTGAAGAGCACAGCAGAGTGTGGGACAAGCGAGGACAAAAGAGCAGGGAGGTGAAGATATATCCAGTAAATGGTATATAATATTGCGTGGGGAGGCACGGAAAACTGGGTGAGGTAAAAAAAAAAAAAAAAAAAAAATGAAATGAAATAAAAAAATAACAAAAAAGAACCTTTGACAGATGAAAGCAACAGTGAATAAGACTGGAACACATGAGGTGAAGAGAGACAAAGAGAACGCGATGTACCAGGTTAGATTTTAACACCTTGGTGTTCCGGTAATCCTGCAATATGTGATGTTAGATGGTACTGTAGGTCGCAGGAACAGGGCGGACTGGTTGAGATGGTGGAAAAAGACAGGATTCGAAGTAGCCGTGTGAAAGAAAGTGACATGAAAGGTGCACAAGAATAAAGACAGAGAGGTGCAGAGATTGAAGTTTCCTCCTTTAATGAACCCTACAGCATTGGCGCTCCCCCTCCATGCTGCAGCGTCTAGCCTCTGGCCTTGCTGTCAAGACCATGTCCAAGCTATACAGAGCAGCAGTGACAGCTGTGGCAAGCCTGCTTTGGAGTCCGAGAGTGCAGCAACAGGGTAGATAATGACCCCGCCAATCTACTCCCACCGCCCCGTCTGCCTCCCCTGGCCTCTGCGCAGGGCACAGAGGGAGGCCTAATGAGCACACTTTTCTGAGCAACTTCCACTGAAGGCAAATGCATTAATTCTTGATTCGCTGCCACCTTTTATTGTGCTCAGTCTTCCGAGGGAGCGAAGATGAGTCAGGGTGAGAGAGAGAGTCACTAATGCATGTTTCAGAAAAAAACAAAACAAAAAAAAAAAACAGACAAAGTGGAGGAGACAGGGCACAGAAATGATGAGATGGTGAGCGAGATCTGCATCATTGTGGAGCAGCAGCATGACAGAGAGCAAGAGAGACAAGGCTGAGAAGCGCCAGTGATTGCGGGATTTAATGATATCGAGGTAAACAGCTTAACCAGTTAAAAGGGGATAGCTGTTCGTTATCTGGCATAATTAATTAATGTTTACCTCCTTAAAATCCCGACCTAGGTGCAGCCCAAGGAAAGATGTGGAATGCTTCTTCATTTGGGCCGTCAGCGTTACAAAGAGTAGCGGTAATCCAAATCAGCTCTGCCAAGGACAGCTGCTTCATCACAATTATAACAAGGTGTCTGCCTGCTGCGTCCATACCTGCGGCGCTTTTAAACAGGTCGAGGCTAATCAATCCGCAAGCTCTTCTTGCCGGCAGCGACGGCCTCACTTTTCTCCAGGAGATGTTTGATGTTAACTAAAGTTCCCTCCGTTGTTCCATTAGTGAGATTGGGTTCAGCGTGGCTGAATGGAAGCTTGGTGGTGAAATGATTCCTCATAACAAAAGCTTCGGGGAGATGCGTGAAGAGAGAAATCAAGTTAGTGGTGTCAGAGTTGTGTTTAAATGGTGACAGATAATAGCAATTTTTGTAGGGTTAGACTGAGCTCATTTTTACTCCCATTACCTCCGGGTGAAAAATACAATTACAGCCTCCTCTACAGAGGCAAAATCATTTAATGTTTTTTTTTTTTTTTTGTAGTTTAAACTGCCTGGCATGTGAGCATATCTTCAAACAACAGGTTATCTATTTTATTCTGTGTCTTATTTCCACATATTTGAGTTCGTTTCATCTGTGGGAGTATTTTTATTTTTTTTTTTTCAATACATCTGATGATGAATGGTCTGTTGATGCCCTGAGAGATCTTTACCTGCAAGACACTGTATATCACATCAAAAGCAAACAAAACACAAACGCACTATCAACTCAACCAGGAATTGTACCGTAGGCCCCATACATCACACTATTTTAAGGCGCGCACACATTTCAGACAGAACAAATAAAAGCTGAGCCCCCAAGGGAGGAAGGAGTATGAAATATCCAGAAACAGCTGCTGCCTTTATGCTCACAGTAGTAACCATTGTTTATCGCCTGCCCAGCATAAATTAACAATCCCCATTGCTTTCCACGAATTGTATGAAACACTCAAGGATGCCATTTGGGCAAAAACACATCTGACATCTGAATGACAAATATGTAACAAGCATGTGTTTATTCACCTTATTGGGGCAGCTGCCTGGGTTTTTTTTTTTATTTCCAAAACCCCAGCCGCTTTAAAGAGTCAGTTCAACCAAATCACCAGAAAACAGTATCTAGCCATGCAGATAGCCACCTGTGAAAGCTGTGCTGCCACATTTCAGGCACTGAAAAAAAAAATAAAAAAATAAAGGGTTTCAGAGATGTTTCCGTAAACCTTCCTGTGAACACACAGAAAGTGGTTCTCAGACTGACAACAAAGCAACAGGGATGTTGTGTTTGGACAGACACGTTCAATGTTTAGTCACACTTTTAGATGTAACTTCCAAATATTTGAACGCCACAAATGGAATTCTATTCACCTCTACTGTATTGGGATGGAGGCAGAAGCCTGGACAAATAAAACCCACACCACTGGCACAGAATGATGCCAGTACAAGTAATAGTGCGGTCAGACCAGATATTGCCAGGCTAATGCCGGCCTGCCAGAAAATACTGTGGGTGGGAAAACTGTTGGAGCTACCATGGGTAATGGACTAACCACAGCACTCTGATGTTACACCTTCTTATCAAGCTTTTTATTGTCATTTCCCTCTGTCATTGTCCTTGTCCTCCTCTCACTGCAGCCAAACAGCATCCCTCTCTCTTTGCATTCTTTTGCCGTGCAACTACATAATCGGCAATAAAAAAAAAAAAAAAAATTCTGAATGAGCAGACAATCCCAGCTCCTATCTCAAACTTTCTGGACAGTGGAGAGGATTGATCAATTTAAAGATTGTGTGAAGCAAACAGGGTGGGATCTTGAATCTAATCATGCCATTCTTCAATGAAACAAACAAGGAGCAAAGTCCAGTTTGACCACAGGATTACAACATTTTTTTTTTCCCCTCTTCAACATCTGATTCCCACAAACAAAATTTGAAATTCCAGTCCCAGCTGACTTTGGGCGAGGGTGGGATACATCCCTGTCTGTCACAGCTGTCTGAGCTTAGCATGTTACATTTGCTAATTAGTACTAAAGACAACGTACAGGACACTTGGAATGACACTTTCGCAGGTGTATGGTAATAAACCAAAGTGAATGTGAAAATATTAAACTGATGGTGAAAGTTATAAGAGTTCATAGTTGACGAGACATTTCATTGCTACTGGAAAAGTTGGAGCTCACCAGTCGTTTGGATTCATCATGTGGGAACCATGGACATACCAAATTTGTACCTTACACACCTAGTAGATGTTGAGATATTTCACTTGCTAAGTGAAAAATCTAACCTGCTGTGGCTCTAAATGAAAAACCCAGGGGATCACCAAAGTCATGATTCATCCTCTTGTTGCTATGGGTATCTGCACCAAATTTTACAGCAATCCATCCAAAAAACACTTTACAAAAGAAAGTCAGAAATGTCACCCTTACAGTGGCGGCAGCTGATCACCGAAGTGAATAGGCCCTGATCATCTGGGGAGCATGAATATCTGTATTAAATTTCATGGTAATCCATCAAATTCACAGAATGACGCTGCCATCCCGAGACCCATGCTGGTGGCTAAGGCTAAAAATCCAATTACACGTCAGGTTTTGGGCATCACAGTGTCATAGAACCTCGACCACAAGACCCTGGTTAGGGCTGTTGTGTCAGCAGCCATTCACTTTTCTGAGGTGTCCCTGGACACGACACTCAATCCCCACTTGCTCTAGTTCCTCCTACAATCTTAACTCTTTTTAATTTCCCTAAGGGGCTCAACGAAGTATCACATTGTCATTGTCATCATCACACACTCCAAGAAACCCAGTGAAACTGCAGAGCAGCCTGAGGTAATCGACAAAGTATGTTAGAGGACCTATGGCAGCTCCATAACCATCTCCAGCACTTCCTTATCAGTCTTTTAAGTTGCTGATGTGCAATTGGACAGACTGCAAATGCTCCCTACAGTGACTGGAGCTGAAGCCCTCTGGAAAGCCTTCTGCTCCAGTGTCTCCTCACTGCTCAACATATGTGGCAATAGATCAAGCACCTGTTTCTGCCTGTCACATCTGCGCTCAAACCTCTGTGGCTCTTATCTGGCCGACAGTTACAGATGACCATGCATCCGGAGGCTGATGCAGATGATGAATGAATGGCTCCGTGTGTTACTTTTCTCTCTCTTACAGTCTTCAGATGAGCAGTGCGGGGAGTTATTATTAAACCACAGCATCACTACAGCCTGTCCAGTGGTTGAGAACACTCTGCTCTGATTAAATAAACCAAGGAGCATCACACACATTTCCCACTCTCGCTTCATTTCCTACACTTTCTTCTCCTTCTTGCACTCGTCTTTGTCATAGTTTTCATGTTCTCTTTTCATTAGGCCTGACATCTGTAAAGTGAAAGCCAGGCTTGGGATCTACAGAGCTGGCACAGCACCACTTTGCTGTCTTGACAAGAACTCTGAGAGGAGAGCACAGGGAGAAAGATTTACTCATTCTGTTTGCAGCAAAGGGGATGGGCTCCCTACTCTGGCTCCCTTTGATTGTAATCCTATCTAGGCCAGCACAAGACACTGGAGACTCATTCCCTGAATCTTCGTTTGCATGGATAAACAGGAGATGAGGTCCAACAGTATGGAATGTTTTTGCCTTTCAGCAAATTTTGTAAGTGCTGCGATGCATCCTACCAAAAACTTCACACAGATAAAACTTCTTTCATTGTTATTTTGTTGTTGCTGTGGGGTATAATGTTGTTGTAAAGCATTCTGCTTCTTCCTCTGCTTCAGAAAATGCTATCTTTAGATAAGTGGTGTGCATAAGTTGTTGCTGTACTGATGCAACTAGCACTAATGCCCTTGAAGGAATTGAAATACACATCTTTATGCACTCTGTGTAGACAGTCTACATAGATGCTCTATAAACTATCAAAGCTAAGGCAGAAATACAGCAATTCTCACATTCTCACCCTGGGAGCCGCAGTTTAAAATCGGTTTCAGCAGGACAATCGTGCCGAATTCTGCTGTAATATATTTGTGAGACAGTTTGATTTAATTTGTTTGCAGTTTTTGTAGATTTCAATCAAATCCAAAACCATGGCAGTGTGAAATGAAAGTATGAATTATTCATAAATATACACTTGCAGATCACAAAAGTCTCGGGGCCTTGTGTAGTCAGTAGCCTCGCTATTCCCCTCACCAGCAGCATTAGAGCCTGTACATCAGCCTGACACACTGATCTGCAGGGGTTCGTTTTCAAGTCAGGTCTCTCACAAAAGCCTCGGAAGTCCAAATATTTTCAACATTACCGCGCTCCGTGTCAGCACAGTAGACGCCACAGCGTGTATTGGTTGCTGGCGTGTTTAAGCCATCGAGAGCTCGGAGACTCGGCAGAAATATACAAGCGGCTTCTTCCTTCCACTCGCCAGTGAAGTCATTTAAAAAGTAATGAAGAGAAGACACGTGCAAGTCTATCTCACGCACAGCAAGCGTGATCACCATAGCGTGGCTCCATCATGCATATGCAGCCCTCATGCATAAGATTTGCAGTTTCTCTCTCTTCTTCTCTTTTTTTTTTCCTTTTACTTCCCTGTTGGGGAAGCGTCTTCATGAGTGCCATTGCAATGACATGGTGTGTCATGTGACATAGTTGTTCATCCCATTTGTCCTACTTAGCAACAGCATAGAGTTATTTAACATCTTAAAGAGCTCACAATGTCATCATCTAATCAAGTGTCATATAAAAGAAAAAAAAGATACAGTACATATGATTTTGATGACGTCAAAAAGAGCTGTTAGTATTAATTCCCTCATCAATCTTTCAATCAATTTAATTTCTTAAATTCCCATGTTTTATTTGAAGTGTTGATCCATAAGAAGATATATTTGTGGTTTTAAGAACCAAAATACATCTCAATGTAGTTTTAAATCTGCTCTCTCAGACCTCTCTCTGGAGCTCTTCTAACAAAATGTCACTGAACCAATCAGAAGAGAGGAGGCTCTGAGTCTCTCTTCTGATTGGCTGACTGTTTTCTGAGTGATCCTATAAAAATATAGCAGATTTCAGGTAAACACTCAGAGAAACCAAATCCTGCAAGGTTGGATGGTGGGTTTGGATGGGCTGTGCTTGGGGCGTGGCACAGGGTGGTGGCTGCTTTGTTGTGAAATCACAAAGTTCCAGAAGTCCTGACGGCTGATTTTAAGGCTCAGTTTCTGAATACAGGCTGTGTGCATTTCTCTGTGGACTGAGGCTTTGGTACTTTCACAGTATTAATATAGAACCTAGACCTGCTTTATAATGAAAAAAGACATGAAAATCTCACTTTATACAAAATGGGACCTTTAATTTTAGAATCAATAATAAATGTGAAAGACTGTCAGGAACACCACTGAAAATGGGTTTATTGGGTTTATTGTAGCTGAGCGTTAGTAAGAAGTATGTGAATTGTCTTATTTTTAGTAGTTATTAAACTTTCCATAACTCAGTGTCATTAGTTTGTATGATGTGAATTAAATGTAGCTTTTACTTTTTCTTGTTAGGTTTACTTATAGTTATGTAATTTCACATGACGTGTCCTGTGTTTATGTTGAAATGAGGATTTGTTTTTGTTTTTTTTCCAAATTTGTTTCTTGTCACTAAGACCAAAAGTCTTCAGCCACACTACAGGCTGTGTTGGATATAGAGGAGCCTGCGCAAAATTAACTAACATGCTGATGTTAAGTGAGCAGGAAGTTCACTATCTTAGTCTGGCATGCATTCCAATATTTGTAAACTAGCACCTCATTAACTGAGGCTGATAGGAATTTCAGTAGTTTTGCAGGCGTTTGGTCATCAACAACATATTAATCTAAAGGTGGTGCTAGTCAGAGGATCACATAGGATTCATCAGGGGACTGTGACTGTCTGATGAAGTGATAATTTTGTAGAAAAAGTTGCTGTTCGATCGAGTGACCATAATTAGCATCTTTAGAGTTATGTTAGTGCCAACATGAAAAGGAAGTTGCCAGATACAGATGTTCAAAATTAATATTTGATTTTAATTCTATCTCATAATGTCCAAATGTGTCCCATAGTGTATTTGTGATGTGCAGTACCCTGGAATAAAGACAGAAGAAGAAAGAGCAAAGTCAAAACCTGGGGAGTATTATAGATGCATTTCAGAGAACATTAGGCCAGTAGATGAAAGTCAAGTTGTGAGTGGTATCATGATCGCTGGAATAAAGAGATGAGGAAAAGCAGCTCAATAACATATCGACACGATCCCTTAATGTCTTTCAGAGTACAAACAAGTGCTGCAGCCCTGGGGGCACGCTCCCTGCTGTGGCTCGTGTTAAATGGGATGCCTTGACATTTTCAGTTTTTCAGTCTTAATTTCAAATGCTTGTAACATTAAAGCGGAAAACTTGCATAATTTGAGTTTTATTGATGCTAAAATTGCTATCTTTTACTTTCCTAACTATCTACCGAGGTGCAGAACGTTAATGACTTTTGCCTTCAATCATAAATGCCAACAATGCAAATACGCTGCTTGTTAATTGAAATCCCTGCAAAGGGAAATCAATAATTCCTAATTTATGCCTGCGAGCCAATGAAAATAACTGATGCCATCTTATCTTGCAGCAGCTGTGGTCAGTATTTTAATATCAACTGCGAATCACAAGTCTATTTGGATGTGAAAGGGGTTACATGTAACAAACCCCCCGAGAATCATCACTGTACTCTAGCAGCTATTCTAGCCCCCTACTTTGTTTTGTTAATGTTAGGGTAGTCCTGACCAATGGAAGACCACATGCTCTGTCCTTGTAAGTATTTCACAATCAAAACAAAGGTTCTGAATGGAATATCACTTAAAAGCTGCTCTCCAAATGATCTCATGTTCTGTTTTCTCCCCACTCTCCATAGATCATTCAAAATATATCAGGAGTGAAAAGGGAAAACCGATTGATCTAACGTATATGTTATTAATGTCTCAAGACATTTTAGGCTCTAATGGGGTCATGAAGATTTTATAGAACATAAAAGACCAATTATCCAATTATTGGATATAGTGTTTATATCACGATAATAACTTCTTAGGTGTTTAGGATGATCACTCAGTTGCTCTAAATGAAAAGCTAAATACAAACTGTTATCAGAAAATATGGAGTGAAAGGTCCACCCTTTGTAGCCCCCCAAAGTTTAATCTTTACTTCAGCCATCTACGCAAAGAGAAGACATGTTGTGTTCTACAGTGGGTTGCACTAGCTTTTTATAAATTCATTTGTACAGTAGGTTGTGTTTGCAATTGTAAGATCTCAGTAATCCCTGACTAGCCTCAAACTGGTGATTTACCAAATTGATTTGCACCATTAAAACTTAAAGAATGATTTAACTGGTTGCTGGAAAACATCCATAGCACTTTTTAATCAAAATCAATCAATTATGTGTTTCAGAAGCCACTGTGACATCATGATCTTTAACTTTTTATGCACATATGCATACATGAAGAAATATACAGTTATCCATGATGTTTACAGCAAACCCACGTGATGTAATATGAAAGCTTCATTTCAATTAAGTGTCAGGTCTGCTATGCAAACCATATTCATATTCATTACCCAATTCATTGCCAACTTTACTCCTCACTTTAAAAGATCAAACATTAGCAAGGTAACTTTGTCAGTTGGTTCAGTTAGCTACCCAGCAGTTACAGCTGGCAGTTACTGCCTGTAAATACTAAGTAACAACTGATCTCTACAGAAGAACTGGTTTATGTGGTGCAGAGTGTTTTTTATGCATTCTGCTATAGTTAAGTTAAGTTTCTCATTTGTGCACTGCATGTGCACTGCTGCTATGTGTCAGCAGTCTACATTAAGCTTAGGCTGGTTTCAACACAAATCTTCAATACTTAGATGTTTATTCTTGAACTGAAGGATGAATTTCAAAGAAAATAGTCCCTCATAATAATGTGTTGGTGAGGTTTGACCTGTGGTGACTATAACCACTTTAGCTGGTGAGAAATTCTTGAGGTAGGCCTATTTTAATTGCCATTTTGCTGCATGAAAACTGCCCTTTAATTTCGAGTTGAAATTCTTACTGTAGCCTATAACAACTCAGTGGGAGAAAAGTAAAAGCAGTTGGTTGCAGAGGAGGGTAAAAATATATACGCTAAAATGAAATATGATTCAAAATTATGTTGGAGACAAATATCTGTAATCAGGATCCTTCAGCAGAAGCTGTTCCACCTCTTTCTTGCAGATATTTTCTCTTCTCTTCTATTTCAAAACACCTTTAAGTGTTTTCTTTTCTTTTTTTTGTTTGTTCTTAATATAATCTTTGTTGGCCATTGGGGTTAAAGAACCACTTCTAATAATATCTATTACACTACAAAACTTACATTTTTACATATTTAGTGTCAAAGTAATTCAAGTGTTAAATGTGCCCAATTTATGTAACAAAAACTCAATGATCAGTAGAATAAATCAAAAGCTCATTATGCACAGAGCACTGAACACCGCACTGAGCTGGGAAATGAGTTGTGCCGTTTTCTCGCTTTCAGCATGTACACTGTAACAATTAGTGGAAAAACCCATCTGCAGTCGGCACACTAAATGCCTGTTCCTCAGACGTAAGATGTCCTTGTTTATTCCACCTTGGAGGTGACTTCTCATCGGTGTCGCTGCATTTAAAACATTAATATTACATGTAATAGTAACACCAGTGGAGTGTTTCTGGGGATAAATCCTGGAGTTCCTGCTGTGAAGTACAATTTGGGAGAAATGTGTCCTGATGAAGGTAATGAAATGATGTGCATCCGGACTCCTAGCTGTTTCAATGCTGTACCACAGGCAATGGTGTGTTTCAACTCCTTTTTTCATTCACTTTCCTCCTTCCACACAGCTGTTCTACCAGATTACACATTTAGATTGAATCCCTTTGAGTGTTGTGTGTTTCATCAGCGTCACTTTTTAAGGAAGACTTTTTCTGAGAGGTTTTAAAATTTTTCAGTCAAACTGCACAACCTTTTTCAACCTTTTTCTCACCTCTATTTTTCAGAAACAGACTCTGGTTGATAGTATCAGAGAAATCGGATGTAACCACATGTGTCCGCTCAATGGATGGGCTGATTTCTGTGTAAAAGACTACCGTGACTGTAAGGTGGAAGCGAAAAAATAAGAAGAAACTGTACTAAATGTGTGAAATTACAGATTCACTGGGCAGAACAGCCAGTCAGACAGATCTTTCTCAATGACTGCCTCCGATGTCGAAATGTCAGCATTTTCATTCGGCCAAACTGCCGGCAATAAAGGTTAACAAGTGCAAATATTGTTGGACATACAGCAAAAACTTGGGCATCAGGGCCTTTGGATGCATGAAGATATGAGTAAATGTGTTTTATTCAAGCTGAAGACAAGAGTAAACCACAAATTATATACTGTCATCTGTGCATTTAGAACATGCCCCCCATTTCTAGGCTTCTACTGCAAATTACGCACATTATCAAGTCAAAATGTTCTGTTTCACCAGCATTCTAAAGGCATATATTCATCCACAACTATATTCCTTTTGATATTCAGTTTGACACTTATTTGCAAATGTTCTTCGCTACAATGCCATGTGGCTTTAATTTAGCCTGAGATAAGTGAAGAGCTCTGCGTAAAGGGATATCAGTGTTTGAATGAGGACGCCTGATTGTAGCTGAAGACAGAAAATGTAGCTATCATCTCAAGAGGATTTAAGAGCACCTGGCCCTGCTCTCCTTCCGAGATGCAAGTAAATGACCCTTTTTTCACATAATACAGAGGAGCCCGCTCATTGTAAGCAATTTTATTGAAAATGCTGCATAGTATTATCACGAGACAATTGGGTCTGCGCTGAATTCGGGGAAGGTTATCAGGCGAGCCGAAACTCAGCAGTTCCATTTCGAACATTAATCATTCTGATTATTTCTCAACAAAGAATTTAGGCTGGAGACGAGGTGGTGCAGGGATTTGCCTCTCATTAGCCAAGGAAAAATGATGTCTGCTCTAGTGGAAAAAAAAAAAAAAAAAATCCTTTCTCTTTTGGTGAACCTGCATGAACGTCTGGACCGTGAAAATTGAGCAACAACAATGGTCCTCCTGCCAAAAGCCCTCATTTGTTCGGCTGCACAACATTGAGCTGGTGATTTCTGTCCATCTGTTCCCCAGCACAGCCCGATATTCAAGCTAATCACCATGACTGCTATCATCAGCGCCGGTCATTCAGGAGGGCTGATCCGCTGAACTCCACACAAAGGCAAGAACACGAACTATGTGTTCTGTGGGCCATTATAACAATTCAGCAGGTGTGGACGGGGTGGAAAAGCTAAAGAAATCTGGATGGAGTAGCATCAGCAGCAGCACTGTTTCTCTGGGGTTTAATTATGTCTTCTTTCTCCATGTTTGTTGGACAAACAGCGCAAGCAGATTGGATATTATTGCATTTGTATGAGGGAAAATGAATATGCTCACATTTCAATATTCATGAATTGAGTGAGGCAAATTGGGAATTTATCCCTGTTATCCACAAGCACATGTAATGAATGCTGACAGTGTTTACCATATGGGAAGTTACATAGACTCAAACACATAAAGGAATTTCAAGGTAATCAAATATTCAACCTTTATGGAGAGAAATGATGTGCTATATTCTGCATTACACAACAGGTAAATTGTCATCCGACAGCATGTAAACTTAAATTTACATGCACCTTATTCATAGTACTGAAACTTTGCAAAGATTCGGGTTGTTGCTAGGAATTGAATTTATTAATTAACTTGAAAGAAAAGGAGTGAAGCAGCCATTGTTTTAATGTAGTATAAAGTGTATTATTGACATTACTGACACCAGAATCTTTACGAAATCCCTTAAAGAAGAGGGAAAAAGACACTGAATACAGGAGAAGTAAAAATAATCAATTATATCTTGATGTGAAAATAGCAGATAGACAGTATTGTCTCCACCTCATATTTCAAAAAGGAGTCAGACCATTCAGATGTCTGGCAAAAAGGATTTCAAAGAGAAAGGAAAAACCTCTCTTGACAGGCAAGGTCTGATTCCCTTTCAAATATCCTCTGCTTGACAGCACACATTACGCTATTGTTCCTCCCCTTATCTGTCATTCGAATCAGTCCTTCTGTCAAATTTTAATCCCCCTATCTGTCGCAGGACAGCTAAATGGCTTCCTCCCCATGGGTTTGATGTCACCGCTGCCCTTTAGAAACAGAACCAAACTTCCAAAACGTAGCTGAAACGGAGAGTACCATAAACCGTGATTGTGAGCGCTGCTGACATGTCAGAGCTTAGCTGAGGCATATCTCCTTTCATCTTTTTTTCATTCTCATCACAGGTTCCTGTGTATTAGCTTTTGTAAAGACCTCTGTCTGAAGTATAACCATTATATACACAACAATGTCATGACCTCATGTTCATGATGTAGTCCTGTTTAATATTGTGCTCTATTAGTCTTGTAGCTAGGTTAGCTGAGCTTAGCTTATTGCTAATTTTCTACTTTTATCATCAGTATTCCTGAAGAGAAAACAGCAAAACAGCCGATGAAGGTTTACTTTCCATATTATATATAAGTCGCAAACCATTAGCAGTTGGTGTAAGACACTGAAAGTTTGGTGATTTTACTGAAATTTACCTACAGAAGAAAAAAAAACATGCCTCCCTCAAACAAACTAAAGGCACAGTTAGTTAGCTACATCATTTTAACTTTGTTTTTGTCCTTACCTATGAAACTCAGCGTCTTCTCCTAACTTCTAGTTATAATGTTCAGGACATAATTAGTCATATTTGATGTGTCGCTGCTCACGTAATTGTTGCCAGGCTATATAAGCTTAGCTGTACCTTTCGAGAGTAGCAGAAAATGCTAACCTGTTTTCCCAAGGGGACACACTGGTCACACTGCATGTGCACATCTATTAGACACAGGTGAAAATAAAATGGTTATGGTAGGCTCCTGCTACAGTTGCTAGACTAGCCAGGCTGCAGCTGCTAGCTAGCTTATTGGCTAGCAAACAATGTTTTCCTCTAGTTTTGTCTCTTAATAATTTAACTTTTTCATTTTTTAGAGAATACAAAAACAAAAGTAGAAGCAGTTAAATGTTTACATATAAGCTAGAAAATGTTTCAAAGATGAAGTACCACTGTTTTGCAAAAGTAAACAAAACTTCCACAGTGTGGGAAAACTTTGATAATCTAAACTGTATAGATGCTGTTGATGATTCTATAATGTATCGTTGAGTTGACCTCTTGATAATCAAGGCCAAAGAAAAATATCCAAAAATCTGTTCAAACTTATTGTTTATCTGAAAATATTGTCTTCTCAGACACATTCAGATTTTCAGCAGCCAAAATGATTAGTGAGTGGGAAACATTTGCTGTGTTGGAACCTTTTCTGCACAACCTGCGTAAACCAAAAGCAGATTCCAGCATCCCGGCTGTGTGGTCATTAAAGAGTCTGGACCTGGATCTGGGTAGCGACAGGTGTGAACACTTGTCATATCTGGTCCCAGGCTGTATAATTGAATGTTGGCAGGCTGAGGACAGGTGCATGAGCTAAGTGACTGGGAGAGCTAGCCTTTCAACCACCCTGTCACTTAGACTTTAATAACCCGCAATAGTGAACACACTAAACTGTCTCACATGATTATCATTCGGTAGGTGTTATTATTTACATAATTTGCACTACTGTATGTATTAATGAGCACACTTTATGCAATATTTGTATGACTAATTTTAAAATCTGATAATATTTATATGTCCTTGTTTAGTAAATATGTCAAAATATGAACCTGGAGATTATATTTTAAAATCTTTTTCATTTCTCTTGTGTTGCAAAACAGATAAAAATAAGTGATTAAACACTTACTGTTATTGTTTTGTGTCCACTGATAGAACTCCATAACAACTTTGTTGGGGTGTTTGTCATGCTGCTGCATACAAAAAGCTACTAGAATTAGTGTTTAGTTTCATTCAAATTAGTGTCTATGTAAGGGTTTTGCAAGTTAGACATTGTTTTGCCCCGTGGAACAAAATGGGCTCATACTCCCTAATGGTTGGTATTTTAGTTTTAATTAAAAACCCATTAAATATATGCCTTATTTTGTTTTATTTAATAGTAAAATGAAAAAAAGGGCAGTTTAAAGGCAGCTGCATGCAATAAAAAAACATCTATCTAACTATCATTAGATCTTTATTGGATTTAGTTTTGTTTTATATCTGTAACTACTGCATGTATTTGTTTTTGTCAGTCCCTTGTCATTTTTCATTTTCATGTTTGCTGGGAAGTTATTTCCTACTTTACTCCAACTGTGACCTGTTTGGCAGGTGCAATCAGCATATGTTATCCTTCCATCTGGTGCTGGATAATATCGCAGCAATATTGCTTTCCTCTCAGTGACTGCATGCCATCAGTGTCATGTAGAAACCTTCCTTTTCTAGAAAGTTAACTTTTTAATAAAAAATAAAAAAAATGTTGATTTAGCCCATCAATCGCTTGGCTCAGCTCCAACATTATGAAACCTTTTCTGCGCGTGGAAGATAATGTCTGCTGTCAACGGCAATAAAAGAGAAAATAAACTGCCAAAAATTTGAGGTGCCAGGGTTTTGCAGGACACTAGCAATGATGAGTGCGGAGCTGTTTGTAATTTTCCACCGTGAACCTTTCAAGCCATTATTCATCAGCACAGTTCTGTGGCTTGAAAGAAATTGCAAGTTATTAACTCTGCTCTCAGAAAAATGAATGTGTCTTCCTCAGAAATGCTAAGCCATGAGAAAAGCATTATATAAAATCACAGTTTAATCCTCCTCACTGATGTAATCAGTCGAATGGCACACATCTGAAATCTGATGCTGGAATTGGGCTTTCTCCAAAGTACACTCAATGCTCTGGACCTCTGATGCCAGCCAGCCAGGCAGCTGTGTGTTCTGCACTTTGTGCCAGATGCTCTGAGCTCAGCACATGGTGGCCCTGGATAACAGTGGATATGGGGCATTGATTAGGTCTAAGCACACTGCACCATACTACAGACACATTTCCTGATGTGGATTAAAAAAAAAAAAACCTTTTCCCTCTGCTGAATTAAATCCATATTAGAAAATTTCAGCTGTTCGATATGCTCCCTTTGGCTCTGTCCAGCGTCTGGAAACTGGGCTGTCTGTGGTCTCTGGCTGCCCTGAATTTCTCTGCAGCTTGAAAACCAGTGGAAAAATGGAATGCTTTTCATACAGCTGCCCTCACTGTATGGCTAAATGGCAAGATGAACTTTAACTGCTAATTCTACCATTTGCACATTGCTGTCTTTGAATTCGTGACAGTGATAGGTGAGAGAGAGATTAAAAGATGAATATCAGTAAAAGGGAAACGGGAAAAAGGGAATGTTATTTATGTATGGAAACCCATTTCTGTCAAGAAAAAAAAATAATGCATGGAAGGGTAAGTGTGATGAAAATAAAAATACTTATGGGGAGTCAGGATTTTGACTCACTAAGTCACACTTACAAGATAACAAGTCAAAATTATGGGATAGTGAGACAAGAATTGTGTCTTAGTAAGTTAAAACTTTGATTTACAACAGATTGTGAGATAGTATGACAATATATTGACTTAGAAACTAACTCAACTACTTTGTCTATCTTGTAATTGACTTGCTGTCTTATCATTTCTGATGTCCTCAATAAAAAAAAAAGATTCTTTGTCTCAAAATTGTGTGAAGTATCATAACTTTGTCTTAATGTAATTTGCATACATTTGCATACTCAAACGAAAAAGCTTATAACAGAAGAACTTTAAGGCCAAAATCAATCTTGCTATCTTAGAATTTTCACTTGAGACAATAAAACATGATTGAGTGTCTCAGAATTTTGATTTAGTGAATCAAATCACATAAATCAGATTTTGAGTTAGTACTTCAAAATCAAGCCATTATCATGTAGAATGTTTCATCAATTTAAACCAAGAAAAAACACAGCGTTGCAGGTGTTTATTTGAAATTTCATGCAAAGCCTATTACTGACCCCAAAAATCCTCTCCCAACAGCTGCGGTGGCAACACCGAAAAAAACCATGCAATGTCGCAATGTGATTTGCAATGTCAGTTGCAATAATTATTTCAAACTATAAAGCACAGCAACCCAGATGTCACTTGTGTTCAGCATGTGGGGGAGAGAGGCAGCGCTTCAACGGGGAAAAATTCATTCTCTGATAAGCTGTCATGTATCATCAGTCTGGTTTTCATCCCATTCCAATAGTTATTTTGTGATACAGGTTTGACTGTCCCTTTCTGTGTCCGCTGATCCCCTCAGCCTGGCTTCTTCTTCAATTAGACATCCCAGAATGCCTTTGTATGTGTACTGTGCAAGTCAAACTGTAGTACAGAGCGGTGACAAATATAAGGGAAGGACCAACATTGAGTGTCTCTGTAAGGTGTTGGGCCACCATGTGCTGCCAGAACACCTTCGATCCATGCTCCTTGTCATTGTTTCTGCAAGTCTCTGTGCTCTACTGAAGGGTGAACATCATTCCTCCATAAGATATTCCTTCATTTGGTGTTTTGATGATGGTGGTGGAGGACGCCTATAGGTGATCAATTGGTTTGAGATCTGGTGGCTGCGGAGGCCGTGGCAGATGATTCACATCATGTTCATACTCAAACTATTCAGTGACTCCTCGTGCCCTGGAGGCAAATTCAACCTCCATGTGTCTCCTGAAATTGCGCCCTTATGGCAGCCGGCCTACCGGACCTTGGTTGTCATGGTTACAATAATAAATACAACAACTGTTACAATGGTTACTATGATAACGGGCATGGCTTGCTTAAGTTTAGGAAAAGTTCGTGATTTGGGTTAAAATAAGTACTTCATCAACATAAGACGATCTTTGTTGTTATGGTTACAATAATAACAACGTGGTTAACTTTGCCCAACGGTTGGAAAAAACATAAACCTGCTGATTTGACATGGGAATCGAACACCGCTCTCCTGCGTCATATTCCTGTGTTTTGTTGATCTGTCCATCCACCACAACCTCCTCCCACCATGGACTTTACCGCTCTTTATACCACATCACCGCACTTTTGCCTTTGCTCCTGTCATAATTACCACAGCCACTAAATGTCACCTGACAAAAAAATACATAACTATGGGTCATAATAACCTGCTGCACCAACGACCTATGGGCTAGTTTGTTACAGAAGGACAGTCTCAAACTTGGGCATATTCCAAGTGCCATATATAAATATAAATATTTTTCATTTGGACTCAACCACACCAAACCATGTGAAAGATTTGTGTTTACTAGTTTCCATTGTTTACCAAGCTTTTGGTACATTTTCCTGAAGCACAAGCTGTCATGTCAGATCAGCAAAAGCAACATGCACCAGTTTACTGCCTTTAAATGGTGTGGAAACACTGTGTGTCCTGTACCAGCCGACACCATACTGGTAGGATTTTGGAGCATGCCTCAAATTTGACATTGCCCCCTCCCCTCAAGCTCACAAAGATATCAACTCTTTGGATGTTGCTAGGTAATTTAATTTGGAAAAAATACATTTCAGACAGCATTATCCAAAAGATGGCACCATGCCTGGATTAAGTTACATCAATGTGCATATGCAAAGTGTCACAGAAAAGTAAATATCATTGTTGCCTAAATATTTTTTTCAGAATACATTTGTGATGTAAAAGTAAACTGCACAGCTTCCTGAGTGTGACCCCCCCCCCAAACAAAAAAATATATAAATAGAAACCTCCCACTATGCTAGTTCATTTTATCTGATTCATTTCTTGAGATTTTCCCAATCAGTTGTACAATAGTGTATTTTGTGTAGACATTATGAAAATACTGTTTGCATCAGAGGGTGTTTGTGCACCTCTTGAGCTGAACAACTGCCAGGTATAATCACAATTACATTCTGTCACTCAGCCAAAAGGACCAGTAGGAGCTAGAGAACATTAACAAGTGCAGAGTTTGTCAGAAGTTTACATAGTAAGCACACAGATACACAGTATGTGCTCTATAACAGGATTCTTTAAGGATCTTGTGAAACTCTGACAAGATCTTATTAGTACATTACTTTGCATTGACCGTCATCATCACCTCATCTGTTTCATTCTCTACCGCCTATAAATAGATAAGCCTTTTTTTAATGAACACCTGGAAGTTAATCAACACTGCAGGCTCTGCTGAAGTGGAGATTTATCTAATGGAAAAAAACACCCACAACTACCGATCAGCATTGCTTTAGTAAATATGCAAATGAACTGTGGAGAATTAGCACCACCGCTGAACATTTCAATTAGTTTCATTGTCAGTGGTATTACATTTGTCATCGTAAATAGCACCATATGCTCACACCACTTAATTCAAGTTGGGGAGAGATTATGAGCAGATGATTTAGCAATTGCGCTGCTCCTCCACAGTGATATGGCACTGGCTGATGTGAAGTGAAATGAAGCCAGGCACTTGTATGAGTTGAGGGCACCCTCTCCCTCCCCCTCTGATTGATTAAACATTTAGCTGTTATAGCTAACAGCTAAATAAGCTAGCTGTAATTGGCTTGGTAACAAAGTGACCATGGGGCTTGAATGAATTTGTAAGAAGCCCTTTGATCAGACTCAAGAAGCACGTTGGCATCTTGGGCCTCCCTCGACATTGTGGGCTGTCAGCATTGTTTGGTGAGTTGAGAAGGGCAGGAATTGCAGCACGGGCTAAATGATGTGACAGCCCACTAACTAGGTACACTTGTTTTCTTCTTTCTTCTCCTCCAACACTGCTCACGGTGAATAACTAGTTTTTTTTTCCTCTAGTTTAAGTAAAATTTTAGCATAAATCCAAATCCTCTGATTTGTGATACACTCTCTAGATGTGACACTCTCCATCCTTAGACCCTCAATCTCGACAGGGAAAACTCCACAAAAACAAACTTTGCAGGAAGAACATGTGTGATCACTCTTTCAGGATGTACAGACATGCAATTGGTGCCACGTAACAAAGAAAACAGAGGTAGCAGACAATGTAGAGAACCAGATTTACAACATATAAGAGCTAGTAGTACAACGTGGCATCATTTGGCAGCCCTGCTAAAAATCAACCGATTAAATCCTAAGCAACATATACAATTTTTCATTCCACCGTGCCAGCTGTTGGTCGGCTTGTCCCTGAGGTTAAATTATCATTGAGGTCCATTCACGGAGTTCTCGCCAAGTGAACTATGGTAGGAGGAAATCAGGCATCTTAAAGCAGTAGGGGTGAAACCGTCAACTGCTGCGGTGGGAAATGCACTGTGGTTGCCCCCACCGTCTGGCCTGCTCCAACTCCATCTCCCGCTCCATCAGAGGCTCGCTCTCACACACCCCGCCCTCCTCCCACTGCTCTGCGAATCAGCAGATCTGTAACCTGTCGGCAGTGATGAATAGAGGGCGTCTGCAGCCGTGGCTACCACCACAGGCACAGATGGATGATAGTGGGTTGTTAAAGTGCTTCCCGCTCCGCAGTGGCAGACATAGTCAAGGCGAGCACCACTGGGCAATGTTTTATTTCTCTTTTTTTTTTTTTTCTTTATGATATTTGGGCTGCAAGCAGCATTGACAAGATCTGAAACACATTCACATCACCTGGTGCGCAAACTCAGACATTTACACAATTAGGTAGCAACAGCAACAGTGTTTTTTTTCCCTCCCTTCTAACCTCCCACTTGCAGCGCATTTTCATTTCTCATGTCAAAACATTTTGCAAATATTAACCACCTGTGCGTTTCAGTGGCCCACTTACCAGCAACCGGTGACGCCGTGTGTCAAACTGCAGCACAGGCTGACACTGTCCATGTAATTCACTTTTGTGTGGCGCCATATCTAGTAATTGCATAGCTAATTGCAGGGCTAATTGAGAAGTATTCAGAATTAATTATAAACTGTTCCCCCCGATGATGAAAAAAAATTGGTTCAATTATATACACTTTTAAATCCACCCTTAATCGCACCACTTAGCCTCAGCTAGCAGTCAATAAAAAGAAAATGGATCCAGGCAGCTCATGTTGCCACATATTCAACAATTACAACTTGCTTGTTTATGTTTACATAGACTCAATGAAACATCTCTGTTTTCTCTAATTTAGCTCATGCCTACCTTTTTCCTAAAAAGCGCTGAGAACATCCTAATGGATTCATTTTTCTACAGAAATCTGACTCAGCTTCTTTGTAATGTTGATCCTTGGGAAAACTGACCTCCTCCACTGCTCTAAATCCTATTGTGCAGCTGTCACAGATATTAGACCCCATAATGACCCTGGGGAGGGATTGAAGCATGAGCAAACATTGGAAAGAACATAAACCATTAGATGCGCTGTTACAGTGTTACAATGAATTGCGTGGTATCCACAGAGAGCTCCGTAACAGGCATGGAGGTGTCCTGCAGAGTTAAGCGTGCACTCAAGACTGCACAGGGGTAATGTTGGCGTCCTTAGATCAACACAGCAACTGAAGACGCGCTCAACACTTCTGAAACACTGTGATATATTGCGCACACACACACACACACACTCACACACACACACACACACACACACACACAAGCCATAGAAATATCAAAATTATGGCCCTTAGTTGCACATTCCCTGCATACACTGATGTCGTGCCACGCTCTTCTACTTTTGCTTATCAGACAATGTTGACATTTTGGAATGAATTTAACTGCACAGACCTGATTTGCATTACAGACCTACTGCAGCATATGTTTCTCATAAGAAAACTTCCAGTGCTTTTGATGTCGCTCTCTTTCTTTTATCCTGACCATGAACTTGTATAATCACGGAAGATCCTCAGGGAACAGGAATAGTGCGAGTCCCCACTATGCGCTAACCTCCCACACACACAGACACACACACACGGTTTGAGTCACTCACTCCCATGAATTGCCACAGTTGCAATTAAGAATCAGGTAAGAATTGTTTTGAACTGGTGGTTGAATACGGCTTCACATGTATTTGTGCAACAGGGCAGAAAACAACATCAGTGCAGCTGGAGCAGCGGGGCCTGTGTATAAGAATCACAAAGTACATTCACATTCTGCTTTCTCTCCAGGGAAGCAAATGAATATGCACAAAGAGAAACTAGTGATCAAAAAAAAAAAAGGAAAAGAAAAAGAAAGATACGGCCTCCTACTGTTGGCTCTGCTAGTTGCCTTGGGGGCAGTTCTTTACAAGTCTTCTGGATTTTACATAAATGCTGTGCACAACAGTCGGTGGTAGCACTCATCAGGGACAATTTCACATGGGGTCAGTGGTGTCAGGTAAGAGGTGTCACATTATGCAGTCCGTTAAAATGACAAAACACATGGAGGAGCAGCAGCTCGGAGAAAATGTAGTTAGTATCTGAGCTGAAGCGGTGGAGAAACTGACCTCTCTTTTTTTTTCAGTTCTGTAATGTATTCTTACCACAAAATCCTGTCTGAGTTTGACAGACGGGAAAGTCTTTGCTACATTCATTCACACAAAGGCAAATTTAATCAGAAAAGCAGACTTACTTGATGCATTGGGTCGCGAAGGTATTCCAAGTGGGCCGACAAATCATTTTCAAAACAGTACAATTTGGGTGAATAAATGCAATGAAAAAAAAAATTAAATATAAACAATGTTTTTCAATGTTAAAAAACTTCTTTCATTTTTTTCCAATGATAGGAACTTATGTTGTCACCAGCTAGACCGCATTTATATTTGTTTGCTATCTCAATCTGATTGCACGCTAAAATGAATAATCAAAATAAAAAGTGGATCTGAGAAGGTCTGAGAAGGCATTAATTGGCCTCCATATTGTTACGCGGTCGGATGTGGGCCGCCAACATTTTTGAGATTTTCAAGCGGGCCATGAGTTGGAATAGGTTGGGAACTGTTGCTATGGATACAACATTGGATGCATTTGTTTATAGGCAGAGAACTTCAGCTAAATAACCACCAGCTGCTGCTATAAGGAAGTACATTTTGCTTTCTTGTCCAGAGTCAGGTAAAAAGACAAGTCTCATATCTGTCTGAAGTATGAAGCTAAAGCCAGAAGATGATTAGCTTAGTTTTGTAAAAAGACTGAAAACAGAAAGTATGGCACAACTTCTCATTTTGAAAATTTGTTTTAAAAGTTTTTTTTATTTTTCTAGATTAAACAATGTAGTACGAACAGCACAATTTACGACTTGCTCTCATTTAAAGGGGGCACTAGTCATCAGGGAGGACAACACTGAATTACTTCATTGATTAATGTGATCAGTCTCATATCGGAAGCCATGACTTCTCTATTCAATGGATCTCCAGTCTCTACGTCAAAAGAATACAACAGGACAACAACTGGGTGTAAATAAAGTTTATTAACTAAACCGCTATCTACAGAGTAAATGCAAGGTGTAATAATCATAAAGATTAAAATAATAAGGAAATGAGCAGTGTGATGAGTTGGACCAATGTGTGACTTGATCACAACTGTTTTATCCCCTGGGGGCTGGCGTAGTTTCAGCGGCATCACCCATCTTCTCCTTTGTTTCAACTTGGAGAAAAGAGTAATTTTCCATGGAACTCTTGAATAGTTTAATTCTATAGTTTACCTATAAACTCGCACATCGGTCTTCCAACATGACCATAAAACATTAAATGTAATAACATATAAACCTAATGGCACTAATAATGACAGTGTGCGTGTGTGTGTGTGTGTGTGTGTGTGTGTATTCATGCATGGCACAGAGAGGCTTAGTGATGATCAGTCCTTTTGGTGTTATTTGTCCTATATAAGAAACAATCAAATATCAATAGACAGATTCTTATTGTTACAAACTGGAGATTTTGCCTATGTTTTCAAGTTTACCTGGTGTGGTGGTTGATCCTCTGGAGCTGACCCTTTGACCTTTGGACTGGTTCTGTGTCTCTCTGACATGCTAAAAGCTGGTCTGTTTGTGAGAGAAGGGCCCTTTGTCTCTGTTTCCTATCAATTTGATACTTTGATGGTGGGAAGAGTCATAAAGTGTCAATTTTGGGTCCACTGCTACTGTACCTACTTTGCCCTTGAGGCTAATAATCCAAACTGCTCCAGCTTAGCTACACCAAGAAACACTGAGGAACAAAGTGGCTGTAACCTTCCTTCCTATGAGTCACTGTCCAATTGCATTAGTCATCTATCACATCTATCGAATGCTCTCGGTCACCAGTAGAAAGCAGCAACATCAATATAAGTTAAAACGTTTAACATTGACAGTCTCCAGCCAGTGACTCTCCACAATAAAGAAAATATAAGTTAGTCCTTTGACTCAACAGAAATAATACATGAAGATTGAATAAAATAAAAACAAAACTCTCTAGTGAAAACAATTTTGGAATAGTAAGTTTATTGGCTTGAAAAGGATGATGAAAGATTTTGTGACACTAGTGTGGTGGATATTCTGATGAAACACTGGACACAAACACAGAAAGGAAAACACAGACACACTGACTGAAGCTCATTAGTAAAAGATTAGTATTGATCAAAAAGGGGAACAGATGTATATACTGTTGATAATGGAGCTCTGCTATGTCGAGATAACAGAATAATGATCCCATTATCTCTATGTTAAATATTAATAAATATTGTCAAATATTTGCAAGAATGGCCGCTCTTGGCTTCCGTAGACAAGGCTCAGACAAACTTGTGAAGTATAATCATTCCTTGTACCAACATCACAGTCAGGCCAACCCTTTAATAGAATAAGTACAAGAACAAGGGAGAAACAAATGAACAGATTGGTCGACATACATATCAGCTTATGTTATAACCAATAGCAAACAACCACAAGACATACAATACATTTACGTATATGTCATTGAACACAAGACACCTAAAGTTATATAAAGACTCAACCTTTCAGGTAACCTCTTTCAGTATTAACAGGATGAGGGGAACAGTGGGTCTTTTCAACATATCTACTGCTAATGATGCAATTCAGTGTCACAGGAGCAAATCAAGACTGAATGAGAGGTTAACTAATAACTTCACTTCCACATTTTTGGTATTAAAATGATAAACCAACCATTTAATCAATTACTTTCACACTAGTTACCTGTTTTTTATGTACTTATCTTTTTTTTTACTGGCCAGTTGTTAAGAATGTCGGTATTTGGATTTTATTTGTGCTGGTTGTACACACCAAAACAGTGTTGGATTTACAGGCTAACGTCTGCACAGGGAAGTTATTTTTCCCTAATACAACTGCATATATCAGCAAACCTTTCAGTGCCCTCTTTCATTGTTTTCAACGCAGAATTTTAAAAAGGGAAGGACGGAATATATTTAGCCAGGGTAAAATCTTTTTAAATTTTATATGATTGGGTGTTGGTGGAGAACTTGAAGGTCTTCTACAGGAAAAAAATCAGTCTGGAAAGTTGTGTGCGGCCAAGTGACTGCTGCTGTTGATTACCAGTCTTGTAAACCTTCCTGCAAATGTAGTCATTCTGTCTTACAAGATGGTAGACATGTTACTTCCTAAGAAAAATAAAGTCAAAAAACAGGAATCTATTGAGCTCAGCTGCCTGACCTGTATGAACTTTACTTTGGCAGGCTGGCAGCGGAGGCAGACAAGGCCTGTTTTGACCTAACCTGCTCATTCTCCGGGGAGTTCCATCTTTAGGACATCCAGCTCCCTCAGATGACAGGCCTCAGAAATCTGCTGCCTTACTAAGGTAAAAAAGAAAAGTGAGCAAAGAAATCTTTTATACCCACAGCAGTGACCCGTGAAGCTTACGTAAGATATGAGTTTCTGTCAAATTATCCTCATTTAGCAGAAATATCTCAAGGATATCCATCGATTTTAATGTGAGGCTGCTCAAGGGAATAGTTCGACATATTAGGAAATACACTGTGAGCCAGTGGAAGTGAGATGTAGGGGTTGACGAGTGGCATAGTGCACTACCTGGACAGGAGGCTTTATCATCCCCAGCTGTGTTGCCCAGGTGAGGGTGTCTGATGTTAAGACCTGAAATACCTGATGACCCTGGATTCATCACTGATGATGTGTCCAGGCTTGCACCTCGAGGTATATCATACTAGATAATGATGCTACGGCCAGCAGCTGGTTAGCTAAGCTTAGCATAAATGCTGGAAACAGGGGGGAAGACTCCTAGCTAGACTGGCTCTGTCCAAAATCCACATACCTGCTGAATCTGACTAATTAACATGTTGTAGCCTGTTTGTTTAATATGTAGAAAAACAGTGTAAAAATAAGTATCTGCATGCAGACACAGTGAGGCTAGTTGTTTTTCTTAAGCTAAGCTAAGCTAAGCTAACTGGATGCTGACTGTAGTCTTATATTTAACATACAGAAATTAAAGAGAGCTTACACTGCATATGTAAATTCCTTTAACCATGGGTTAAATGTGCACTGTGCAACTGTGTCATGCACAAAGCAAATAATAAAATTATAGAAATATTAATATAATTAATATCTGTTGACACAGATTTAATATTTATCAGATTGGAAGCATGAGAACACACATCCCTCCAGAAATAAAATATAACATCAGTTGCAGTGTGTGAAATAAGTTTGATTTTTAATTTTTTTTTTAAATTTCTCTCTCACTCTATCTCACACACACACATACAGACACACACACACACACACACACAGCTGCATGCTGTAGCATTGAATCAAATCAGGGCAGAGAGAGCTTTGGTCTGAATGATGGACAGCTGAGTCCAAATCAATTCTCGTAGAAATCTTGAAACCTTTTCATGCAGCGATGGTTGATTTGACAGCTCAGTTGAGTTATGGAGGTCAGGCAGTTGCTCTAATAAAGCCAAGGTCAGAGTCATGCTCCTTGATATACACATCCAAACAAAACAAAAAAAGAAAAGAGAGAGAGAGGGAGATAGAGAGAAAGGAGAGGGCTTTTTAATTCAAACGCCAAAATTTCACCCCTCGTACCTAAAAAGTCAAACTGTATTTCAAGTGAACTGTATGAGGTCATTCTATGCATCATGACTTTAATTGCTAAGAGTTAAAGCACTAACTGGAGTGAGGATGAATCAGTTTCTTAAGATTGTATTTCTTATTGCATCGATCTGTCTTGTTTTACGCATGAAGGTGTCCACATTCTCTCTGAGGTTTGACCTTGTTAAAGGCAGATATTCCTGGAGAGACTTAATGGGCTGGAGGAGATAGAGTTGAACTGCCGGTCAAAACTGTTTCCTCAACTATTTAATATTTTACTTGTGTATTTTAACTATTTGAGCTTACAGAAAAAAAAGGCTGCATTATTCAAGCAGGCTTCTATGTTTGTTTTCTCCATTTCTGTCAGCAGTCATTAGTCTTCATTTATTCTTCTCTCCTGGTCCCTCAGAGCAAAGAGCCCAGGATGCTGCCCCCGACAGTGTGTGACTCATAGAGCATATAAAGGCCATCGCTAAAGTAAATATCCACTATTACTTTTTTTTTTTTTTTTTTTTGAAACATGGCTGTATTGACTTGGATGCTCGACACAGTAAGTGAATCTCAGAGAAAAGTACCAGGACTCTGTGGAGAGTGTCACCACATTTAGAGGCAGCCAAGTCAGGCTATTGTTCGCTTTTTATAGTAAAAGCTTCTAATGTTTGTTGTGAGAATTTGCAAAAGGTCAAAGTAGCACCGTCACTGTTGACATTTTTTATTTTTTTTAAAAACATTTCTCTGCATAATCGACAAACAATACAGGCTTTTTTCTGGGCAGACATTTTGACATGCCATAGCAGAAAGACAAGTGTAACACTAATAATGACTGCATTTAATGTAGATGTTTAAGATCTAGAGCTCTGGTATTGTACATGCTGGCTCACCTGTATGATTTAAAGGAGCTATTTAAGTTTTTCTATTACTACATAGCCAGCGTTAGCATTAACAGCTGGAAACATTGCGAGTTCAGCATCAAATTTCATTCCACTATTCACCAACAGCTGTCTCCAGAGTAGGAAATCAACGTCAATATTAACTCTCATCTCATCTTTTTTTTTTTACTGAAGTTAGCATGCTAACCAGCTAGCCCACAGTACATATGGAGCAATTTGGAGCTGTCTTACTGGCCAGTTGGCCAATAGTCATTGTCTTTTTAGCTCTACTTTTAGTCTCCACCCACTCCTGAGAGAAACATCTGGCCCTTTAGATGCCTAATGCTCCACTATATGTTCACCAGGTATAGTTGCTAACTAGCACGTTCGGTGGCAGAGAAAACTCAGCACCTCTAAGGCCTGGTCACGGCAACAGTTAAAACAATAACATTTTGTTTAAAAAAGTGATCATTGGATTCAGTCGCAGAGGAAATTCAAAGCAAGTTTTCCATGTTGAGTTCAACTTTAATGAAATTGATGTGTGCCCTTGTCCAACAGCAAGTCGTCTTGAATCCAAAAATCCACTGCGAGTGTACAAAACGCGCCTCTGTTATGAAACAAGAACAACGTCACCATCTATATTCTGGTAAGTAGCCAAAGCCTGCATGAAAAGTTGCCAGATGTCACTAAACTATGTCACAAACTACTTTGGACGTGAGTCAGTACCATGTGTATTATATCAAACAACTTGAACTACAATTAACTTTGTTTAAAAGTGCAAAGAAGATTTCTCCATCAGCTTTAACCTCTTACATTTGCTATGAATTGCATATATAGTAAATTAACTGGTTTTAAGAACTGTTTTTTGCAGTTACCATTCACTTATTTATTCTTACCCACAAAATATAATTTGCAGAGTGCACCACACAGGGTTACAAAGATGGAAATGATTTTAAAGTCCGCTTCTTAAGACTTAATGGCTCTAAAAAAAATAAAAATAAAAAAAAATAATCAATTTTTATTCATTCATTTTGAGCTGATCTCCAGTTCATATTCACTTAAACATGATGTCACACTCAATTTAAATCAAATAGCCACACAGTCTTTTGGCTGTTTGCCTAGTTTTGCTGAAGGGCAATTTAAACCTGTCATGGCCAGCGAGATGCACCTTATACCGGTGTGATTCCTTAAGAAAAAAAAAAGGTCTAAATTAGCCATGTTTACAAATCAAAGGCTGTCAAGGTGATTAATTACCACCTCCATTCCCAGATAATATCATGTGACATCTGCCCTCTCCCTTCCTCTGAAGTAGTGGCAGAGATCACTCGTCTTCTTGATTAATTAAAAGAGCCCCATGGGTTAACAGTTGCAAGCAAACCTTTAAAGCCAGGCTTTTAATTCTTCTGCCTGCCTCTGAAACACACACACACACACACACACACACACACAGAGGTCCGGGGAGAGCACAGAAGAAGACAGGAAAAAGATGCAGGGGTGAGGTGTTATGTCAGATTTGACAGCTGGCTCCAGGAGCTGCATTAGTGCCTGACGGGACACAACGGCTAATAATGTCACTTTGATGCTCTTACCGCTGAGGTTTGCTTAAAACCTGGAGAAAGGTGGGATAATGAATTCCTCTCTCGAGATTGGAAATAAAAGATAACCATCTCTAAAGCAGATTTCAAATTATTACTATTCTCAGATTCAACTAATGCTGCTCTTCTATTATTAAACACTGTCATGTACAGTGGAACTGAGAGCTCAACGCACTGCAAGAAAACACTCGCAAAGACACAAACACGCTGCGAATTCAGTCACAACTGAATTCGCAGCCGAGGGTGTAATCCTAACCGCAGCGGCCCGGGGTTCAAGTCCAACCCATGGCCCTTTGCTCCATATCGTCTTCTCTCTCTCTCTCTCCCTGACTTTCCTGTCTCTCTCTCATTGTCACTATCGGAATTAAGGCAAAACAAAACTTAAAAAGAAAAAAAGTGATGAACCCAGCTAGGACATACTTGTTGTTCAATGCTTTTAACTTCAAAAGTCACAAAGTATTGAACAACAAGTGTGTCCCAGCTGGGTTCATCACTTTTTAGTGTCCCCCTGGAAACACTTCTGTTGTGTTGTGTGTAGTCGCAACACTTGTGTCGTCAAATCGATGAGGATGTTTTCAGAATTTTTGCAGCGCATTTGTGTCTTTGCATGTGTTTTCTTAAGTTGCAGTGCACTGAGCTCTCAAGGCCACCGTAGAAATCCAATGAAAAGACACAAAGTAAATTCAGTCTAGAATTCACAGTCAGTGATTTTTTGATACCTCTACTTAAAGAGAAATTCCTGCATTTTTTCAACTTGGGTCTAATTATTGTGGGCTCAATAACTGCAACGCTCTGCACACCCACACATGTTTCCCTGTCGCTGCTCAACCATGGTAAACCTACGCAGGTTTCAGTAATGACTGTGCAATGTCGGCAACTAAACTGTACTTGAATTGTTTCATTGGCTGATTTTCTGGGCTGTGAGCAGTAAACTCAGATTTCAGACATTTATTTAACCATCATTTTTTTGTGTCATGTGTTCAAAGTTGCAACAGTGAGAAGTAAATAAAGTGCACTAAAAAGTAAATAATGAGTGATTTTAGACGCAGTCCATGACTGACAGAAACTATTGTCTTTGTTTGGCCGGCTTGGGGGTGGGGGTTGGGGGGGCAAATTACACCTTTATTATTCTTATAGTGTCCAGTGACCTCATGTAATTCCCAATTTAGTTTATTCAGCCAGAATAAATTACAACACCTGTGTCCAAGGTCATTAATGCTTTATTCGTAAATGATCCAGTTGTATAGAGATAATAATGAAAATCTAGGTCATTCTGCACAGTAGGCACAATTTCTCTTTTGTTAATTAAACATATTGTGAATTATTTTTTATCTTAATCTGAATTCTTGTTCTTCTTCGAAGTGTTGTGGAGTGGAGGTTTCCAGCTGTAGGCAGCGCAGTCAGTTAGGTGCTGTTAAACAAGCCAGCAGTTGATATGAACTTTAATGATTTACTGGTGAAGCCCCGGATTTACCAAGAACACTGCGTTGCTCACCACCCCCACTTTGGTCCTGATATTAAAAATACAATTACCATATTTCATCACTTATGACAAGCCTTTGAAAGCACTGATAAACCATGACTGTGTTATTATTTCCACTCTGACAAGCAGTCTAATATATTCTACAGCAGTGAATTTCATTTGATATGTCATGACACGCTGCATTTCATTCTGGTGGCTCTAGAAAGAGCCTCAAAACTTGAGCAAGCCTTCAGTGTAATTAAATCACTCATCTCGACGCCTGCATTTAATCCATCACGAAACACACTATACATTTCTAATTTACGGTTTGATCCCCTCTTAAATGTAGAAGCTAAATCTCAATGTTATTCCTTCAATAATGAACTTCTTTTGTTGTTGTTGTTGTTGGCGAAAGTTTGTTTGCCACACAAAGTGTACAGAGCAATTGAAATACCAAAAAGCCCACTAATTTGTGTCATGTAAAATAGCCCATATGGGTGGTGTGGGATTTTGTAATAATATTGTTCTTTGCTCACAGGATTAAAGCGCAGTCACAGCTTTGAATATAAACAATTTGCACATCTTAAAATGTAATTAGTCATTAAGATATTTTCTCCATGTTGCTGTCTCAGCCCTTTGTACAAGGAGGCAGTCTGTTCTTTCCTGATAGCGGCTTCATTATGAGGAAGAATACCATTCTCATATATTAAACACTTTGATGTTTCACATCACCACAGCTGAAGCTGTTTAGCTGCAGGAGCACTTTCCTTTATTTACATGGAAACATATGGTGCTCCAATTAAATGCAGTGTTTCTGTACAAAGCCAATTATAATTTCATGATGAATTGTGAAAGAGGTGTTTCTAATAATATGATACATTCACAGACCCCAATCGTGCTGCTCTGAATGTGTTGGTTTGAAATTTGGTTTCTCAGGGACTTGAATGATCACTTGCTGCTGAGGTACCTGGCTTTATGAGTTTTACATCTACGCTTTCTGTTGGAACAAAAATTGCCTCAATCCACACACACACACACACACACACACACACACACACACACACACACACACACCTTCAAAGACACACACATGCGTTCAAAGAAACGCCTGCACACCCACTGGCACTTTGATGACCAGAGTGAGTGAAAACAAAAACACAACTGAACCACGAAGGCTGAAAATCATCTCGCTGCCAGGGCTAAAATCATGCAGCAGCGTTATGTTTTTGAAGCACTCATGTCTCCTGCTTTTCGTTATCTACACTTTCTGTTATTAATCCTCAATATGTTCATCAGTACACCATGATTGGAAA
Source organism: Seriola dumerili (assembly GCF_002260705.1). Classification (NCBI taxonomy): domain Eukaryota; kingdom Metazoa; phylum Chordata; class Actinopteri; order Carangiformes; family Carangidae; genus Seriola; species Seriola dumerili. Next base: position 150,795 of record NW_019174444.1, on the reverse strand, counting down.
AATGAGAATTAGCCCATTTATTCCTGTCCTTTGACCAATTACACCACAGTCAAGTGCTCTCTGATTGAGGCAACTCCTCCTGATATAGTAAAGTCTCATATTTTATCCATAGGACACGCTTTATGGCCTTTACTGGCATCTGATATTATCAGCATCTGTGTTGTAAAAACATCGGACTTTCCACAGAATCAAAAAAAGAAAAAAAGGCTGACAGAGCGTAAATACCTTGTTTTCACTCTAACCACCCCTTCCAAAATATAGGAGTAACATTTCCAACCTCTCAGAAACTTCATCTCAACTACCCGACATAGTCTTTCTGTGGTCGGTACAACATGTTGTCGTCCTCTGGTATTCAAAATGAAAACTGGAATAATGTCTCCTCTACCTAATCTCGTGCCTCACAAATCATATTGAGAAATCATTCTGAGGATCATTTTGACTTGAGGATCACTTCAGCGCCACGTGACACTTCTTCAGTCTGTAACAATCAAGCGGGAACTGGCTACCTGAACCCTAAGAGACTCTTATGACAGGCTGCCTTGTTATATGATGATGAATCTGCTCATAAGCCAAAACCCACTTGATGTTGAATATGTGATACATTCTGTTATTGTTAATTCACAGTTTCACTTTGAGACTTTTGAATTACCACATCCCATCTGGGTGTAGTTTCTGATAATGAGTATTAAATATTCCATTTACACATGGCATTAAAATGTGTCTCATATCCTGACTGTCTCTAGACATGATTTTAACCTGATTACATTTACACCTTGGTGTACATGTTACATGCGTCTCCAGTGTCCACAGTGCGATCTGATTGCTCTGTCCAGCAATTTTTTGCAATTTTCATTTGCAAAGTCCAAAAGACAAAAGAAGAATAACAGAAGATGGATGGTTGCCATCTGTGAAGCTGCGATACTGTGTTTGCTTGCTTTTCGAAGCAGGGGAAGAAGACGTCTTTGACAGCTGGAAAAATCTTAACTATGCAGCTGCTTTTATTTTAACTGTGGTCAGTGCCACCACTGATCAGAAGACGATCTGGATGCAGGAACTGATCATTATCCGATTACCCAAAGTGCAAAATGAAATTAGATGGACATGTAACAATGACCACATGTTGAAAATGGAAAACCAACAATATAAACATGTATTATCTTTTGTATAAAAGCCGCCACAGTGGAGATAAATGTTTGTGTCAATAATTGATTGTGTACGCCCAGCACAGTGCTGATCTATATATATATATGTTCTGCTGGCTTGCTGTGTCAGGTAACTGATGCCTGACCTGCTTTCCCGAAGCAAATTACAAGCTCTTATTTATTATTAATCTAATGATCTCATTTTGTTCTCAGTCTTTGTGACTCTGATTCATCATTTACCAGTTGATCAGGTTTGGAAAATGATCTGGAAAGCATAAAATCCTATGAAGAGTGGTATCTTTAAATTGATTTAATGCCTATGGAAGCTTGATTTGTTGCTTGACTTAGAGACTGTATTTCAACCAGACTGGGTATAAACCCGGTACATGACTGGACCGTGTATGGATGACAACCTTCGGGCTACACCTCTTGTTACAGGCAGTCTACTGTGCCACTCTGGAACTGCAGGGAAGCAGAAGAGCACTGCCAATACACTGAGCCTCTCCTCCTTTATGGCAAATAAACTACTTTCTTTACATGTATCATTATTACAAAAGGAGGCAGAGGAAAGGGGGGGGGGGGGGACTGCTTAAGAAACTAGCAGATCTAAACAGCTTGTAAACAACAGAAACACCAGCATGATAGAGTATGCTTACTGCAGCAATAAAAGCCCCGTTAAGAAATAAAGGGTTTCTGCCCACTGAAACACTAGAGCGCTTTTAATTTGAAATGATTACAAAAAGTGTTGAGTTTGTATTAACACGTAATGCAGTAACTTTGCACAGAAATACTGCTATGATCGAATCCACATATCAAACTGAGGGAGTCAGACCTGCCTCTAATAAAAGTCAGTTACGTTCTGGAGTTGGAAGTAAATGAAGGCTAAACTATTGTGGATCCGAGACGGAGACTGTTCGCTGTGTGAGAGACAAAATAAGAAAGATAGTCTGTCTCTTCTAACTTTCTCTCTAGGAATCAGTTTACATGAACTATAACTGAAATCACAGCTCAGTGTTTGCTTTTAATGTATGTGTTTGGTGATTTTTTTCAGATGATGTCTTGCGGTTATAAAATCAGGATTTTTCTATTTCAGGTTTCCTCTCCTCTCTCCCTGATTATGTGTCAGCTGAAAATAAAACATCTAAGTGCTTAGGTCTTGTTTACCACTTAACCATACTTCTGTTTCTGATTGTCAGCAGCAACATTCTGTAAAAATGTCAAGACTTCATCTTTGTCCATCCTCCTTCCCCTGTCAAGCTGCACCACGATCCGTTACATTTCCCCTGTCAGACACTTAGTATTTGGATATAGATGCTAATCCAGCCTTAAATCAACCTGCCAGCAGTTATTTTTCTTCAGCTCTGGACTTGAATTAGCCTACTTGACATTATGTTGAGCTGCAGAGTCATATTTCCCAAGATGAATGGTGTCCTACAGACCCTGGTCACCCTACATGACAGACAGCGCAGTGATATTACCTCTACTTAACTGTCCGTCCGATAAAACCTGACATCGGAGCATCAGTGGTGGTGACACACAGACTGAACTTTCTTCATGCTTCCCCCGATGCACTGTTTAAACTGGGCTGTAGTGAAATAATGGCAGTGCTAACAGTGCAGGTCAGTCATTTACAGTCTTCGTCTCTGCTGTCCGTATGTGCTCAGACTCGATGCCGTTTCTGTGACCCTGTGGCGGTGGATGTGCTTCTGCAGGTGTGCGACTGTATGTGGTTATTTTGTCACTGTGCCAGACAAAACCACCAGACTGATGTTATTAAAAACATTATTTAATTAAACAGATAAACATTATTTACATGTACAATTCATTTCCACCTCACGCTGCTTATTTCCTGTCGTTAAAAACACTAAAGGCAGAGAGCATTGTGCTGCCACGTCTCAGCCAGCTCCGCACTTAAGACAGAGTTTAATGAGAATGACCTTTGAGGATGGAAAACCCAACTCGTCCTCGGCATATAAATAGCAATGAACTCTGACCTAAAAATTGAGGATGCCATCAAAGCTCGTCAGCGCTTTCCTCCGCGTCTATGACTCACCCATCTTCAGGAAGCCCTCTATTCGTTTTGACACAATGACAACTCATGCCATGAGGCTGAGTACATATAGTCGGGTGAAGTCGGACTCCCGGGAGGTTTGTGGTTTGTGTTTAGTGTTTGCTGCAGCGGCAGATCAATGCAGAGTGACTCCCGACCATACAGCAGAGAAGCCGAGATGTTGATGTCAGGAGCTTGTTTGAGGTTACATTGAACTACTCACTGAAAGAGAATATTGCACACCGAGTCGACATTAATGCATATATTGCATAATCGGCTCACAGAAGTGGGTCTCTCAAGTCATCTTGTGTGTGTCTGTTTGCACATTCAGTGATGAGGATCACAAGCCTCAGACCACTTCTGCCTGCAGGTCCCTCACTTCACGCTCACACGTCAATGTGTGTGTGTGAAGTAGAAGAGGATGAGTGTGTGCAGTGCATAAAATAAATGTTAAAAAAAAGGAAAAAAAAGTGAGTTGTTTATGGCGGTAGAAAACTCCTCCACGAAGATTTCACTCTGAAGTCAAAATAACAAGAGATACATAAAAACACACTCCCCCAGGTATGCTGGGACTCATGATGCTGTTACACGCCAAACGTCTTTTGCTCACCATCTCCAGGATATGTTACAACAATTGTTCTGTCCTGTGCAATACTAAACTTTATATACAAGAAAAAACATATACAACATGTGCAAGAGTGTAAAAATAAAAAAGGTTTGGCTTCTGAGGAAAAAGGTTGTTTTATAGGCACTCACAAAATCATGCCAGCTAATTAGGACTGATAAAATTACACTGGTTTAGATGGTTAGAAAAATGAATGAAATGAATTAATATGAATATATTTTTACCCATTACACATAACTTGCACAACACTGCAAAAAATAAAAATAATAATACTCAAAAGCTACTGAATTAGTATGATGTAATGCTGATATTCAGTATTTCATCAGTATAACTTGGCAGTAAATGCCCAACATGTTCAATAATCACATTAGTGCAATGTTCAAGTGTCCGAATACTAATATTTAAAGCCATGTTGTCTTTTGATCACTCCCCAACTAGCTACAATATAGTTCAGCCTGGTCTATTAATTCATATTTTAATAGATGACATATAAGTGCATTTCACTGTGCAATCCTGTTATGTATGATGACAATAAAGCTGACCTTGAATAATACTCCATACGTATGGTTAAAGAACATTTTCTTGACCAATCTGTGTCAATTACATGCAGTATTAGGGGTTTTTTTGTCGTAATTCTTGAGACAAGATATGATTGGGCTTTCAATATATTTAGATAATTAATAAATGTATGAAGCGCACAATAATAAAGCCATGCACAGCGCAGAACTGTGTAGGTGTAGACAGACTTGTTGACTGTAGGATCTTCTTTCATCATGGCTCGGGGCACAACAACAGATTTCCTTACATTTCTTCACGGCACAGTGTGTAATTGAAGTGGACAGCTGAGTGAGGAATGGACCTCTAGAGACCTAGCAGCAGTAATCAGGAGGTGTCTGGTTCAGATCCCATGTGGAGTGGAGCAGAGTGGCCCAAAGTGAGAGCCATTATCCGACCTATCCTCAGCAGATGCTCCTGGAAACGAGGGCTGAAGGGTGAAACTATCATTCTGGGTAAATGCACCATCCCTCCCCAAGTAAAATAATGAATTTTCTCTCAGTGGTTGGTGACAACTTTATGCACTACTATTTATCTGCGAGAGATGTCAAACAGGACAACAGGCAAGTCGTGTGGTTTTATGATCCCCAGGACAAGAGGGACATGCTGTGGCGGTACTTAAAAATCACTGGAGGATGTTTGATAGAGGAAGGCAAGCCGGAGTGTGATGTGATGACACCCTCTCAGCCACCGGTTTGTCTCTCTGTTTATATCCTGGATGTTTTCCCTCCCTGCCTCTGTTTGTGTCCAAGTCCTCTCTTTCATCCCTGTCTCAGACAACATGTTTCAAAGGCTGTCAGGAAGACAATAAGACTGGATGGTGGAGAGGAAAGCGGGATGTAGGTCAGGTTGCCCTTAACATGCCATTGCTATTTATGTTGGGTGCAGAGACTCACTGGGAAACCTCAGCATCACACCAGCTCTCTTACTTTCAGGTTAACTCATTTTTAGTTCAATTAACAAGTAACTTAACACTGAATCCACTTATTTTGAGTTAGTAAATTTCATTTACTGGGTTAGCCCGTGGAGGTGTTCGGTCAAAGCCCAATAAAAAGGCACATTTAATCAACTTTAGTCTAACGTTTGGTTTGTGTTTCTCACACAAGACCCAATTTAAGTGATCTGCGTTAGTGTAATGCGTGTGGAAAATGTGTGGAAAAATATTTGTCGTATAGAAGATTGTTCATTTAATTCTCAAACCAGTCCTCAACTGAAGCAGACTTTCATGCACCTATCCTGACAGCTGATAGATATTTGTGATTAACTCTGATCCACAACATCAACTCAAGTGTTTGGCTTTTATTGTCATTTGAAAGGTTTCCACACTGTGAAAACTGAGTGACCGGTGCCAACAGGAGGACGACCTCATGTATGAAGCCCATTTGTTTCCATTCATCTGGTTGTGGAGAAAGGAAACTGCATGGACATCCTTAGTTCTCAAAGGGCTGTGATGTCGATGCTGGAGAACCACTCCCAGTTCGGTTTCCTCTGATGAAATGACAGACTAACTCTAAAGTCTTTAGTATTCACAGGTTCAGTTTCTTACATGCGACTTCATTTCTGCTGTTGCTGACAAGTGATGGTAGCAACACTTTTAAGAACAGAATTTATAAATATTAAACTGTGATTAAGTGATGGATAGACTCTAGCACTGTCACCGCCTCCACAGGTGAAAGTATTTAGCAATTAACATCAGCATGTTTTTTGATCCTTCATTGTCAGTTTTGTCAGACAGCAAAATTTAAACATTTCTAGTATTTATATTGTTGATTAAAGCTAACATAGAAATAGCCACACAATGCTGTAAGTGTTACTATTGTGAAAGTTCATACTAGATGTGCTCTATAAAAACCATCACCAAAGTTAAAGCAAGAGCTTCATAAATAACTTTAGTCAACATTATAAACTGCATTAATTTAAACAATTTACAACACTAGAAACATGTATAAAAGAATGTAATAAATGGATTAATTAAATACTGTAGTGTACAATTTGTACAACTGTAACTATTTAAAATAAAAAATGAAAAAATACCGTCGTGGATGAAGTTAAAGCTGAATTTTACTGTCATATGTAAGTTTGCATGATAAAAAGAGGTAGATGAATAAACAGTGCAACAGATTTTTTTTTGTAACAAGTATAATCATTATTCATCATGAGTCCTAATTTGCTCCAGTAACATTCTCCCTTTAAATAAGTGATGCTGTTGGAACAGCACACTGATATTAACTATAATGGCTGAGGACTATGAAATATGGACTCTAATGTTTTAAACTATTGACAATTTGTTACAGCTGCAGTGGAACCAAAAGTCATGTGATTATATGTCTGACATGGGGCGGAGAGTGTAATAAGACAGTGAGGGTGAACGGAACAAGGAAGAGCATAGCTGATAAGATAAGTGTTACATTAAAAAATAATATATTATCATATAAGACACTGTGTCTATGTTTGGGAAGAGAAGATCATGTGTGGACACTGCAGGTGGAGGTGGTGCAGGGCCTCCATCTTTGCTGTAAGAGGCTGGAGATGTCCCCAAAGATTCAGACCTTGGCTGAATGGAAAGAAAAAAACATTAGAGAGAGAAATCATATCAATATCATCTTGTAGAGTATAGAGAAAAAGAGAAACAGCACTCAGATTAGATGATCACAGATATCTGAAAACACATTATTCCCTTAGTATGCTTTACTGTTTTACATTAAATAACAATGGAATAGAAACTAATACTCACGTTGGTGTCATTGTGCAGGTGCACATGTCATGATGGTTCTCAGCTCTTGGTGATGTTCTTTATTCTGACACAGAGACAGAATCATTCCAACAGATGTTTTGACTCCTGTCATCAGTAATGAAATGAACTAGAGCTGAAAACTAGCCGACTAACACTGAACCAAACTTAATATGAAAATAAACGACACACACGTCCGCTGATCTGCTCTTTAACAGCACTTCCAGACACAACAGCTAACTGTAATAACGTTATCGTTTAGTGACCGTAACTTACCGACATTGACAACCCGCTGACAACGCAAACTCCTGGCTTCACAATGGAAGCTCACAAACCAATGGGTGACGTCACTGTGGGGCGCCACTTGAGCTACGCTGGCTTTCATTTGCGGAAGCAGCACAAGCTGTCCAAGTTTAACAGGCCGACTTTATCATGTTTCTTTGCAAATAAAGAAACTGTCAGAAGAGTGAATGATGAATGAAAGGATTTTTTTCTGTCTTTTCATCTTTACTAATTAATGATTCAACAATTCACCGAGCAGCTCAGAGGGTACCAGCAACTTTTAAGGCCGATGTTTTCTTGCATGTTACTCTGTGCATGATTGACATTTGGAAATCAATCAATACACCTTTAATTTAAATATGACAACTTTGGCCATTTCATTTGTTTTGATTGGCTATCTTGCACGACATACACTTAAGTGATGATCAGAGCTTCAAGCGCACATGTAAAATTTCAACAAGATTATGCGAACTGCAAATATTTTTATTTCACCACTTGGAGAAAAGAAGTGGCGGAGCATCATTCCAGTGCGCTGCGGGAGCACTACCAATGATTATGGTGTTCATTCCTATCTCCTTATTCTGTAACTGCTACCTCCGCTGGAGACCTACTTCCAATTTCAGCCTACAAAAAAAAGCCAGTACCGACTGATCTAGACATAAGGCACTAGAAGTAAAGTGAGGACGCTTGCAATAATGCCATTAACAGTTTTGAATTTATCAGGTTACTTTATACAAAATGCAGTGAAACACACAAGAACACAAGTTATCCACAGTACAGTTTTCAAGGTAATTGGCCGGTAGGTTGTTCCAAGCATCTTGGAGAACTTGCCACAGTTGTGTGGATTTAGGCTGCCTCAGTGTCTTTGGGTCTTTGGTGGATTTAGGCTGTCTTCTGTCTTTTCATCTTACCCCAGACTGACTCACTGATGTTGAGACTCCTTGTTCGTCTTGTTCTCTGAAGATAGTTCTTTATGACTTTGTATGTTTGAGGTCGTTGTCGTGCTGCAGAATTAATTTGGGACCGATCAGATGCCTCCCTAAGGTGCCTACAACCTTTGCACAGGCCCGTATGCAACTACAATTATATGCATTCTTTGATACAACTATCTATCTCTATTTTATTCCATCCCATTGAGAGCATCCCACATTAGGACCTGGTAAAATGATATACTAACCCAAACATAATGAGAGTACGTGAGGGCAACCTTTAAGCCTTAACAGGATAAGGCCACGTATATATTTAAATAATTGGTCACATAAATACTTGAAATTTAAAGAGTCAATATAGCAATTTCTTTCCAGCCATTCTAATATTACAGAGGCGATATTTACTTTATAGTGTGAAAATGTAATTTACCACAGTCACAGTGTCACAACAGGAGCCGTGTGTCAATATTTGACCAGAGACAGCTGCATTTTCTGTCTGCTTAGCATTCTCTTTGATAGATGAAGAGGTGTGTGTGTGTGTGGGGGGGGAGTATTAACTGCAGAGACCTCAAGTTGTGACTCGCATAATGACATGAGCACATCTGACAAATAGATGAATGCAGCTGGTTTATTGAGATTCATAAAGCATACATATCTTCTCAGTTTAAACTTTTGTAAAGTCTGGGTGGAGGTGAGTCAAGTGTTTGTGTGTGTGTGTGTGTATCGGTGTGTGTGTGTGTGTGTGTATGTGAATGAGAGTTTGGCTCTACTTGCAAGGTCCTGATGTCCTTATCTTTACAGAAAGGCTGCTGGAACTTTTTCCCAGGCCTCAGAGGGGAAACGGATCTGGATTTTGTGCAATCTCACGGCAAATTTGCATCAATGAAACATAATGTAGCAGCAAATTCCATGGTACTAAATTGTAGACGGTAAGCACGTTTAACGCATTCTGTTTATCGAGTTCTGGATGTTGATGGTTGCCAAACCTGGTGATACTGATGGTGGGGAAGGTTTGATAATTTAACAAAAAGATATACAAGGCCTTCCAAAATAAAAGATTCAAAACAATAAAAACTTACTTGTGAGTGCATTCTATAATATATTTTACATGTTAACTATTATTTATGTGACTACACTATGGTTAAAGGTGCCATATTTTTAAGCATTGATATCCATAAGAAATATTTGTGTCTTTCAGTATCAAAATTACCATTATCATTAAAGGAAGCAGAGGAATAACTAATATGAATAGCATGTAAACATCTGTGGTATTAGCTAGGAAATCACAAAATGAAGGAACCATGTGTGCTTGAGCAGAACTAGTGCGAGATGAGTTCAGAGTTTAAGTGTGTAAGAATAAACGTACAGAGAGTAATTAGCCACTGTAATGAAGAAAATGGCAAACTTAACTGAATTGAGAGAGCAGCAAAACACTACTAACAACTGGGAACGGCGATTTGCTTACCAGAGCAAGCTAGCAAATGAGATGCCATCTCAGACAAGGAAACAAAAACCACACAAATGGAGAGACAGCCAAGGTGGCTAGGACTCCTGGAGGATGAAGATCCAGATGCAAAACAGTGGCTGTAGAAAGTAGCAAGTCTTCAGTGATATGAGTTTAGCATGCAGTGAGACGTAGAAGACAAGTAACGTTTTCAGATTAGAGATTCAACAGAAATGCAGACCGCATTTGTTGATCTCAGAAAATCACCATGCGTGTCACAGGAAGCATGATAAGTAGACTGACAGTGTGTAAAATTGGTGGCCCTTTAACTGTGAAAAGAAATGTATTAGTTAAGGTGCCTCATTGTGCATAAAGATTGGCATGTAGACTATTCTGAGGCCTGTCAGTCTGAGCCAGGTGTTATTAAGTACCGTCTCTCTCAACCAAGGACTGTGATTAGTATCCAGGCTACCACGGAGTAATTCTGCTCCTGAGGGTTCATTTGCTCCTTAACACCAACCGTTATTAAAAAACACCAGTGCCCAGTAAAGCGATTATTCAGCGATAAAGTTTTAATTGTGTCATTATCTGAAGAGGGTAGTGGGTGGATAATTAGCAGTCCTGGGGAGAGCACAGGGGACTGGGCGGCAACGGCCATGTGTCTCCAAGACAAGTGTCACACTGAAGAAGAGAAGCTTAAACTGAATTTGGCAGCAAGTTTTCTTAATCGGCCTGGTAAAATAATAAAGGGTTCTTTTGCTTTTTCTGACGAGCACCATTTTCTTTGTTTGTGTGTGCGTACGTTTTTTTTTTTTAAAAGGGCAAATTTGGACCTTTAGAAGAAGATTTGGTTGAAGTTCAGCTGTTCCTCACTTCTATATTTGAGGGTTACACTTCATCTTTTAAAGGTTAAAATTTGGGCTGGAAAATGCATTATATTGATGAGAATCTCACAAGTATAAGATGTACAAACATGACTGTATTTCTAATCACATTATGCAAATTCATCTCCAATCTGAAGATGAACGTTAGACCATGAAAAAAGGTTTTATTTGAAGGTTGGGATTTTTGGTCAGGACTAGAATGAGGTCAGAGGTTGGACTCAAGCATTTTTTGATTTTTAAAGTTTTGATCCTTAAGATTTCAGTCCTGCCATTGCAAAATTATTGCCACCACAGCAATGTCACCTAAAGCTGCAATTACACGACACAGAGGACTTTTAATTTAAAACGACCTGTCTGAGGCGCAAAAGAAGAGAATATATACAGAGGAGAGAAACAAGCTGACATTAAGTTAGAGATTATTCCCTATTTATATTCATCCCATCCAATCACTGTATTACGTGTATGCACAACAAAGTACAACAAAAGCCTTCATAGTCAGACTGGCCATCAGGCATCCTGGGACAAATCCTGGTGGGCCACTGCATCAGCGGGCTGGTGGACCATCAAAAAAACAAGAAAAAGTCCTGTTGTGTCAGTCTACCGGTCTTCTGTATGCCTCTCATTCAGGGTGCGCTTGAGAGCTATCATTAACTTGTAAAGATGAAAGGGCAGCAAAAAATCCTTTCATTCATCATGCACTTACAATTGTGATGGTTTCTTTGTATGATACTGATGCATTTTGCAAAGAAATATTACAAAGGAGGGCTATTAGTTTGTTGTGCTCCAGTCACCATTCCTGCTGAAAATTTAAAAAGAAAATTTTTTTTTTTTGCATTATTCTCATCATGATGAAATTAATCATAAAGTCAGTCTAACATTTGATCATGTGCTCAGCTATAGTTGACTAATAAGTCAACTTGCCACCGTAGTAACAGTGGTTTTTGAAGGTTATGCAACTGCTGTAACTTGGAAGTTAACCATGTCCTGATAACTGAAAACATTTCACATAAATTTACATTGTTTTTTCAATGTTTTATAACCTCGGGCAGTTTACTGCTCATCTGTGGACCTTTCAAGGTTATTCAGTAGACTTGAACTGCTTAAATTGCAATTAAAACTGGAAACGTGTGTGTGTGTGTGTGTGTGTGTGTGTGTGTGTGTGTGTGTGTGTGTGTGTCAGTCAATGACTTTGTCAGATCAGCCCACCGTACGTTCCTCACACTGCTTTCAGTCACACTTTGGATTACCAGGATGCCTGTGTGTGTTATCTTATGACAGCACACTGTTCAACATGCTGTGGAAATAGTGCAGTAACAAGGTGGAATAATCAATATCATTCACAGCAGCAAGCTGGATCCTGATGATCTTGAAATGGCCTAATTGACAAATGTTGGTTTATACCTGTATCGAGCGAGAGAGAGAGTGAGAGATGGGTAAATTTAGAGACCAAAGACGGACCAGCACATGTGCTCAACATTCATAGAGAAAAAAAATCACTCAAAAAAACACTCAATTTAGGTGATCAGGTTAGGTACATTTTGTTCATGTTTTTTAAACCCCAGCTTCTGTGAACCGCTGTCGATGCACAAACAGAAAGCTCTTATTTTACTGTGCAGTTCTCCAAAAACGCATAATAGCACACTCCCTGCCCAACCTTTCATCTCACTGCTCCAGTGCAATGTGTCTGTGTCTGTTTTTTTTTTCCTTTTGAAGACTTTCTGAGTTAAGCATAACACAAAATAGCATTCACAGAAAATTAAAAAAAACTTAAAACGACATATACATAACAAAATACTACTATTATTTTCACTGCTACACTTTCCACAGTTAGGCAATTCAAGCATCACCTCCTTAAATTGGGGCCTAATAAATCAAACAGCTAGCTTAGCTGCTAAATTGACTTGGTTTACTGCTGCTACTGCTAACCTTACATTAAAATATACTCCATGGGAATTAAAGTTATAATATGTATCTTTTCCCATTAAAATGTCTAAAAATAATTTAACTTATGTTGTATATTTTTTGAGTTGTGTACTTACATCATCCCAAATGTCTCCAGCAATTTTCAAACCAGAGAGATCTAGGTCTAGAAGTCATGGTAACAGTACATGTCATTTCTGCCGGTGCAGCGGTTGCCTGCCAGAAGCTCAAAATTGACTTTTATGGATAGTTTTAATCCACTTTAATCCATACACTTTTTACACCTTGGTCGTTTTAATGATATATTTTAACCTGATTGAGGATTTAAGTCATTGGACGTCATTATCAGAGAAAAAAGCCAGTCAAATGTTAGGTAGCTCAGCTCCCAGCCACTGGAAACGTTTCTTCTGATTGGCTCACATACTTGTTACTAAAGCTCCAGAGAGAAGCCTGAGAGAAGACATGTAAAAACTACGTTGAGATGGTCTTTATTATTTATTTATGGATCAACACTTCAAATAAAACACAGGAAAAGTGTAAAATATGGGATCTTTAATGTGATATATTGAATATTATATTCTTCTGCACCGTGGTTGAATTCAAATTCTAACTCACTCACATATTCTAATTCACCTCAGTGCCCAGCAGAAGAATAAACCATCAGTGTTTCTTCTCTCTGAATACTAATCCTGTTTTTCTTTTCATGTGAGGAAAGAACGGACTGGTCTTCTTAACCCCGTGACTCAGCAGATATAAATAAAATGTAACAGCTACTCTGATCTGGTTTCCTTTGAACTCAGGTCCTCTGGTGAAACTGAGCATGATGCTCTATTCAGTTACATCCAGACTGAAGATGCAAAACTGTGAGTTTTACCCATTTTAGTTGTTTAGGGTGTACTGTTGTGTCAGTCACGGAGGCTGCGCACCTGTGTCGGGATTAAAAGTCTGGTTTGTTTCAATTAAAACGCATGTGATTACTTAATTGATCCCTGGATTTATTGTCCTTTTGTGCCATTTATCAGGGTTTTTTTCCTTGTTCGTGTAATCCCTGGTCGACACTTCTCCAGAGTTATACTGTGGTGAGATCTCACCTCCTGTGAGCCATCTTGATACCCTCATTATCTTGCACTGTGCGATTCCACTCTACACATACTTTACGCTCCTCTGTTCCTCTGCCTGCACGCTCTTTTTCTGCCTCTCTTATTTTTAAAGGGATGGGACTAGTTCCTGCTCTGGCATTGGGACAGACATGCAGCCTTGGCACCTCTCTCTCTCTCTCTCTCTCTGAAAGATTTGGCTTATGTAAAATCAACTTAGAAATAATTTATTGAGCTCCCAGTTGGGGTTTAGCATACTGGAAGGGTAAACCTTGTGTTTCTCTTTTTTGGACATAAGATACAGTTTTTTTTATGGCCTGCTAAAACAGCAGGAGAACAGTGTGATAAACTGTTTTACTTTCATAACCCTCTTTAAGGTTAGAGCTCTGATGCTTCAGGGTTTGGCTCAAGCCCACAGGACTTGTTTGCACATCAAAAGGTGGACAAGAAAAAAATAAAAATAATTAAGACCACAAGCCTTATTAAGATGCAGCAACACTAGATACATACTGTGACATGGGATTAAGCCAGCATGAAAAGTAGATCTCATGTAACTATATAGCTAGGATTTATCTTTGATGTGTTGTGTTTCTCCATCAATTACGGTTCATGGTCTGTTGAAGCTGTCTTACAGGAAACTCGTGTCAGCCGCTGCTCCTGAAGAGCTCACAAAATGAACAGAAGCAGAGCCAGACATGTAATTTCATTATTAATTTAATTTGAGTCCATCCCAGGCCACCCTGTTCACGCAAACCACCAGATCACTATAGACTAACCTTAGTTGTTGATGGGCAGCAGACTAAATTTGGCCAATATGTTCATCAGGGAGGAAAGTTATCCAGATTACTGACCAACTAATATGAAAAAATGATGTTAAAATGAAAATATTCGAACATCATTTTTCATATTAGTTGGTTAGTTGCTCTTTGTTGCACTTTTAAACAACTTCTCAGACTTCCTTTTAGTTCGTTATGAAATTGTGGCGAGACTAATTAGACTGGCAGAGGATGTCAGTAGAGTAGACAGTTCTTCAATGTAACCCAGGACTCATTTGCATTCACACTGTGAGAAGATTGTGCCAAATGTGGCCCAGACCACCTCCGAATGTGGTTGTGGTGATCGGTGATATCAAATGCGTCCTCAATGCGTCTCAGGTGCGTTCAGGTCACCTTAACAGGGCCATAGTGGCACTAGATGACCCGACGTTGACCTGCTGGTGGCGCTGGATTAAAAAATCAGGGGATCACCAAAGTCATTGGGATTAAACCTATGTGGAACTTGAATGTATGCACTGCATATGGCAATTCAACCAATTGATGGTGAGATATTTGAGTCTGGACCAAAGTGGTGGACTGGCAGATGGACACCTGAGCAGCGCTGTTAGAGCCGTATTGTAATAATCGGAATCAGAATCAGAATCTGCTTTATTGGCCAAGCATGTGGACACATGGAAGAAATTTGTCTCCGGTTTTACAATGCTACTTGATACATACATATAAATATAAATATACATATAAATATATATACAGTCAAAAACAATACAAGACAAGAGTGTTGGATGGGTCAGACAGTGCAAAGGAGCAATGAAAGTAGTGCAAAAAACGAGATGATAAATAAGAAATACTAGATAAATATGCGGGCAGGGGATATATATACATTGTGTGCAATGTTTGATGTCAGAGGTTATTGTTCCTGTGTGATTGACTGAAGTGTTCGCCAGAGTGATGGCTTGTGGAAAGAGACTGTTCTTGTGTCCGGTTGCGCAAGTGTACATTGGTCTGTAGCGAAGTTGGAACAGGAACATGCATCCGAAATTAATAAAAAACTTGCTCACACACACGTACACAAAAAACCCACTGATTTAGTAATTATATCCCTCATCTGGCATATGTTTACTGTTTACATTTTCTTTCATTATAACCTATTATTGCTGTGAATACTGGCCACCTTTGCCTCTGCCACCAAAGGTGATGGAGTAATCAGCTGTTAAAGAGGAGAATCTATTCCTATATCTTCGCTACAGTGTGCAAGTCGTCAACATGAATATGTGCAGGCAAACTGATGTATATTGCAGATATTATCCTAAACATTTTTCCTCTTAATCTCGCTCACTGCTAATTTCAGTCCTATCAATATGGCTCAACACCTGCTATTCTCTCTGGAGAAATTAACAGTGATTGATCTCCTGTATCTAATTCCCTTTTTTGGGGGGTTTCTCAATTTTCCACAAACTAATGATCAAAATGCATTTTCCCCCCAGTTTTCCCTACAGGTGAAAGGAAACAACCTAGTGCGGTTTCATTTGGGAAATTAATTTTCAGGCAGACAAGTCTTGCTTGCCTCTTGACGTAGCAGGCAGGGTGAGGTGGGGGGGGGTGGATGGCTGAGAACTTGTAATTGACCTTGTTGTTGTAGCATACTTCCATGTAAGGGGTAAATGCAAGTGGGCTGTAGTGTCGCTGTGTAGCACATACAGTGCTGTAGAGGCATTTGAAAAAGCATTTGGTGCTTTTAAAATGAGGCGTTGGTGTTGGTGCTACAGGCCCATTTGGTAGAAAATACACTCATGTAAAACATGCACTTATCTTGGAAAATAACGTAATGTACAAATCCAGCTCTGACCTTTCAGAAATGTTATTTTATCAGTATCTGATAATCCCACTGCGTGGCCAAAAGGAGCAGAACTGGAGATGAGATAATACCCGTCTCTGATTGATATGGTGATATGATTGATATAAAGTAGGCTAATCCTGGCTTGAAATTACCAGCAGTTCAGTGTTCTGCTTTCATACATGATGCATTATGCAAATGGATGTGATATAAATATCTTAATCATGTATGTCCTAAATAATGTGTGACTGCAGGCTTCAAAGCAGCTACCTCATGATTGCACACAAGAGGTGCACCTGTTTTGATATTTTATCTTTGGATTTAATGTTTCTTTTATGATTTGAGCAGTTTTGATGACCTGGATACATGAGGTGGATTCAGAGCTTACTGTTGTTTCATAGTTTCTGTTTTGTTGTATTGGTGTTTCTAACTATCCTTTTTATACTTTGTGCTTTTATTATGAAGTATTTTGCAACTTTTGCATCAAAATGCCAAAACCTAAATTAATCCATAGACAAAATAACAGATGGTGGATCATTTGCTGCAAGTAAAAGCACCAATACGACAAGTAAAAGGTTTTTACTGAAAATCCTTAGGTTAACGTACAAAATATTATCAGCAAAATGTACTTAAAGTACCAAAGCTCAATGTACTGTATTATATGAAAGTACTCCATTACTCTTGATTAACTATTTTATAAAGTGTTGTATATTTTTGTACAATAGTTCCCAACCTGTAGTTTGGGACCCTTAGAGAGTCACAGGTTAAATCTGAGGGGACATGAGATGATTGATGGGGTTCGAAAGAGTCCTACTAAACAAATTTGTTCGGATTTAATCTTTGTTTTTTTCAGATTTTATTTATTTATGTTTGTATTTGTTGTGTTTCAGTTAAATCATGTGTTAAGTTTAAATGGGGAAATGTCTAAATGGGAGCTGCTAATAAGTCACTGACATCTGGAGCATGATTTAGGGCCCCAAGTAGCCATTCAACAGTCAGAGACTCAGAGCCTCCTCTCTTCTGATTGGCTCACTGATCTGTTGTTGCTAGAGCGCCAGAGAGAAGCCTGAGAGAGGAGATGAACTACATGGAGATAGTTTTTGGTTCTTAAAACCTAAAATATACATTTTTATGGATCAAGACTTAAAAAAAACAACATGAAAAGTGTCAAATATAATATTTATGCCAAAATAAAAGTACAATATTTCCCTCTGAAGTAAAGAGAAAGTAACATAAAATGGAAATATTCAAGTAAAGTACAAGTACAGCACTGGTGCAAATGCACTTTGTTAATTTCCTATGTTCCTGACATTGAATCAGCTGCTGTATCGGTTACGTTTTACCCGTCAGATGGGCCTCACTGTGCGGGCTTTTTGGATAAATCTGCATCACAAATGCTTTATCTTCAGCAGGAATGACCTTGTTGAGTTTCGGCATTGATCAGCACATCGACTCATCCACTCCGATAACTCTGAAACCCATTTATCATGGGCAAGGTTTTAGCCTGTCGCGGCTACATTTACTGACGGAAAATCAATCTATTCTAATCAGTTAATACACCGACAGGTCATGGCAGGAATATGTGGACATGTATAGTACAAGCCAAAGCTCTGATTAGAAAAGATGGAAATGTTCAGTAATGGGGTAAGGGGCAAAAAAAATGAGTGGAGAGAGGTCAAATCAGAGAGACACGTGATTCAGTACAACCCAGCACTAATTCTCTATCATACATCACTCTTCTTCTCGGTTAATGAGTTGTAGAAATGTTGAATAAATGTTGTAAAACTCAGTATGCGTTGCTTGGCTCTCCCAGAAAAACCTCGCTGCTGCCTTCCCCTGCCTGGAAAACAGGACAAGATTTGAATTTTTGCCTTCTCAGATACTCATGGGAGTGGAGTGGAAATGCAGCAGTGGTGCATAGCTGCCCGCAGTGCACACATGCGGTACAAAGCTTTGACTTACATACAATGGCTACAGCTGTATGTGAGGGATTCGCTTTTGCATACTGTAATGCAGTCTCAGCCTGTGTCTTGAGCCCAGTACAGGCACTCACAGGACTTGACTTGTTGCAAACAGAGAATTTCCCACAAGGCTTGTGCACTTATATAGTATAATGAAGCAATCCCTTAATGGAAAGAGTGAGTGTTGGCAGGTGGGATAACATGTGTGTGTTGTGTTTAAGATAAACAGCAGGAGAAGCAGGAGAGTTTTTTTTTTTTTTTTTTGTTTAGGTCTGCCTTGTGGATGTATCAGGTTTTGGCTGGATTAAGTAGTCTCTTAATTACATGGTCTGCTTGTTGTGTTTGTTTATCATATCCTCATTAGCCTTGTGTTGGTTGGGAGGGGGGATAAATAGCGAGCGGCAGAGTTGCATCTTAGAACAAAGCCTATGTAACAATGTGTCATTTGCAATCACAGCTTACAGCACTCAGAGAGACAAAGTCAATATCTCCTAATGGACACAGGAAATCTGTAACCTGTCCTTTTGTCTGAGCCAGAATGCTTATTCGGTCTTACTGTGACAGCGCTGTTTATTTCTTCACTGAAGCTCCTCAGCAGGAGTATGATTGAATGTTACTGTTTAACCAAGCTGCAGTTTTGAATTGATGCAGAAGTTTCCTTGAGCAGTGTAGTTGTCCATGCACAGTCAATAGGCTACTTAATATATCTGACTATTTTAGTTAGCACTGTGAATCCAGTTCATCCACATCACTAAAAAACCTTTTTTTTTTCACTTGCTGCGAGAGATATTGAGTTATGCAATCAGTTTTGGTTTTAAGTTTTGTGGTTTTGAGCTACTAGAACCCTTATATGATGGGAGACATTGGGATTTTGTTTGTGGTGCTTAAAACTTTTGAAAAACTATAGCAGAGGGTGTTCACAAATACAATGTTGGGTGTCCACAGATGGACTTTTCCTGTACTAAAAATCAAGCACAGAGAAATCTCAGAGATGGACATCTCAAATTCTCTATCCATGCAGAGAGTGTTAGTTATATTTGCAAATATCGAAAGAAAATATGTACATCCTATCATGAGTATCTTGGTTAAATAAATGTTGTGTTCATGGACTGTATATAAAGATGGACGGACTCTCTGTGATGTTACCCGTCACTGCCTGACTAACGGAGGCTACGTCCATCTTTATTTACAGTCTATGGATTAGATTAAGAATGAATCTGAGAATTAGTTATAAAAGAAAATCTAAAATGATTTGGACAATCTCCCTCCTGTACTTGCATCTTATACATAAAAAAAATTAATTAAATATATTGTAGGAAGATGAGTTTCCTGAAGCAGAGGGGTTGATGGGGAGGAAATATTTGAGTGTGTTGCAATTCTGACAGTGTTTTTGAAGAAGAAAGACTTTGTAAAGAGTCGTGGAAATGTACTTGCCCAGACTATATTGCAAGATGAGAAGTATGGATGGATTAAAGGTCCCATATTGTGTAAAGGTAGATTTCCTGTCTTTTTTTGATTATAAAGCAGGTCTAGATTCTATATTAATACTGTGAAAGTATCAAAGTGCTCAGTCCACAGAGAAATGCACACAGCCTGTGTTCAGACACTGAGCCTTAAAACCAGCCGTCAGGACTTCTGGAACTTTGTGATGTCACAACAAAGCAGTCACAGCCCTCAGCCATGCCCCAAGCCCCGCCAACCTGAACCCATCATTGAACCTTACAGGATTTGGTTTCTCTGAAT
Organism: Seriola dumerili; assembly: GCF_002260705.1. Classification (NCBI taxonomy): domain Eukaryota; kingdom Metazoa; phylum Chordata; class Actinopteri; order Carangiformes; family Carangidae; genus Seriola; species Seriola dumerili. The sequence continues at coordinate 130,822 of NW_019174444.1, read as the reverse complement.
GTTTTCCTGAAATCTGCAATATTTTTATTTGATCACTCAGAAAACAGTCATCCAATCAGACAAGAGAGGCTCAGATCCTCCTCTCTTCTGATTGGCTCACCGACGTGTTGTTACTAGAGCTCCAGAGAGAAGCCAGAGAGAGGAAATGTAAAACTACATTGAGATGGTTTTTGGCACATAAAACCACAAATATATCTTTTTATAGTCAACACTTCAAATGAAACTGTAAAAGTGTAAAATATGAATGAAAAAATAACAAAGGGTATGAATGTATTGTTTGCCTATAAAAAACCTGTAACTTAATTATAACAATAGATCAGATCCCGATTAAGGTTTTGTCAGTGTACAGTTGGTTGAACATGAGACCTTTCCAGAAGAGTGGGAGTCCTTTCACAATAAAAGCCATACAAGTGTGGAAGTGTTCATGTTTGCAGAAGCTTATTACAGCTGCGAGGACACAGGATGAGAAAACTGCCTGTTCGCTTGGTCAAAATATTGCTGATGATGATACACTGAAGATCGTTTGAGGTTGTTTATGGTAACCAAGAATCCCAGGAATCAATAAGACCAATACTGGAATCAATAAACTGAAGAACAATAAGAATTGATAGGAATCATCACACAACCACATGACCACAAAAGAAAAAAAACAGTTATTTATATGTTATTTGAACAAAAGACTAATGCTGTTGTTAACCTGGTGAGGGCAGCCTCTACTGTCATGTTGTGCACCCACATGACATGAAGGGTGCATTTTAGTGTCAACAAAAAACAGGACGAGCAGGACTTACCAATACCAATACAATTTGAATCATTATTTTTGTCCCTTGTGAGGAGTGACCTGCTATTGCTGAAAAGGTCAAAAAGAGAAAGAGAATAGGCTTTTAATTGGTTTATTCAGGGCTGCAGGGAAATTCAATCTCATGGTATGAAAGGTTCATGTAAACAGCTTAACCCCGGCGAGACCTCAATCAGAATGTGACCCGCAGCCTGTGTGTTCCTCTGACATGTAAACACAACGCTGGTGATCAGCCTCCAACCTAAAGCCAGCCTAAGTTTTCACCATTTGTCTTGTGTTCCGTGACTTATGAATAACAGAGGTGGAAATTTACTGAAGCCAAAGTGTGGTGGAGATGTAATCATCCACCCTGAACACATCACGCTGCTCTCCAGTAGCGCAATAATGGATGGTAGATGGCTGCCATTACGACCTTCCCTCTGCACGTCGGAGCACTGTGAGCCACATGAAATCAAATTACCGCTCAAGAGGAGGTTCACTTTCCTCACCCGACATGTGCCCCTGTCTCTCTCTCTCTTCTCTCTCTTCTCTCTCTCTCTCTCTCTCTCTCTCTCTCTCTCTCTCTCTCTCTCTCTTCTTCCTTTTGGCCTTTTTTCTTTTTTTGCCAGCTCTTCATCTACCCCCAGGGGTAAGCTTTGAAACTTTTGAATGGAAGTGTTGTCAGTGTTTATTTGGTGTAATAAATAAATGTCTTTATAGTTGTCTCATCAAACAGCTGTAAATATTCTTATATGAAATTTTATCATAGTTTTAATTTTATCATAACAGTTGCTATTTTTAACTCCAAATACCACAGCCATTCACAGACAATGAAACAACAGGTCTCATGGACACAAACATGTATAACACCAGTATCCGTTTAAGGTCATCTTGTAGTCGATTTCTGTCCCTTCGTGGTCCTTTTGTGACTCTTATTGGTCCTTTTGTGTCTCATTGTGTTTATTTAGTTTCTCTTTGTGGTCATTTTTGGTCTCTTTGTGTCTCCTTGGGTCTTCTTGTGTCCCTTTGTGGTTGGTTTGTGTGTGTCTGAAGTTGTTCAGCCTCGCTTTCTTGTTATTTTGCGTCCCTCTGTGCTCATTCCGTGTCCCTATGTGGTCATTTTGCATTCTTCCTTGTTGTTTTGTGTCCTTTTGTGGTTGCTTTATTGACTCTCCCACAAGGAATATGAACAGTCACTTCATGCAGAGCTTCAATCAGGGGCCTTTTTGCTGGGGGTGGGGGGCATACAACCAACTACCCCACCCCCCACCCCACCCCCCTTGTGCTTTCTTCAGTGCTGCCTGTCTGACTGCTCCGAATGAGGACAAAATGGAGGTGCAAATAGAAAGTGCAGCGATCCTTTGAGATCTCATAAATTCAATATATTCATATTGCCTAGACTCCCTAAAAGTGCTTGGGAGTGCATTCAGCGAGTCCATAAGTCACAACATTGTCAGAGACGCGATGGTGATGCATGAGGACGCTGGGGCTCAGTTCATTCCAGAGCAGGTACTCTCCGTCAGATAAGCCCAACCTTAATTCCTTCCGCTGGCCTAATGTGTTTTTAATGCAGCCTTGTGACTTATGTTGCTGTCAGTCGGTCGGCCTCATAGCGATGCCAGGATGCTAGTGGGCGGCGGACAGGGACCAGGAAAAGGTGGCAAAGATTAATCACAGGCAGAGGCGTTACACATTTGATCAAATCCACATTGACTGAGACCACTGAGAGGGCTGCGTCTCTGGAAGTCAAAAAAAACAAAAAAAAAAAAAACAAAAAGAAAACAAAAAGCAGGATACTGCGGTTGTCTAGGTCGCAGGATGGATGAGCTCGGTTTGTTTAAACGTGCAGTTGATAAAACAATACGCACTGACCTCGGAGGCAATTTATGGCATTGATACCACGCAGAGGCAGGAAAGTTTCTCATTGCGATGCGGTTCAGTACAAAACATTATTAATTGTTTGTGTGTTTTCAAGCTTTGGAGACTTATTGTAGAATCAGCACACGGCAATACATCATGAGGCATGTGTCATATTGTGATCAGCAGACGCTTTATTTAAAACCAGAGGCAATTTACAAAAGTATTGTTCTGCCCTCTAAAATGTCCCCATGGAAATGTAGAGGGCAACAGTGTTACTCCAACACCTCCACACGGTCTACATTTACATGTTGAACCACATTTTATTTTTAAAGATGTATCTGTTTACCGCGGCAGTCGTCACAGGAAGTCCCACTGTATCTGTCAGTTTCTCCCATTCATTTTTTATTAATTTTTTGAAAATAAAAAATGTGTGTGTGTGTGTGTGTGTGTGTGTGTGTGTGTGTGTGTGTGTGTGTGTGTGTGCGCGTGCACGCATGCAGGGGGGGTGGGCATTGTCTGTCTCTTTTTGTTGTAATATTCTTCTTCAGTTGAAACACTGATGTTTTCTAAAGGGGGACTGTACAGAGTGATCAGCCGAAGAGCTTTAAGGGAAAATCTGTTTATAACCAGTCAGAGGGATGTTAAAAATAACAGTATTTCCACTCTGTATTGGCTCCTCTTCATCATACATGGTCAGCCCTGTGGATTTTTTAGCTTTCCTGTACTGCAGTTTTGTCCCCGGGCCCTGATAATCCCCCACATCCTTGGCTAATCAGCAGGAAGAGAACAGGACAGCAGTGCACTCGGGGTTGAGTTTTAAAAATGCATGTTCTTCCTCGGCACACAGACACTGAAGCCCACAGGGGACCGGGCTTTCTCCCTCCTGTGGGCGAGGGGGGGG